>NW_028262413.1:28954464-29257494 GCF_047370975.1 Nipponia nippon | reverse complement strand
TTGATGCTCTTTGCAAAATAAAACGATATTACATTAAAATAAAAATGTAAATAACCTTGCAGCTTCACTGTGGCCCCTTTTTCTGTCACCTCTGTTCTGAAATGTAGAGAGATTACATCATCGCAGCCAAGTTTAAAGTTTAGCAATTCCCCTTTAATAGTGTACCTATATAATAAACTTCCTATTGTTTGGATGTCAGCTTTTATGAAAATACCCTCCTGAAGTTCAGTTGTAGTATTTCACATAGCCTTACTTTGAGAGTTGATATCTTGAAATTACTTGACATAATATTCTGTTCTTCTCCCATGTTTTTCCTGTTAACATTATTGATGGAAGATGCTCATAGGAAACTGCTCAAGGCTGAATGCATCTGGGATACAGATGGAAGAGCTACATGTGGGTGCAGTGACATGAAGCATGCTCTGCACTAGGTGGTGCTGATGGGAGAAACTACAGCCTCAGTACTCCAGTAAATTTACTGGCATTATCTTTAAAAGAAGAGGCGTTCAAAGATATTTTGAGATGTACAGAATGGATTTCTTAGATTCTTAGCTTTTGAAGGCTCTTTTGAGGAAGGGGCTCTTTTGAGGAAGGGTGTCGTGAGAAAAATGAGACAAATTCTGTAGAAAGTGACTTATTTGTACTAATGAGTTGCATGAATGTAAAAATGTACGTCTGCTGTTCCTAAAGGACTGAAGCCTCTAGTAGCCCCACTATCTCAGCCAGAATTTCTGCTTTGCCAGGATGTATTATACAAAGATCGTATACAACCATTCAGAACATCAGACTTTTTATGTCTTACCAAAGAAAAGGGAAAGAATTTTCAAAAATAGTTACTTCGCTCATAAGCACTTTTGAAAATCACGTAGATCGTAAACTATAAATTTAGACGCCTAAATACAACATGTTTGTTTGAGAATTTTCTTCATACTTTCCAAATTTGTTTGCTCTCAGCTATTCATCTAAGCGTATAGTGAGGCACATAAGTAAAAATATTGCGATTCATAGAAGTGCTGAGTACCCTCTCCTTTTACTGACATCAGTGGGAGTTCAAATTATTATTAATTCTGAAGATTGAGGTTCTTTTATTTGGATACCTCATCATATAGTTTGCTACAAATTTCAGCATCCAAGTTTGAAAATCATGCCCATAATCACTTAGGTCCCTAGAGATGACCCCTCAAATCTTAAATGACGAGGAAGTGACTTGAGTTATCTTGATGCTTTCCAGATAATGTTTAGACAAAGAATGTCTGCATTATTCCTTTTCAGTCTGAAATCTGCAGATCTAGTACTAGGGAGGAAGCCTGGAAAACAATGACCTCCTTGTCAGAGACTCTGGTTTCAGTTGGGAATGGTCACTTGGCCTGTTTAGTTAATAAGCCCCAGAAACATTCTGAATTCGAAAGAGCAAAGGATGTTAGCTTAGAAGGTCAGAGGGTTAACAATGGAAGGAGCAGTTGTACTCAAGGTCATTTTCTGAGCAAAGTTTAGCAGGACAAAACAAAGATGGGAGAAGGATTGATAGGCGTTAGAACACCTACGGCTTACATATTTCTAGACCTCATCTTCTGATAGTATAAATTGTCATATCTTCACTGGAACTAGTAGAATTATAGTTGTTTATATTGGTAAGGACTAACTCCAAACCCTTAGACTTATTATTGCATTGAGATAGGCTGATGAAAAACCTTTCAAAAACATTTGGAATTTTAAATGGAATTAATGGATGTGATCCCTATTTCCTGGTTCTAATTTATGTGGAATGCTAAATACTCTGTTTTGTTAGGAAAGGGAAAATTAATTTTCTTCATCTTCTTTTTGTCTGCCAGATGTAGTGGAAAGCTTTTGAATTTAGCATGTACACAAAGGTCAGGGCACCAGAGTAAAACCTAGGATTGTGCAAATGGCGTGGCCTCTATAGCTTCAGGACATGGCCCTGTTGGGAGTTCAGTCAGACCTAAATGAGAATATACTCCTTTGAATTCACTCATTCTTCTTCTGGACATTTGGAAAAAATAACATGGCCCCCTATCCCTGGAGACGAAGATCCTTTAAGAGTCTCCAATATCTAAGGTAATCCATGCATCAGTTTGGTCCATCTGCCTGAGTAAGTAAACCTTAATAGACCTGTGTTGTCTTCAGAGGGGAGCTGACACAGTTTGATGACTTTTATATATTGACAGCTATGGCTTTATTAATGCCTTTTGTTCGAGCAAATGAGAATTGCAGAGTTCCTGAAAGCCTCTGTGAAAATCACTGATTTCTAATGTCATGATAACCCCTTCGTGAAAAAGAAGCAACTTTTCTGCATTAGTGATTATGGCGAGTGTTTCCAATTTAACAACAAAACTTCAGCAATGTCACAACCCGAAGTATCAAAGAAGGCTGTGTAACACGCAGAGCACCGCTCTCACTTTTCTAGCATTGTTCAGTTATTTGTTGTGACCACATAGGGAAACTACCAGACATAGCTCAAAGGAAAGGCTGGGTTTTAAGAGCTGTTTTATCAGCATCTCTACCCGTTGCCTGACTCAAGTGCACACTTGGAGACATCTATCAGATACATCATATGAGGTATTTATCTAAAAGCAGTAACTTCGTTTCTGACTGCTGGACATACCTATGTAAGCTTATTTGACTTGGAGATGGCTTGATTTTATTTCCTAGAGATTTATGCAAACCAGTGTGACCCAACCTCAGGAGCCCAGAAAGCTCCTACCTCAGATCCTCTGCCCTCCTAGCCTAGTCCTTGCCTTAGGTTTCCTGTGAACAAGTGCAAGTGACTTTACTGCTTAAAGAGCTGTTCATTATCTTGTCTGAAGCGAAGGTATTGGACTGAAGGGAAGCATCCCCAAAATTGGTTGAATCAGTCTGAATACACTATTTCATTTAACTTCCTTCAGTAATGGATAAACTGGGGAAAAAGAAAAGGAGGCTAGAATCTTATTTGCTAGTTCGCCAAAAATCTATTGGGATTCTCCAAGATCTTCTTCATTCAGAAAGCCATCCTTGATTCACAGGTCCACAAAAAATCCATTAAAACATGCGTAAGGAGAGGACGACAGAGGACAACTTTCACCCCCAAGCCATTCTCAACTGTCATGGATTCTGAAACTCAATAAATCCTTTTTTTTTTGCTTTTTCTTTCTGAAGTACATAATTTTACCCAATAAAACATAAAGCTCTGTTTAATCATGTGAATAGATTTTTTTTCCTGTTCATACAAGACTGTATTTTAAACTTGGCAGATTGTTAATGTTCCTTCAAAACTGTTACTTTCTGCCATGTTGCTTTATCTGAACCAAAGGAGCTTGGGGACTGATAACTCCCCTTCAGCTGCCAAGCCAACTTTTGGGAGACAAGAACTGTTCAGGGCAGCTGGTGATAGCTGGACAGTTTGGACAGCAGGTAATGTCACTTATGTTCCTAAGTCTCTCAGTCAGTGCTCAAATTGTGTGCATGTAGGTTAAAGGGATCAGCTACTAAAAATCTGTATTGGATGTTGGTTATTCAGTATGACCGTTCTGCACAACTATTTAGCAGTTTTTAAGTGGTTTTCCAAAGCAGTGATCTAAACTAATTTATATTACAGACAGAATATTAGTCTGAGACTGAGTGATCTTGGTTTTCCTCTCCACTGATATTTGTGGCTTTATTCTGCCACCGGCCCGGGAAAACACACACATGAGCACCTCTAAAACACAGTTCATAGTTATGCTACTAGCACTGCTACTATGCATTGCTGGGTAAGGATCAAATTGCTCAGCAGTCTGCAGAATTAATGCCCAAGTGAAAAGACAATCAAACTCCCTTTGTTTTCAGAGTAAGAGTAGCAAATTTTACTTTGGTTAAGAAAACAGTTCTCAATTTTATTGTATTCTTGTAGCAGTTCAGAAAAGAAGATAGAAAGAGCAGGTGGCCAGCTTAAAGCCTGACTGTGGAAGAGAACATGGATCAATTAGTTTCCTTTGAAAGGGAATATTACAGGGAAGGAATTAAGGTGATAATGTTTATTCTTCGTAATGAACATAAGACTGGCAAACACTTCACTGTCCACCTCTAACAATGCAAGAATTCATTTACTTTCCCATTAGATAGGTCTCAAAAACCAAAAGGATAACTTGGGACTGGAAATCCCTCTGGCATTTTAGCTTGGGAATAGTGGGTATTGTTTCAGCTTAATGAGAGTGCAGTAGAAGATACAAGACAACACTGCAGAAATGCTGTTTACTCTGCATACATTCGTATTACATTTCACCTATTGTCATGCTAGAGGCCCATTGTAAATTAATTTGGCAGATAAATTTACGACGGCAATTTGCCTTCCAGTTGTATAATTTATTCATGTCAGAAATAATTTATTATATTCTCCCTTAAACCAATCTTTTTTTCCTGGGGTACCACCTTAGTAAATAAAATTTATTGTTTACACGGAGCCTTGTGTGACTTCACAGTGGTCAGTCAATAATCTCAAGGGGATAGTTTTGGTCACATTACTGGTCACTTATTTGGATGGATGATGGAGTGCCCCGGTCCCATCTGTACATATATTACTTTCTTTTGTCTTAGGGGCACTGTTGGAAAGATTAATTAGGTCCATCTGCAGGGAAGAATCAGCCTTAGGGGATTCAGGTAAATAAAATAAATGCCAAGGGGAAAAAATGCTGAGGGGGATGTTTTGAAAACCAAACTGTTTTCCATAACATTAATGGGGAAATTACATACAGAAGGAGATTGAAAGAAAAATAAAACTGCTTTTTGGTCTGGGTTATTTCAGCATGACCTGATAAACATCTCCTATTGCTGCTGTGCTAGGATAAGGATCTATGAAGAGGGTTAAAGTCCATGGGCAATATTCTCAACTAATATAAATCAACATAGCTTTCCGATCTCAGTGGAGCAACCCTCACTTTATAACAGTAGAGATTTGAGTCATATCTGCCATAGTGATACTATTTCTGTCTTTCATTTGGGTGATCCAAGACATGCAGTAAACTGATCCTAATTCACATTCTGTCCCCTCTTAACTTTTTCATTATACCAGTGCTATCTTCTTTATGGCTCTTACATCCCACCTCTGTTTTGCCTTCCTTTAAGCTTCTTTCCATATTTGCTTCCTTATCTTTTTCTTCCCTTTCCACTGACAAGTTCAGCATGCAAATGAATCCAATAGCATTGAGAGAACTGATATGATCACGGCTTGTGAAACAGAAAATCAGCTCTTACTGACTTTTATATCCTTATTATTATATGCATAATTAATTGGTGTAACTAGTACATAAGCCATGTGAAATTTGTTGCTTTTAAGTTACATCTCACTCTGTTGCCTTATCAGTCTAAGTGGGGATTTGTATTCCACAATGCAATGGGATTACGATTGACAATATTTTTATAAAACACGACATGGAAAAACAAAAAGACCATTTTTCTCACTGAGCTTTAGCTGTCTTAAGGGACTGGAATATAAGAGTTGTTTTGCTTCTAAGCTTTACTTGGAGTGAAGTTAGGTTCCTTATGAGTTTGGAGTTCAACTCCTGCTGACTTTTAAATTAATTAGTAAAGCCAGAGAATCATGAGGGCACATTTTTGAGATAGAGAAGGAAACATAAATGATTTAAAAGGAAAGGGAAGGATACAAAGAAAAATGTAACCCAAAGGGCAAGGGGGGAATGGCAGTTGGTGAGCAATTCAACTACTGTGTATACATGAAGAACTACTGGTGAGAGGGAGGACATTGGCTCTGGAAATGCATGTGCCTGTCTCCAGCCTGTGCTAGCAGCAGTGGCCCCTCAGTCTCAGAGAGGGACAATTCCTTCCGTGGTTGAACTTCCAGGTCTAATTCTAAACAGTTGGTGAGTCTGCAGTATGCAGTGCTTGAAGGAAACGGCCTCTATGTATAAATAAGGTGTGAATAGGTACACATTGCCAGACAGAGCCAATTAGACACCCTAGAATTTACCTGAGTTTTTGTTTTAGAAACTGTACTGTATAGGTGGATCACAGCCTCGCAGCTCTATGTATTTAGGATGAACAGCTCAATGTACTGCCATTGCAGAATAGAGCCTTTATCGCCTGAAGGCACTTGTTCCTTCTAGCTTGCCGCACTTGGTAGATGAAGGGTTTCTGAAGGCTCTCTCCTGGTCTTCATGAAATAGGTCAATGGCCACAGTCCAACACCTAGAAAACAAGTCCTACATCTTAGAAACACTCTCACAGCTAACATCTACTGGAATAGTTCTTGTTCATATCAGCGGTGCAGCAAACAAAAGAGTAGTTGTGGAACTTACATGGTCCTTCAAAGAATAAACTATCCCCCCCTTAAAATCTTCCAGTTATTTTATTTTCTCAGGTAGAGATAGGTGGTTCCTTTCTGGTTTATGCTGCACATACTTACTATCATAGTTAGTTAAGGACTTTGTCCTGCAAAGAGTAAGCCATATCACTTCCACTGGGCTCCATGTATACATATTCTGCAGGATTCTGGAAGCAAGCCTGGATCATGGTAGTATGTTTTCAGTTGTGCAATTGGGAAGTTGAAACTGAGGGACTGAGCAGGGGTTTTATTCACTGTGTCATAGCAATACACAGTCTTGGTATGGGTTTGTTGGGCCTGCAGCCTTTTATTTGTAAGACTTGAACCTACCTGCAATAGGGAAATGATTTGTACGTCTGGTTTTTTTCCCCAAGTGGTTTGTTTGTTTGTTTGCTTTGGAGTTCTTTTTGCGATTGAAAATATTTAAACAAAGTATTTCAGATGGGGATTAATTCTTTTGTCATTTACTAAAAACTGCAAAATGCTTCGTGCTCTGTTTTGGGTTTGGTTTTTTTTTTTTAGAGAAAGCCTGTTATTGAAAACAGATATTCCTCACTGAAATTTTCATTTCCTGGAAAAAACCCCACATTTTCCATCGAAATATTTCAGTTAAGGAACTATGCCTCCAGGTCTCCAGGGCATCCTTCTGAAAAGACAGAAAAAAAATCAGTAGAAAAAGAGTGACTATCAACAGAAAAACATTTGGTTCTGCCCTATGGTTCTTACTCAGGTAAAACTCTTCCTGGGATAAGAAATGAGAGCAAATTTCAGCATATAGGAACTGGAGAATCCTGCCTAACATATGGATAAAGTAACTCCCAGATCTATACATTTTCCAGGAGTGAACACATTTTATACATACCTTAAGTAACCGACTTGTTCATTTTACAGAGTGAGTCTAACAAGTGAAGAATGGTTGTGAATGTACCATGAAGCTGGCTCAGCAAAGGCTTTCCTATAATTAAAATACATCTGGCTCTGTTCTGAGTGGGAAATCACAGACGTCTGAATGTTTTGACTATTTCCTTATGCACAACAGCAGTAGAAACACTCCATATGCCTTAACCCATCAAATTCTGTTCACCTTAATATGTGGATAAATCAGCTGCAATAAGGAACTTTAGTCTATCATCTTTGACCCGAAACTGAGGGATTCAAAGCAAAGACGATGGAAATGATCATGGAAAGTCTGAGAGGCACAGAGCGGCGCTCAAATCTTTAGCACACTGGTGTGAATTTAAATAAGTGTGAAATAGCTTGATGTGCTTCTCCACAGAAGCTTGTGACCGCCATGGGCACTGCTCTTTCTGGTGCAGTAGGAATACCTTCCAGTTCCACAGCTACATCCTCCAACGGCCAAAAGCGCCACAGAGCAACGAGGGAGTGCGTGGCTGTGACTGGGGAATAGACATTGCATGTGTCTTTGTCCTTCACCCTTCTCAAAGGGGCAGACTTGGGTCAGGGGGCAGCGACAGCTTCCTTACAGCAGCCTCCTGCCCTGGAAAGGGCTGTGCACCCTGGCACCTCTTTGGCACGGTGGTCGTCAAGATGAGCAGCGTTGGGGGCAGGTTCGGTGGTGTGCAGGCCCGCCGAGCTGGGAGGCCTGTGCCCGCAGGGAGCTCGGGGGCGAGGCTGTAACGTAGTGCTGTGCCTTGGCCTGCCGTGGAGGGGATCAATCCAGCGTGAGCCTGGAGAGGGTGCTCTTATTTGGATTGCCCTCTCCCTTCCTTGCCTGCCTTTGGGGCCTTTCATCAAGTCCTCAATGTCCACCCCAGCTGTGGGACAAGTGGGCTCTCCTTCCTGGGAAGCCCCAGGAGGCAGCTGGCGGGCTGCAAGGCAGGCGGGCAGGGAGTGATGGATGGAGGACTGGAAGGATGGATGGATGGATGGATGGATGGATGGACGGACGGATGGACGGATGGCGGGGCCGTGGCTGGGAGGGGGACGGCTGCCCGGCGGCGTGGTGCCGGCCCCGGGGGAAGGGGTGGGGGGCCGGGTGGGTGTGACCCGCTCTCCCAGCCGCCGCCGCGGCCCGCCCCGCTCACAAGGTGCCGGAGCCGGAGAGAGAGCAGCAGCGCCGCGTCCCCGCCGCCGTCCGCAGCGCCCGCCCCGCCATGCCCAACTTCGCCGGCACTTGGAAGATGAGGAGCAGCGAGAATTTCGACGAGCTCCTCAAGGCGCTGGGTGAGGCGCGGGGGAGCCCGGCGCCGGGCAGCGGGCAGCCCGGGGCTGTGTCCCGCGGGAGGGGGGCACGGCGGGGCTGCAGCTGGAGCCGCGCTCCGGTGCCCCGTGCCCGGTGCCTCCAGAGCCGGGCACCCGGGAGAGCTCCGCGCGGGGGGAAGCCGTGAGCCCTGCCCGGGCAGGGGCGCTCGCAGGCACGGCGCGGTCAGCGCCTCACCTGCGAACGGCGGTGGCCCCGCCACGGGGAGCCGGGCTGCCGCTGGCCCGGCGGCGCCTGCCACGCTCTGCCACGGGGATCGCGGCGAGACCCCGCGTTTGCCGTCTGCAGAGCCTGCCGGAGAGCCGCAGCTCCCCGCCGCGGCGGGCTGCGCGGAGCCCCGCCGTCGGGCTGCGCGCAGTGCCCCGGGGCCGCCCCGCCGCTGCGGGCGCCGCCGGCCTCTCGCCCCCCTCGGTCCCCGTGGTGCTGGGCGAGCTCCAGGGCACGGCCGGCGGCTTCAAGCTCTGCTTCCTCCCCGCTTCGCCCAGGTGTGAACGCCATGCTCAGGAAGGTGGCGGTGGCTGCCGCCTCCAAACCCCACGTGGAGATCCGCCAGGACGGGGACCAGTTCTACATCAAAACTTCCACCACTGTCCGCACCACTGAGATCAACTTCAAAATCGGGGAGAGCTTTGAGGAGGAGACGGTGGATGGACGAAAGTGCAGGGTAGGAGGAGAGCTGGGGTGCATGTCTGTGTGTCTCCGTCTGTGTGTTACCAAGTCCTTTTTAGATGGGACAAAGACATCTGCTGCCGGTGTCCCCAGACAGTGGCATTGCTGCCCTCCACCTTCTTTTTCCCAGGAACACTCTTTGGGGGTTCTTGGTGGTCACCGCTCCTCTTGTCCCTCGTCCAACATTCTCCCTCTTGCAGGGTAAAACTGAAATCTGAAGGCAACAGAGTATCCCAAAGGCAGAGTTCGACTACTTGCTTGACAGCTCCTTGGCTGGCAGCATTTTGTCCAGCTCTTTTTGCTTCCCTCTCCCTTGGAGACCTCAGCTGCAGTGAAAGCTCTCCCCAGCCCCTGTCCCTGACGGGAACATGGGGAACGGTGGAGCAAGAGAGACCTCAAGAGTCAGGATTTAGTGCATAAACCTGACATAACTTTTGTCCTAAACTGAATCAGCTGAGTTCACAAGCAGGACTGCAGACTGTTTGTAGTTTGGGGCTGAAATCCTCTTTCATTCCCTTGCAAGTACATGTCTCCGGTTTGCTGATCAGGTAAGTCTTTAACAGTGTAAGGCAGACTTTCAGCTAGTGTTTTACCAGCCATAATTACACTACCTCCTTGTGCGGAAGTGTATTAGAGGGAGTTCACTGGAGTGTTTTGGGCTTGATTCTGTGTGTGAACCCCTGCTCCTCTACCTTAGTAACCACTTCTATGGCCATGGAGGGGGCCTTAAGTCGGCAGCCTCTGACACCAGCTTCTCAGTGCTGTAGATACATGGGATCTGGGGTATGGGAGAACTGGGCTGTGATCATAGCTGTCTTTTGAAAAAAGTTATCAAAGGCACGGGTTAGTTATCCTTTCCTCAGGCACTTTACTCTCATGCTTATAAGAGAAATATATATAAAACACTTATAAAAGAAGTATGAATAAAGAGTATCAGAATGCAGTCCCAAATGAGAATGCAGTTTTAAAGGTATCCTATGATGGTGAAATAATCAACTTTCCAAAATATGATCTCTGCTAATTCTTGGGCTAGCTTCTGAGACCATTTGCGCCACAAAAAATTCAGAACTTACTATCTCCAGTGCAATTGCTGTGAATTTAAATTTATGAAAAAGGGAGGCAGATTCTGGGAGTCGGTGAACATTTAGAACATCCATTTGATCTCTAGGATGAGTTATTGTATATATAACAGTTTGTTCAGGAAATGTTGCTGGCTTTCTTAATTTATCTTGTTCGGCAAAAGTAGTGTTTTAGTGTCTTCATGCATAATGCATATACAATAAGTGTGACCCACTTTCTAGAGAAGGATTTATTGCTGCAGATGGAAAAACAATAATTACGGCTGTAAGCTATGAAAGTTGGAAAAATCTGAAAGAAATGTGTTCTGTGAAGTAGTAAATTTTTTCCATGTGTTGTGAAATTATTTATAGTCCACTCTCAGGAATGAGTTGTACTGCTGTGTGTATATAACCAAGATGTGGCCACAGAGCGGCAACTGACAGATAATAAAATAATACTTCAGAATGTAATTTGCAATATCTGGCAAAATAGCTGACTGGTGAGAGATTTTGCTACACTTTATGGGGTGGAGGGTTTTGTTCTGCCAACTAACTTGATCCATTGTTCATACAGACAAAGAGCGAGTCATATGTAGTTGTACTGCAAGGCATAGCTTCTATAACTGCCATGGCTTGTTGGCTTAAAAAACCTATTGTTTTGAGAAAATATTTATAAGGTAAACAGCTAGTTTTAAATCAAAGTAAAGTTGTTTTCCCTTGGAAAGTCTGGGAAGTGTTAACTTGAATTTATGCATACATATGCACACACACATGTACATGTATATAATCACAGACTAATGAATGTCTCCCATGTGCTAGTTATAAAGCGATTACTTGCACATTCATTACAGGGCATCCTTCTGCACAGCTGTTCCATTGCACTGTAGAATAATAGTTCAGTGCTAGAATGAAAAGCAACAGAGTCAGGGCTTGCCTGTTTGTGAAAGCTAAATAAAATCCTATATGTTTTTTTTTATTTTTCAGTGGTTTCATAGTCACTATTGAAATGCTTTGAAAAATGCCCAAGGGTATTTCAGTCTCCAGGCCCACAACCTTAAAAAAGTAATATTGCAAACACTAGAATACTAACAAAGTTTCTTTAATTTAGTTGTGATTTATTCTAGTTTGTTAGCACAGTAAGTGTTTAATATACAGTTAACTTGGCACAGTGCCATACAGCATGACGGTTGTAAGTGACAAATACTGCATTATTTATGACCACAACATGATACATACGATTCTTTATGCTTTTACACTAAGGGGACTCTGTAGTGATAAATAACATGTCAGATCAAACCACATGTGTACAAAGATGCTTGGGAATGTAGACGCTATATTATTACATGTTTCTAAATTATACTTTTCAACATCAAGCATTTTATGAAAAGTGGGTAGCTTTTTAATTTGGAAACAAGTGTAGATTTACACTGAAAAGACACATTTACAATTACTTTGTTATTAATATATACCTATTTCCAAAACGCCCCCTCACACCTTAATTTTGATTTTACCACTTTCCACTGAAGTCTTTTTCCCTTTGCCTTTATCTGTCTATGTGTCGTTGCTCCTTTACTGCAGCAATTACTCTCACTACTGCTCATTGTTGTCTCTCTGCCTCACACTGCCGGGGAATATAATTAATGTTATTCCTAATGGTTTTCTTGCCTGCAGAGTTTGGCCACTTGGGAGAATGAAAACAAGATCTATTGCAAACAAACTCTTATCGAGGGAGATGGCCCCAAAACATACTGGACTCGAGAATTAGCTAATGATGAGCTGATTTTGGTAAGAACCTTGAACCCACCCAATACATGCACCATATTAACAGTTTTTTGTTGCCATGTAGTATGACTTACTATTTTTCCTTACTTAAATCCACCTGGAAAACTACCATTTTCATAATCCTCTACAGTACAATTCATACATCACATTTTTTCCTTTCTTTTTAAATATATTTTTAAGAACAAATGAAGATGTGTGCAGGTTCTCATTTGCATTTTATTGCTATAATTTTTGCCATAGTTTCACTGGTAGAATAATCACAAATGGGCCACTTCTGCTCTGTAAATTCATGTCACCACCAAAGAATTTACTTGATTTATTGCAAATTTTCTCTGGTGAAAGTGAGATCAAGGCATTTAACCTCATTTCTGGAGAACCTTCTTTTTTAGGCACGTGCATAATATGTTGCTTCTTATCCACAATCACATGGTGTATAGCAGGAAAGATGTGGCATGTTAGCATGCTCTAATCTCATTCTGTTTATGAAGAACGTATAATTCCTCCCCCATCTCTGCCACCTTCCCCAATTCCTTGATCATCTCTGAATCCAGTTCAGAATTGCTGTCATGGGTTTCACGGAAATACACCGATTTGCACATTTGCTGTCAGCCAACATCCCCCCACTCCTGTGTGACTTTCCATATGGCAGCAGGGTTACTGTAGGCATTCTGAGCAGCACCTCTGCAACTGCTTCGCCATTTATGCCATGAATCATGTGCAGTTTATTTATTTATATTGTACTTATTTCTGTTAGAGTTGAGTTCTCTTCACGGAATCTTTCCTCAGTAGTCTCCCTACATTAATGAAACAATACCCAGAACTGGATAAAGACACGGTTTCTCTGAGTTACAAGTAGCACAGTTCAGCTTGAGTTCAGAATCATTTTATTGCACATGTTCTTACTAGTGAATTCCGGACAAATAGTTGATTAGACTGTTACGCCTCATCAGTTTGGGCATGGAAGACAGGCTGCTGGAGTGACGGGTAAGAACACATCAAAGCAGGGAGGTTTTATTTCCAACTATCACACTAACTAAACCTCTGCACTTTAAAAAACAAACAGTCTCCCCAATGTTTCTCTAAAGCAGTTGGAGGTCTGTTTTTAAGATTGCATCTGAAACAAAAACAGCACCCAAACCTAACCAAGTATAAACAAAAAGCTTTTAAGGTGTTAATATTATTCCAGACATCTTGGAACCGTTCATCCACCCCTTATGAGGAGGTGTATGCTGTTAGTGAAATCACACTGGTTTCTATTGAATGAATACTCCAGTTATGGATAACTTCTTTTGACTCAACCACTGGAATTCTTTATATTATCAAAAAACTTTAGGAGGCAAAGTACTTTGATCTGTGCTTCACATCTTCATATATGATGCAGTTGACAAAATATATTCTCAACTATAATTTTTCCAGCTTTCTAACAATATATTTCTGTAGTTCATTATTTAAGCAACAAACCAGTGAGGCAGCTGTTAAAGAAAGTGAACTGCTCCAAGCAAAGCAAGAAAGCCAGTCATAATACAATTGCCTCCTGCAATCAGCAATGTGAACTTACCCTGCTGGGGAAGAAGAATGAGGTTGGTTAAGAAACCAGAGCGATTCAAAGATTATAAAGCCATCTAACCTTTTTTCTTGTATAATACCATCTGTTGAGCTTTTCTGAATTAATTATTTTTCAAATTAGGATATAAATTAGAAAAACGTCCTTCTTATTAAGATATTTCCATTCATAGCAATGCAGTTGCAACTTTTGATAAGTGTTTTACTGGTTAATTTCCTTGCCATTAAAATATACACATTATTTCTAATGTATCTAGATTCAACTTCCAGTCATTACATAATTGTGTATAAAAGAACCTAAATTGTGTGCCTAAAGTTTGCTATTGCAAATACTTCTCTTAACAACACTGATCAAGCCACCTCTTGGAAGAACCTTCTTGTTGTTAAGCTAAACCATTGGAAGACCTTGAGCCCTTCAATATAAAGCAAGCTTTCCTTGAATCATTCTTTCAGTGCTTCTATAAACCCCTTCAACTTATCAATTTCCTTTCTAAACTATGAACACCAGAACTGCACATGCTGTTTTGCTAGCAATCACACTAGCACCTGATGTAGTGACTTCACCTCCCTACTCTTATCTGAAATTATTCTGATTTATATGCAAAGACTTTGTTAACTCTTCTTTGGGAAGTCATGCTCAGCTGATCATGATACCAAGTAATTTTCCTGGTTTCTGGTTCCCCAGACTGATCTCCTTTCCCTCGCCTGCAAGTTGGGACTATGTTCTTTGGTTGCAATGTATGATTTTACCATGGCCATTATGAAAACATAGTGTTTGCTTCCAAGTGATCCAGATCATTCTCTCTGTCTTTTACTATTTAATGATATGCAGTTCCATTCTTCTGCCTCTTTTCTGGAGCATAATGGCCTCTTTTGCTTTATTAAATATTAGGACATTACTTCGTCCTCAGGACAAAGATTTTCAAGCCCCTCATGACATTTGATGGGACTGAATGTACAAATCTTTTAAATACATGATCAACATGTTCAAAATCTTCTGACACCCTAAAGCTCAGCAATGAGGTGTTTCTAAGAGTAATGGTGGTGAGTGTGAGGTCTGTGGTTCTTTGGAGAAGTTAGGATGGCCAAAATTAACCCTTCTGGGAGGCAGCAAAGGGATCTAATGTTTGGAGGAAGACAGAAGAGGGTAAGGGAAACTAGATTTCTTGTCCATGGCCCCTAATTTTAGAACCCGAGAATATTCCCTCCAGACCATTATTTGGGCTTTAAAAGTTAAACTACCTGAAGGGATTGGCTGAGGTGTGTTCCTCAACTATTAACAGGGAACAAAGTAGGAATAGGAGCTCTTAGCGAGAAGACCTTGTGATCCCTTTTGATCTCTTTCCTCTCAGTTATGTTTGGGTTTTTCATCACTGCAGTGAAGACAGATTCAACTTAGATTATTTTATCTCATGCTTGGAAATTTTCCTTGGATCTGAGTCTGCAAACCCCCACTTACATCTTAGTTCTTCAAAACTAAGATCACAGTGAGAAGAAGAGATCTTTCTTTGTCTTCTCCTTTCTTTCTTTCTTCTTGCATCCTCCCAGCTTTGTTAGGGTTCTTTAGGACCTGAAATTCATTCTCATTCAGTTTTGCTGCCCATGTCACCTCAAACATTTAACAATTTCCATCTTCACGCTTCTCAAACGTCCCTACTTACCTAAGAAATATTTTCTGTTCTTTTGCTCTTTCTCATGTGCTTTGGTAAGCTTTCCCTATTTCCATTCTGGCAGAGTGCCTTAAATAAGCAGAAGGAAACCACATTCTTGTGAACTTCTAGATGTTTGCAGCTGGGAAGCTGTCTTTTATGGGGCATGTAGCAGTTTAGGAACTCTGTAAGGCTGATACTCATTCTCACAGTCTCTGCTCCTGTTTCTCTGTCCAAAGAAATCTTTCAAGAAGTCTCGAGTCTCCTTCTTAGCTATTACATGCCTTTGCAGAAGAAATCAAGAAAACTCATACCCAATTTGGAAAAAGTTGCAAGAAGGAATCTAAACTGTTAGACTGAGGCATGAATGGAAAAAAGGCTTGGGGCAACAGGCAGGGGGTAAGGAATGAGTTTTACTCTGCTAATATTGGCTGCATAAATGTTGGAGCTTTGCCACATAATTTTGATCTAATATGCTGCATTGCTTAGGGGGTCCATTAGATTACGACATTTTCCTAGTGGAAGGATATATTTTTCTCCCCAACACAGCATGTTAAATAAAATGCATTTATTATCACATATAATAAAAAAAAAAAATCAGTGTTGAATTGTCATGACTACCACAGAGCTAAAATAGAAACCATATTACTGTATAATTATCAATCTTTCTTGCATCCTGGCAGAAGAATTCCTTATGTGCTTCAAAGATACTCCCTTGGAACAATATGATGGTCTTCCATGTCACATCATGTCCTCTGCTACACAGATGCTGGGAACACGCTATTTAGTTAGCAAAGGTTTTCTTTACCTTCAGGTACCAGTTAAGTTTGCCTTTAGTTCTCCTTAGCTCCTTGCAGCATGGAGAATGAGATTACTCTTACTAGTAGCATAAATAATATTTGACTCGTACAATGGCAGATGTAGATCTAAAGTCCTGTTAGAAAAAGAGTCCTTTCAGCTGAGTAAGGGAAGAAGGATCAAGCTCTGCTTTATAAAAAAGGTGCTGTGAATGTGTTAGAACATTGCAACTGCTTTCATCAATGCTGTTTATTCTAATCTCATCTGATGCACTTGCTGGGATTACAGTGCTGCATTTTTAGAAGCACTGAACAATGTAGATAAAAAAATTACATGGAATATGCAAGCAAGGGAGGGTGAAAAGGACAGATCCCTATCAAAGTCCACATTTGTTTGTCTTGACTGTGTCTTTAGATTCCATTGTATTGTACTTTAAAACTAATGTATACAGAGAGTCAGAATATCTGTATTTACAACTCCACATTCATAAAGTATACTTGGATTAGCACTTGAGCAATCAAGATCAGAATATAACACAAAAGATATATTTCCTTAACTTGTCTGAAAAGTAAGATCTGGGATTAAGTCTATTCTAATATGCTTTTTCTTCCCTTTTCTTTTATGCTCTATAATGTTTTTGCTGTTGCTGTGTGTTTTTGTCAGGGACATTAATGAGCCATCAATCACTTTTGTAAGTCAGAAGAACAAAAGGTCTGCTCTTACAAAGTTGAAGGATGCTGCTTCCAAATGTTAGCTATTCAAACGAGAAACATTTATATTCAAACTTTATCTGCATTGCTGCTTTCATAGCTGCTCATGCCTGTATAGATTTTAGTTTAATCTGTAACACCCAAACATTTTAAAGTGGATGATTACTGAAGGCTTTAAAAACAGCCTCAGACCACATTTTACACAGTTCACGTATCACACAGGGCTTCTCAGAATCAATTATAGCAAGGGTCAAAGATCAGAACATTAGGGGGGTTTCAAGCATGGTTTCCATTCTACATTCCCTCCCCAGAAAAATCATGCCATAGTTGATTAAAACTGGTGAACTGTGGAGCCCAGATGAGTGAGTGAACATTTTTTAAATTATATTGCTGGCTCCTGAAATTAAACATAGTAGGCGAGAAGGGTCAATGCAGATTTGGAAAGGTACTTTGCAGCTGAATGCGGAGATTTGTGATGTGCCTAAGCCTTGTATCGAACAATGTTAAACTAACTAAGTGTTTAACTTTTCTATAGTTTTTGGAGAGTGATCTTAAATAAAATCAGTTATCAAAAGGAGGGCCTACTCATACTGAGGTCAGTGGGGGGTTTTGCTGCAGACCCCATTAAAGCAGCCTTGATAAAAGTTCAGAAGCCTGTAATAATGCTTACGTATGTGTTGCATGGACCTAATTGCTTTAATTTACTATTTGCCACGAGCAGATTTACAAGGGGGCTTAGGGATCTGCAGCCCTTCTCACTAGTGTAGCCTGGTCTGGGTCACATCCCAAACATATAAGCATTTGCATCTTGGATGCATCTGATCCTGTATGTAGCCTCTTCTAATATCACTCGTAGCTTAGATGTTTGCTGTGTACTGGCTTTCAGGACTACTACTGGGAGATACCATTGTCTCATGTTCTTACCTCTGTCATTCATTTGCTGCATGACTCTGAGGAAACTGTATAATATAGTTCTCAAACACAAATATCAACAATTAGGTACCTCGATAAATGACCTGATTTTGCATGGTCCTCTCAATTGATATCCTGCAGAAAGCGAGGTTGTATGTTGGGTGATTTGCTATTAATATCCAAGTATGAAAGTGGGGGCTGCACCTTCCATGACCATGGCCCCATAATGATCAGCCTCTTTCATAAAACATTATGGGATTCAAGAGGAGAAAGGTTATGTATGTATGCAATATGCCTTTATTGTGGATAACATGAAAGTTTGCACATGAACAAAGCCTTTTCTGAGGATTCATTTAAGTAATATCTTCTCCATTTGTTTGCTGATGCTTTCTGTCTTCCTTTTGCAAGTTGCCTCTGCAGGTTGGTCAGCCATGAGCAGATAACAGGGGATTTCTGCGCATACACTGGCAGAAGTGATCTTTCCCGGTTGATTGTTTCAATGACAGTCTTCCTAATTATACTGTGTGCTTCACTTATCACAAAGGCTTTTCAGCAAATGTTTGTAAAGAAGGCCTTCAAAAAGCAGATTTACTCATACAGTAATATATTACTGCCCTGTAATTCTCTTTTAATCTGTAATGATGTCGGCGGTCATCAGATTTTGAGTGAACTGAGAGAGGTCAATTTATTGGTTTATCCCCCTGTGCAGGGCTTTGTTTGCAGTGTGCTTTTGGACTCTTAGCTACAGATTATGACAAGCTAAGTGAAGAAAACAATCCTGTAATTTTCAGTCATTGCACATTTAAAATCCTGTTTTAGATTTAGATAGAAGCCTTGCCTTGTAGCATTTTGTAAGATAAGTGGGACCTTTGCAAGCTGATGAGAAGGTGGTATTTGAAAATCCTGCATCTTCTCCTTAAATTTGAATCGCAGTTTGGTAGTGTTGGACTTTTTCTTTGTTGCTCTGGTGAAACTTCACCGCCAAATAGCCAGCATTGCTTGCTCTCTTTCTTTTTATTAGGACGTTCTACTCCTTTGGGTCATGGAAATCTTTAAAGTCTGCTGGTTCTGACAGGAACCATCACTTCTTTCCAGTCTAGAATTAGAACTATAGACACTAAACTGCTTCATCCTACCCCTGAATTAAGTGTGAAGAATAACAGAGTGACAGCCTTTTGATTTAGACCTTCCCTTGATCTTGGGTCCAGCTGTACCTTAGACATTTCTGTGAGTAACCACAAGAAAAGCAATGCAGCAAGTTTGAACACCTTCCTGTTTGCTTTGTTTAGCAACATTTAGTGGAGTTTTATCAACAATGCTAGTAAGCTACAATAAGATAGGGAAACACCTTTTACGTAAGTCCACATTTAAACCATGGCCATAAGCATGACAATCAAAGCCATTTATTTATGTGCTTCAGTTTGGAATTAGGTCACTAATCATCTGAATGGGTATAAAGTATGAAATCTAAGTGCTAAAAAATGCAGCTTATTCCTGAAGCAGGTCAGAGGCCACATAACCTAGCTGGGTCTTCAGGGAAAGGATGCCTGGCTGTTTAAGAAGTGCTCAGTGGCTACATGGTACTCCAGAGTAATCGTAATTGGGCTTTGCATGCATTTTATCTCTTTACAATCTAGATTTAAAGATATGATTGTGTTAAATTATAGTGGTTTTCCGGACTGTGAGACTGGTGTGTTGCAGAGAATGGCATTCCTTATGTATAGCAACTGACTAAGACTACTATGTGTTTGGGTTCCCCTGGTACGTCCATGTTTTCTGCACTTAATTTTTATCCTGACAGAGCAATTTGAATGCAGTCCTTCGCCTGAGATTTTCTAGAGTCCAGAAGCCCAGCTGGAGCTGGATGTTGGAAGTACAAAACGAACAGCCATTGCGCTTTGTCAGAAGCGTGTCAAGTTGTGACTCTGTGAGTGCACAACAGTCAATCTGTGTGTACATACAGTGGACTTGCTGCCTCTGCAATGCATTCTGGATACACCCATACTGCTGAGCTTTCCCAGAAAGTTACTATTTCTTTTTTCTTCCTCCACAAATTTTTATCTTTATTTTCACACTCACTGCTGTGGGTCTTGCAAGGAAGCTGCCAGTCGGACTGCACTGATGTCTTAGGAGCAAGCTCTGCCCAGGAGCGCAGTCTCAGAACTGGACACTAGAATTTCACCTACAGTGGCACCCTAGGATAGACTTGCAGCATGGATCGCACCTATTTCAATGTACTCTTCCCTGCAGTGTTCCCTCTCAATACAACTGCTGACCTGTTGTGAAAATAACTGCTGTTGCACAGGCTTAGGGGAAGGAGTTTGTCTCTTAATTTCCCTGAAATGATAGACATAAATTTACTAGGGAGGTTACAAGAGTTTTGGCAAACTGCTGCTGCAGCCTTTCTCATTAGAACTGGCTGATGTGGCACCCACTCACATCACAAGATGTGGCTGCATAGCTGTGCAGCTCCAACTGTCAGACTGGGGCCGTGCCAGGTCTTGAAGAACACTACACAAAGGCTGTTTTACTATTATTTATGATTTGTGTTGAAATAGCAGCGGGGGACTCAAACTTCACTGTGCTTAGCAGTGCCTGAATGTACCACAGAAAGACAATCACTGTCACAGTGACCTTCCAGGCTCCACAGACAGCCTCAGGCCCTGGATGGTCTTGACTCTGACTTGCTTTCTCTGGCAAAGCTCCTGCCGAAATAATTTCACCTTTGTGTATAATTTTGGAAACGTTGAAGGAAGCCATAGTAAGGGTATTTGCAGGTGATGCTGTGGGCGACAGAGAACTACTTGCATCCTTTAACGTTCATTTTCAGACACTTTAATGTATAAGCTAAAAATGTGTATAAAGATTGATATAAGCTCTTTATATGCATAAAAACAAAGCCTATATCTCCAAAATACTAACAGACTTTTCTCTTCAGTAAAGTGAACAAAACATAAGCCAGAGTCCGTTTTAAAGCCAAGTCCTTTCAAAGACGTGTTGGCCAAAACAGGCGTAGAAAGCATTAAAACAAATAAAGTCCAGCTGAATTTTCATAACATACTGGGGTAGGTCTTAATTATGTTTCTCAGTGAGACCTTGGCAGTTATTACAGCCAAACATCCCACCTCACAACTTGTTAGTGGCGAGCTCGAAACTGTCTGTCAGTGTAGCTGAACATGAATGTTTTTGCAGTCAGTATTTCCTCACTCTTGAACCCATTATTTGCTTCATTTTTAATTGCTTTCTTAGATTTCACCCTGCTAGACCTGAAATCACATACAAACTACTCTGGGGTTTAGGTGGCTTTCTCAGGCAGCTGCCACAATCGCTGTCCTGCCTACATGTCCTGATCATCTGTACTGCAATATTGCTGTGGTAGAATTGCCTTTGAAGTGCAGAACTACACAGCAATTTAAAAAACGCAGGCTTTCAGGTGCATATCTGAAACTCTGTTTCAGTCAATGGTATAACATCACATAACACCAGCTCTAAGTATCTGGAAAATCAAGGTACTCTGAGGTACTGAATCTGGTATAAGAAATGGGATGATAATGGGATGTAGTCTGTAGTAAGTCAGTGACTTTCAGATGTGTAGTGATCAAATATCTGTGAGATCCCACAGGTGTTTAGTCACGTGAAATGAGTTTTATCTCCACTACATTTTTCTCCATTATGTGCCCTCATTTCAGACCCTTATCATGGTTAACAAATTCACTGGTTAAGGTCACAGTATCCTAAAAGAAGGTTGTGATTGATGCTGCCCACATTCCAGCTTGGGAGAGAGGGTTTTGGTAACCTAGCATGGTGTGTCAACATCTTGCAGCAGCATTGTGTTTACAGGTTATAGGTATACATTCTCCTGGTCTTCAGCATTGCTCCACTGACTACTCTGATTTATACCTGCAAATATCAAAGAATACCTTTTGAACACGCTATCTGAATTCCACCCTCAGCATTTGCAGTTCAAAGTGCTGCAACTGTTTCTAAATACAACAACAGTACATTCCAATTTCTCTTTCTTTTCTCATGTTTATTTATAAATGCATGCCAAGAAACTATAGAAAAAGGGAATTTCTGTGTCATTTATCATTCTGACAAAATTCATCGTGCCTTGGAAAAAAGGTCACTTACATTGCATTTCTCATCCAAAATTACTCCTTTCTTTACTCTCATCTGTCAAAAGACATAAGAAAAGGTATTTTTGCTGTAGAACTAGCTACTATAGTAAAAATAACATTAAAAAATGGTGTTAAATGTTTGCTGGTTCCATCTCTTCTGATTGATTTCTATTTCTTTTCCAGACCTTTGGTGCTGATGATGTTGTGTGCACAAGAATTTATGTAAGAGAGTAAAAACATCAATTTACTTGTCATCTGGGATGAAGTGGAGAACTGTGAAAATCCCCAGTATACTAAGTATCTGTGTGTGCTGTTACTAATGCGGTGTTGTATGTGACCGTGTGTGTTCTATCTGAACCCATATCCTCTGTTAAGTGTATTTTGCTTTCATTTTTCATTGCAGACACTATTCCTTCCCACTTTTATGCCATCATTTTTTGTGTCTGCTTTGTATTTTGTAGTTGTCGCTTGCTATGGTTTCATCAATTATTAAACTTATTGGGCATAACTCACAGCCGTTTTGGGGTGTTTTTAATAGAAAACGCAGCAGTGCTTTGGTTCGGACTGAAACGCTTTTTACCCTCTTTTGAAGTCAATGTGGAGTTTCGCTGCTGTTGGCTAGCACTATGCTGTCAGGGAACACCTCCTAGGGCAACACAAAGCGCAGGAGGGCAAGTGAATTGCAAGGCCTTTCACAGAACTGCAGGCTGCTCTCTCAAACCCAGAGCTCTGCTTCTTTCCCTCTTTCTGTCCCATCTCCTTGGGAGAGACGTTGAACAATTCCTGTATCCTGGGATTGCTGGGACTGTGATTCAGCAGAACCAGGCAAGACAAGGAGAGATCTTTACCCTCTTTCCTGCTGCATCTCTGCAGAATGCCCAAACTTTCCCTGTTGAGATGCTCATTATCCAAGTACAAAACCCAGCTGTATCTTCAGGACAAATAACATTGTGATCATGACTAATACTTACTGTCATCACACCCAAGCACCTCAGGCCTGATCAGTGAGCAAGGAGAATCTGACAGACTTTACTTGTTTGGGCCGTAAAAAGATAAAGGTGAGGAAAGCTGCTTTTCTCCTACCTTCTCACCTGCGACAGAGAGAACTGATGGCTTCACTCCCCCTTGCTGTTACAGCTCTCACTTTTGGTGACTCAATGTTTCATTCTTTGAACAACCAAGTATTTCACAAACCAGGGCCGTAGTTCAAGAATGAAAGAAACACCAAATTTAATGTATTTATTCTGGCTCAGAGTTCTGGCCACAGCACTGTCAAGTATTAGATTCAAGCTGAATAGACATTGCTCTAGTGAACCAGAAACTCTTCTGTTCTTTAGCCTTGGAAATATCTGGAGATTGAGACTAGGAGCACTACTTATTTCAGTGCAATATCCAAGCTTATCTGACCAACTTTCAGCTTTGCAGGAATAATTTATCTGCTTCATGTCACCCAATCATAGAAGATTTTTAAGAGGATCAGTGTTAGCAGAGTAAATGCCCTGTTCACCGGACTGTGCTCAATATTCAGAATGGGAAAGTAGGTCCAAATCTTGATTGTCTTGGGACATTCATGGGAAACAAATCACTTTGTTTCTTCATCACTCGCATAGGTATGCAGAGGAGTCCCCTTTGGTAGGGTTGTCAAACTGCTATGCAGAAATCAGCCCCCTGTTCTATACACTACAGTGTGAGCTACAGCAGCACAACAGGAGAGAAACATACAATGTTTTCTGTCTCCTCTGCTCTGACAGGTCACACTTTCTTTCTCTGCCATGAGGACTCAAGATACAATATTGCAGTTGAAAAGTGGGACCTTCTCCTTCTACACTCTAACCTTAAGCCAAACCCTGTTTCCAAGACCTTGGTTCAGTTGGTACCAATTAAATACACTGCATGTTATCTCACATTGGAGCATAAGCTGAAGTTAGTTTATTGTGGTTTGGACGCAGCTGAAGCTACCCCCTGGTAAGAATGAAACCACGTGGGGGAATGACAGTGATCTATCTTTATTTTCTATCTTCTTTTAAGATTCAAATTTAAATAGTTGGGTGGTTTTTTTCCAAACAAATTCCATTTCAGGAGGATCTGGACCTGCTTGTGCAATCAGCCGTGCCAAAGGGACTCCATAAAAAGTGCCAGGCTGAGCTAGCTCAAAGCATCTCAGTGATGCAGACAAAACTGTGTCTTGCCACATCAAGGCTGAGAAGTAAATAGCACTGTGTTGCCGGACATGCTGGCACATGCCATAGCCGTACAGCAACAGGAGCCCGCCAACACTGTAGAGTGCTTTGCCTCCACCTCCCAGAAGGTTGGTGGTGGATGTGGGGGCTGGTACAAGCTGATGAGGCAAGTAGTAGAGCCAAAGCTGGTAGGTAGCAGGGCTGTTTTGCCATTCCAGAAAAATGTTACTCTTAGCAATTACCTTTTCTGCCTGTGTCTAAAGCAGCCCTGATGCACGGTTTGCAAAGGTTCAGCAAGGTATTGATATGAACCTCACATTGTCTAGAGCAAGTGAATGCATTTAATGGAAGCAGTGATTTCTATGTTTCATTTCTAGGAAGGTTCATGCTAAGCTGTTATGCTGCTCAAGCACATATCCTTCAGAAAGCTTTCCCGTCAACTGGAAAATACCAAGTCAGGTTTCCATCCAGTTGGCAACTACTATCCAAGTAGTAAAGCATGAGCTGTGTAACTGGGTTGTAGAGGTTATGATTAAAAACAGGCTTCTGAGATATAAGCTACCCTGCATAACTGAGAAGTTTCTTCTTCCAGGATTGAAACTGTTCCCCTAAGCTTCATTTGCAGTCTGGCATGACAGAAGTTCCTTTCTTTAGTAATTTCAGTGTGGAAGCTTCACCACTTGATTGCCTTTCATGGAGCTACGTTAGTTACTGGTGCATGAGTAAATTCATATGAACAGAGACTACAATTGGTCCAAGGTGTTAGTTTTACGGCTCGTTGTTGAAACACTGCAAAGGCCAAATTGCATTTTGTGAGTCCTCCTGGATTTAAAAGCTCTTCAAATCTAGGCACACAAGGATTTGGAATGATTTTACTGGCCAAAAGCCTTGCAGTTGTCTCCTGCCTTTCTTTTCTTTGCTGAGATTAAGGTCCTTTGGGAACACGGAAGTTGGAACAATGCCAGGATGGCCAACAGAGACAGTTTTATCCACTTTTTGTGTAAAAAATCATGAATTCACCCCTCCCTGGATGAGGTGATGGAAGCAGAGTAGAGTTACTGTAGCTGGCATCCACAAAAACTTAGTCTCACAATGTCTGAGTCTTAAAGAGTTGCTTAGCAGAACAGGATCCTGAAAGCGTCAGGCGGCCGCTCTCTGCACATAGGAGGGAGGGACTTCTTTTATAGGCAAAGGTGCCAGGTCAATGGAGTACCTAAGGGTTACATAAATGGTTTGTTGATTACTTGATAGCATGTGGATATCTGAAAAGGGCCCCAGGGATTTTATGGATATTGCCTTCCAGATTCAAATCAAAGAGACACTCTCTGCCTCATGAGGGCTTTTAATCAAGCCTGTGATGGCACAAGCAGTGGAGCCAGGGACAGAGCCTGGCTCACGGTTATGTGTATCAGTGAGCAAGCAGGAACTTCCTTCCCCTCATGCTGCTGTGTTCTAATTAGCACTTTGTCACTTGACCTGGAAGCACTCGGTGGTTACAAGCATGGAATGGTGACAAACATAGCTCACATCTGTCTGGATGGCAGCTGATTGATGCATCATCATATGGTATGCATAACCACCCACTGCATGTCTGCTGTCTTGCAAGTCTCTGTGCCCAAGAAGCTAGACTTCTGAGGTCTGCCAGTGCTCAATGGTGATGGCCAAATGACTTTCAGGCTTTGTTGCTAAGAACTTTCTGACCATATAAGTGAATGCATTAGGGAACTCTTCCCTGTGAGTTTATTACATACTACTATTTATGTTTGAGAGTATTTCTCCACACAAGGCCAGCAGAATACAGATAGCTAAGAAGGTGGGAAGTCTTCCTCCCTGAAATCTAAAGGCTTTGTCTTGCAGTTGCCTGAACAGTCCTGCTGGTTGAATGGATACAGTACAAGTGAGTATTCAGTTGCCTCAACATAGGTGTCTACAGCTGGTTTAGATGTCCTATGTATCCAAGAGCTCTGCACAAAGCTGGCATATAACACAGGCTCTGCATGAGAGCTGTGCCTTTTTTTGGGGGAGGCAGCAGCATATCAGGGACAAAACCTGAGGGCATCACAACAGAGATGGCTGTGATTAGGCAACTGACTCCCAGCCTACGTGCCTGCAGGCTTGGGACCGTGCTGTGCGCTGCATTGACCACACTGATAACTAACTAACTGGTACAGCAAGACAAAGAAAGGGTTATACAGATATCTGCAGCAACTTGGCACATGTGTAACATTTCACAAAAACAAAACTTCCCCACATGAGTGGAACACTAGGATATAGCAGCCATGTTCTCTGCCCTAGGGCAAGACGAGTTCATTTTAGGATTTTCCTTTGATTTTCCATACTTTGTTCTTATGCTGCTTTCATAAAACATGTATTGTTTTTCTTTTCTCCAGGAAAAATAAACATCCTAACCAGTAAACAGATCAGGCAGTGAAGCTGGATTCAAAATAATCCACTGTGGGAAATCCAAAATAATAAAAAAAAAAATCTCAGCCAGAAATGTGATATTGCATTGAACTGTTCAGTTCAGACATATCTGTACCACCAGCTACTATTGTGTGGGAACAGAGCTGTCCCACTGCATGCTATATGCCCTAGAGAGCTAGTGCTGCTTTAGCTCAAGTGATCAGTTTTTGCACTCTGAGTACAGAGAGATCTATTTCTACTGACATGAAGCTCCAAATCCCACATGGCTGCAGAATCCAGAGTCTTTGAATCCTGTTAAAATATGCGCTGTCTGAATACCGCCATGTCAGAAGTGGAACAACTTAAGGTGCTCTCTTTGATATTACAGGTAGTTGGCTGGCTGGCTAAGGAGAGTGGTGAAAAAAAAATGCTGTTATTAATAATGGGGGAATAGGTGGGAATAGATGTCATAGTGCTTTCTGCTGATTTCTTTATTTTCAGCATTCCCCACATTGCCTCTCAGAACATGAGGTCAGTTTCAATCACAAGCAAAAAACCCCCAGGATTCTTGAAATTTTAGTTCACTCTTACTTGACTCTTGCTGCACCCTGCTAAATCAGAGTCAAGTTCTGAAACTGGGGATTTTGTCTTGTATCTCTCATTCTGTTTCCATCTGAGGGCCTGCCAGTGATGCTCCGCCGACATGATCTGTGGCAGGCACTTGAGTTTTTCGCCATGTTCTCAAAACAAAGAGGAATCTGGCAGCTAATCTGTTTTACAAGTCTGAGTACGATTTGCTGTTAGAATTTGCTGTACAGTCACACACTACAACTAGAGAGGAAGGTGGTGAGGCTTGAAATGGTTTCTGCAGCAGGCAATACCACAGTCTTCTACTAGATACTGCTATCTCCCACCCAAACCAGCTGCTCGCTGGGAGAGGCAGTTCAGTTGCTCAAGCAGAAAGAAGGTGACAGTCTAGGTGACTGACTGAACTACCGATTTCTTAAAGGCCCTGTAGATATGTACCTCAGTGTTAATCTTCACAAGATGTTCATGTGGAGCTGGTGGACTGATTTCATCATAGGTCTGATGAGTTCACAGAAAGTTTTCAAAGGGCTGAAGCTTTCACGTCTAAGTAGCTGCCACTGCTGGGAGATAAAGGTGCAACTGGAAATCAAGTGGTCTTACAGAAACTGCAGATAGGAGTAACTATAGTGGGTCAGTGCAAAGAGCCTCTCTCCTTCAGTATCCACTGCCTAAGACTCTTCCCTGTGACCCCTGTGAGCCTGCATATCCCTTTAGCAGGCTGAAAGGCTAGTCTGCCTCCAAACCGTGCCTTGGAAATACCTCTATGTGCTTGTGACCCATTTACTTCATTTCTTCACCTTTGTGTTCCACATACACAAAAAAATGGCAGGACTTTTTTACCCCCGTCAGAGAGACCAAGGGACCTGTCACCTTTTTAAATGCATTGAGAATTTTTGGCATCTTGGGTTGGGCTGAGACAGACACCATCACTGAAATATACGGCAGCTTTGATGACCAAGGACTTAGGGGTTCCACCCACTGTGAGTAAATTATAAGAAGCTTGCTGTCCTTTTGTGTTTAGCTTCTATTCTGCCCTGTGACACAAACCCAGAAAATACACCCACAAGATGAGAGTTTATCTTAGCATCTCTGGAGAAAGATCAGTGATTGAAAACAATCTTGATGGAAAGCAGTGTTATCAGTGTTACTCAGAGAGACCTTTTGAGCACTAATTTATTGTCCATGTCAATGCTCAGATTCTGATACTATTAAAAGGTTGCTGATTGCTGAAGCTATTTCTTTCCATTTCTCTTGCGGCAGTTGGGAGGTCTTTAAAATGTTCCATATGTGGAAGTTTATGTAAAATTGACACTGTGCCATAACGATGCATAGCGAGTCTGGAACATCTAAATAATGACACTAATTTGCGCGTGATCCTCCATAGGGTGTGCCAGGACATCAGCAATGACTGCAGTGACAAGTCTGTGTCTGAAGCAAGCACCTAATAACTCCTTTCGCAGGAGTTTTTAACACTGAGCTTATGCAGTCTGTGGCAAGGCTAGAGACTGAGAACATATTGCAGTTATTACAGAGCCTGAAGTCCAAGTTCCTTTTAAGACACGTCACCAGCAATGTGTTTTAATCAAAAGCATTTTAGTGAAGTAAATTGGAATCATCTGGACTTGACTGGCATCATGTTCTCTCAGGTGTGATTTATTTCCTAATTTCTTTAATGAACTTGATATCAATACTTTGTGATGAACATGAAGAACAAACAGTAAGGATCTGTAATGCTTTCCATTACCACAGGTTACACAGAAATGTTGCGGTTGTTGGCTTTGTTGCAGCAACAGAGAGAATCTTCAAAACAGGTCATAGGGCAGCTATGGGAATGGTCAGAATGCTGTAAAAGGACCATTTTCAGGGACAGAGCTTTCTTCCTTGCTATTGTTTAAGTAACAGGAGAATGAATTAATTCACCAATTTATTGCTGACATTTCATCCTGCTGGAAAAATATCTAAGATACTCCAGGACCTGGGGTGGGGGACATCTTGCAGTGCGTCTCCTAGCCCCATAGCCAGGGTCCCAAGCAGGACAGACACAAAACTACATTTTCAAGAAAGGGAAGGAGGAGGCAAGAAATGTGTAGTGTGTGTTTGTGGGTGTGTGAAATAGCCATCATGTCAGAGTACCTAGTTTTCACACAGCCCTAGTAGTCATAGCTGAAGACGAACACAGTACTCTCTTGCCTTTCTTTCAGTTTATTAGAAAGTGACCAATTTTGTTCAAAAGTTATTCACTGCTATCTGACTGAAAGACAGACAGATGGCACGACTGCACAGACCTCACTCCAATCTTGGGAAATCAAGCTAAAATACAATGGGAGATGTACAGCTGACACAGTTTTAGTGACAGAAGGGAATACTCTACAGTCCTGCAGGTAGGGTGAACAGTGCTATGAAATGTACCATTCCATTATTTTCCCAAAGCTTTTTGATTTTACTGTGTGGATTGACACTGTGGCACACAAGGTTTTCCATACAAAACTCAAACAGCTCTTTCCCCTCTCACCGCAGATAGTATTCTGTGTGTTATGAGTACGTCAGTGGGGAACACTCTGCATTGTAGATAAAAGTTTAAAGTCTCAAATATAATACTTGGAACCATAGAAGGATCTCAGAATAAAGCCCTGAATCTGTTCCAAGGTACAGAGGAGGAGAGAGAGGGAATTTATAACTTTCTCTACCTTTTTTTTTGTCTTGATTTTGGCTGAGAAACAGAATTTAAGGAAGAGTTTCAATACTCTGCCATAATTAAAAGCCTGGGAAGAGATTCTTTGTATGCTTTTTTAACTTACATGCATTTGAACAAATTGCTGTATAGTTCCCTAAACTGTCTGACATTTGTTCTTGTTAGGGCGAATTGTGATTACATCTACTTTTGACCCTGATATCTTGTGAAAGAGTAAGTTGCTCTCTACTAAGTTTAAACAATCGCATGTGCTAAATGCTTGTAATAAGTGCAGTGGCCTGTTAAATTAAGCTTGAATTTATTCAGGATATGTTAATTTTATGAATACTTTTGAATAAGTAATTATCATTTTGCCTGAAGCCTGTCATTTGGATGCTGCAATAATTAGCGTGCCCATTAGCCAGATTTTATCATCTAATAACACAAAGCAAATACAGAAGGAAATTGCTGGGAGAGGAGAAAAAGGTTGTGTCTTGAAGAAGAAGATATTGGGATAGGAATTTAAAAGACACGACTCTATAAGCAAGACAGGAGTTAAATGGAGCTGATTCAACAGTGACACAGTTACAGAGTTCCTCTCACAGATAGCAGCCGTCACAGCTGGGTGGCTGGAGGCAGAAGCAGGCTATGGCCCATGGGGATGGCTGGGGGCAGCCACTCTTTGTGTTGAGTAGAGCATAAGAATCTGATGGCAGCCCACTAATGTGCATCTGGTAAAGAGAACAGTTCACATAAGCTGGTCATAAACAGATGAGATCAGTCTCAAGGAAATGATGTGAACCTACAAACATCCCCACGTTCACTGGGTGGGAATGGCATGAATCTCCCTCTCAGTTACCCAGTCCTGGGAGGTGTATAATCATTCTGTTGTACTGCAATCTGGGCAGCAATTTTTAGCTCATTCCTACAAATCTGCATTATTGCCTTGCAACGATTTTACTACCATAGTTACCCACTTATAGGTAAAGGTGCTTTTTAAAATAAACTCTTCTCTCTATAGTTCGGGCTTATGTTCCCAGTAGAGTCCACTGAGTCTCTGCACTGTCCAGAGTTTAGTATTGCTGCACGGAAGATGGAAGGAACTAGCTGGCTTTGGAGGGTTATGCATGGAAATAAAACGTGAGAAGACCTATGCCTCACGCAAATGGGAGACATCCTGGAGCAACAGGGTAGGGAATGCTACACATTGGCCAGTGCCAATCAGCGGAACAAAGCAACTTGCCTTTGGCCAAGGAGGCAGCTCTTGTTCCTCCTCTGCCCCTGCTTGGCCAGAGCCAGGATGTGCCTTTCTGGGTGAGTCTAGGAATACGGCACAGGAATGTAGGAAACGAGAGGAAGGTGGATGGTCAGGGATTGCGGCCATGATTTACTGAAATGGAAGATGTTTGTGTGGGACACACTTTTATCCCTTGAAAATAGATGCAAGAGTGTCGTTATATTTAAGGATGTCCTACATCGCTCTTTCACTCCACTTAGTTAAGGCCTCAGTCCTGCAATCAGTATGTTGAATGCTGCTCACTTGAAAGCAATACGGTTACTTGCTCAAAGGCTGCTTAGCACGTGTCGTCCATGTGCACACACACTTCTGCACTGGGAGATCTTGGTGCAAGGCTGTTGAGGGAAACTACTGGTGTGGGCATAAGGAATTTCTTTTAAGGTTCATCTGTAAAGTGCCAGCTGCATTTCTGACTATAAAAATAGCAACAGTGCCCTTTGTATATATGACTTTAAGCGCATAATTTGTCTTATATTAGTATAATAATTACTGTCTTCTCATGCTTGGTGTTGCAAGAATAGTGAGAAGGCATTCAGCCTGCATGAAGCCTGCACCAGAGATATTGTATTCTCCACAACACGTGGTAAAGTCCTCTATTGTTTCTGGAAATCTTTGTAGTTCGGATGCATTATTCAGCTGTCTGATCATCTGTTTGCATCATAAACTGGGCACTTTTGACTATTGTTTTATAAAACTGTGGCTATGAAAATGAAATAGCCTTTTATTTTATTTGGGCAACAAAGCAATTTATGAAAAGACACATCCATTTCCCTGCTGGGAAGTTCATGTGTGCTTTAAGTCCCAGAGCTGACTGTGGGCTGAGATTGTGCCTTTGCCATAGTTACTCACCATTTATGTTATTGGAGTGCAGGGGAGGACTGAGCCCCTCTGCTGCACCAAACTTTACTGTGCTAGGTGCTGTACAAAGACAGTTTGAGGACCTCCCAAGCTTCAGCCTCTGTAAACGCCCTGGGGCAATAGTCCTGGGGACAGAAGGACACACTCCTCTTCCCCATGGGGTTCAAATGGTCCGCATGTACGGTGTCATCCCTTGTACTTCAGTAGTGAGCTGGAGGGACAGGAGGAGGATTAGAGCAGCACAGAAAAAAAATCATTCACACAGCCTTGCTTGAGTGCCTCCCCTCTCAGCTCTCTCCACAGCAAGGCCTTCCTCCAGAGCCACACCATTTTCACTTCACTGGGTTCTTGGCTCAATCTGGGCCTGGGAAACACTGCCCCATCTGTTGTGAGGTGGGGGTGCATGTCAGAACAACCCTCACTTGCATGAAATGAAGCTGTGCTCAGCTTTAATCTGGAGTTACAGCTGAGTGCATCCAGCTTGGTTTGGGCAGCCATGATAGCTGGCTGAGCCCACTTGGCTTCATCTGGTGAAGGGTAAATGACTGAAAGGATGAAAACAGGGCTTTTTAATTGCCAAGCCACCTGAATCAATAGGGAACTCTGCATGCTACTACACGTGGTCTCCATGGACCCCATATGAAAGATGAAGGCAGCTGTGACCTCGCTTCACCACCCTTGCCTCAATCAATAGCTACCAGCTTTTAAAGTCCCAAAAGGTGTGATTAAGCCTCTGCTGCATGAAGTTAGCATTTCCTAGCATACAGCCCATTGTCCTGACTGAAAGGACCTAAAAGCTCTTATTCTGTGAGGGTTAATGACCAGATGTCCCTGGAAGGAAGCCCATCAGCCCTGGCCCTCAGTGCCAGGCGTTACTGCAGCTGATTTCATTCCCCTTTGCATCCATGTTTTAGCTTCAGTGGGCAGCACGGAACACTCCACTTGAGTAAAAGAGTATATGTGTGCAGGAATAATCCCAGTGATGTCCTGGGAAGGAACTGGAAGGAGAGTTGTGTTATTCATTACTGTTATGTGGAGGATGCTCTTAGTCTATGAGAGGAAGCGTCAGAGGGATGCAAACTCAAACCCTTCCATAGCTGGGAGGATGATAGTGCATGTTTCAAGTCCATATATCCAGCACTTTCTCTGGAGCAGTCCCTCTTATGGAGTAAGTGCTTGTGTAAATGTGATAGTGCCAGAAAGGCTTAAATCAGACTGTCCCCTTGTAATAGCAAGGCTTTAATGATGCGTGAACAGGACAATTGCCTTGTCTGTGTGAAAACAGTAAGGACAGGTTTATGGTTTGCAACAGCAGGTGCTTCAGCACCTTTAAAAGGAAGGGAATGGGCAGTATAGTTTGGAGAAATAAATGAACAAAGCAAAAGTTGCCTCATATATGATGTATGTAAGCTGCACATTTAGCAGTGCTAATATTGATACATCATTCTCTAAGGGCCGTTTCAATGTCACCATTTTCATGCAGAAATCCAACAGTACATACATCAACTTAAAAGGGTTCTTTGAGCAGCTGGCTTGCTTTCTTGAATTTTTCTTTTGCTCTGTCTCATTATTGATCCCAGAGCTCAATAGGCTGTGAGGACGTCTCACTCCAAGGAAAACGCTAATACTGGTATCTTGCTCGCCACATGGTGTATTATTGACTGTATGTTACTCCACTCAGGCAGGACAATTGGATAGGGAATTTGGTTAGCACAGTATAACCAGGGTATGTGGTAATTACTGGGGTGTCATTATCAGTCTTATGACATGTTTTTTCAGTTGCTAATTAAGGCTTTTTTTTTCTTTTGTATAGTAAAATTTTGAAAAACTTTGAACAGTATTTATAAATCTCTAGTCCCTATAGCCAGCAGCAGCTTTGCTTCTGGAGAAAGAAAAGCCCTGTAAGTCCTCTTTCCATAGGTTGTGCCTTGCAGGTGAGTCTGTGTGTAAGGACAGGTCATTAAGGATTTGCTGCTCAAGGACAGAGGCAGAAATAAACTTGCGCATGCACAGAGTATGGAGCACAGATGAATCCAGTCATGATTCAGTTTGAGTGCAAGATTAGTTTCCTTTGAAATGCCATCAGAGAGTATTTGCTCACAATCTAGGTCACAGCAACAAAGGCTATGGGAGGGACTGACTGAAGGCAAAAGGAGTGAAGCTGAAATTACCTATGTTCAACAGCTGTCTAAGTCTAAGCCAGATGTCTGCAATGTTAAATATTCTGTGGGAACAGAGGTCTGTACCCATGTAGACCCAGTAGTGGGAAGAAACGGAATTGTACATTTATGTAAGTCCACGCAATGACCTCGTAACTGTCTTACCTGTGCTATTGCTAAAAATCTCTGCTTCTCTTCATGCCAAAAGTATGCTGAACACCCATTTTCACAGCTAGCTCATACTATGTTTTTTTCTACTGCTTCACTTCCTTCCCCTGAATAAAATAATTGTTCTTTGAGCTCAGTACCGTGAACCAAACATTGATACTGATTAAGATGACCAGCAGATGATGGGAAACAGAAAATCCAGCTAGACTCATTCAGCATAAACAAATATTTCGAGGTGCATTGCTCAGGCAGTGATTAGTTTGCCAGCTGTAGGCAGAGCTACAGAGGAAATTAAAAAGATGGAGTATGCTGAAAAGTGCAGAGGGAGAGAAACTACATCAGGGTACGCTGATTCATAATGCAGCAGAGAGAGTGGGGTTTAGACTAGGATCTGCTGGATTTAAAGATTCTTGCCTCTTTGAGAGTCAGTCCGTCTGTGAGATGCTTTCTATACTGTCACGCCAGCAGTGGAGCGGAAACTTTTTGTTTTTAACAGGCAGGAGGAGGGGGGGAAGCCCTGCATAAAAAACAAGCTCTCATAAGAGGACAATATTGCATGTACCTTTTCAAAATCCTTCAGGATGCAGCTGCAGATAATGAAGACAAATGATTCCTTCAAAATGCCAATAAAGATAATAATGGAAACAAGCTATGCCTAGAATTCACCTCAGCTTTAGATTCTGATGGCAACAAAGATAATAGTATAATGGAGCCTATTAATGCAGTAGGAGGCAGAAATAGCCAAAAGCTAGAAGGATGAAGAGTTATTTAAAATCTCAAAGTGATGTGCACAAAAGAGTCTGAGGCAGGAAATCATCACTGAGATCATGAAAACATGAACAGCACATGCTGAATAACGCAACTATGTTATGGCCTCGCTACCTTTACTTGCAGATAGTATGAGTAGCATCTCTAGTGCCCTCCCCAAAATAAGATATCTCAGCAAACAGCAGTAAGTGGAAAATAGTCAGAATGTTTTCAGAAATACAGTTCTTTTTGTCAAGAAACATCAAGCACTCAGGCCCCAAACCTCTCCTGTCAGTGATGGAACGTTAGCCAGGAAAATTCAGTAGGTTTAGAGTAGGATTTCTACTGAAAAAGCAGCCACTTACAGAAAACATCCCAGTAATTTTGGCACTCAATGGTATTACAAGAGACATGGGAAAGCTAGTTCCAAGTTCCTCTTCCTGTTTTAGATGATGTCGTGAGCTTCAGTTTGATGATATGGAAGATGCCTGCTTGCGGTAAGAGCTTTTTGGCAGCCTGGAGATTCTCCTAATCCCTGGAAATGATGAAAAGATCTGAGAGAAAGAAATCTAAACTATATGCACTTCTAAAACAGAATACTAGTCACCTTATCACTTCACACCTAATGCTATCTGATAACGCGGCAAGGCTGGAGTGTCCTTTTGTGTCACTTCCTCTGATTTTTAAGAAAATTTGGGACATAAATTAAATGAAATGGAATAGAAAACATATTTTGAGCTTGAAGTTCTGGAGACGGAACTAAAAGGTCCAAGGATGGGATGAAACAGATGGGGAAGTAGAAAGCCTCATTTGTTTTTGTCAAACTCATCACAGGATTCCTGGGTGACAACGCAGGCACTGCCTGAGCCCTGGTGAAGCCTGAGCAACAGGGTAGGCCTGTTCTATGTACAACCAAATATGAAGTTGTCATTAAGGTCTGTTGAAAACAAGGCTGTAAGTGTAAGGGACACACACACCATGGGAAGAGCTGTGTTACAGATTCTTACAGATCAGTGCTGAAAGTACAACTGGCAGCCTATATTAATAAGGTTTAGTCTGTTATCCAAGGAGACCATACATATATCATGGGAGTCTGTGACCTCCCAGAGGAAGAGTGACTACTAACTTCACTAGGATGGTTTAGAAATGATCTTGTAGCACTTCAAGGCCTCTCCTCTACTGATTTATCATCTCACATGCTTTTGAGACTGTATCTCACACCTGCCCTTGAAACCTCAGCCTGCTCCTTTTTAAACTTGCTCTGGTAGCTCTCTTAGACTTTCACACATTTGTAAAAATCCCCAGAGCCACAATATCCCTCCTCAGAAAACCCACCTGTGTGAAGGAGTCTGTGACACACAGGACAGTGGTGTGGTAGCAGAAGGGCTGGGCCACTGCTCCTGATGGTCACTGGTACTCTGGGCTTCCCCAGCTGTCTGTCATCTCTCAGATGCTAAAGCTATTGCAGCAGGAGCAGTCTCTGTTACACATGCACGGTCCATACTACAGTGGGGCCTCTGATTATTACTTCTAAATAGAAAAATACTGCTACTAAGAGAACAAAGACTTTCAACTGAGATTAACATTTTATTGCCTGGGCGGTAGGTATCAAAGGGCTTTATGGCTCTTCTGGAGGCACTTCAGTTCAGTTGGATTAAAATCAGCACAGCTGTTCCCCAACTGGTTTTAAGAATGCTTCCAGCAAATGCCGCTTCCTGCTGTTGCTGTCCTTCTTCTGGAAGCTGCGCCATCCTGCTCAGCTCAGCTCAGAGACTTGCTCTTCCACTTCCTCCTCCTCCTCCCCTGTGTGTTTGCTTCAGGCCTAGCAGTCTCCGTCCCTGCATCCTCTCTGCCCTTCCCAGCAACAACCTTCAGCACAAAATTGAGGAGTAGAGCATGGTGGGGGGTTACCGGTAAGGAAACGAAATTGCACACACAAACAAGTGAGGCTGTGAGTATGGGAGATGTCAGGTTTCTCTTGCTCTGCTCTCCCCTCTACACTGGGTTCAGCACCAGGAGTGTATATCGCTGACTGGTTCTTCCTATGCTGATGGGACAAGGTGAGCTCTGCTGTAGCCAGCTGACTCCTCATCTCCCTTCAGGCTGCTCAGCAGAGGCAGTAAGACAGGTATTTCCTTGTACAGGTCACAGGGAGGTGAAACTTTCAGATGGTGAGAACTGCATAACCAGCAACAATTAATTGTTTCTGCCTCTGCTGTGGCTGATGGGGTGCAGAAACCTTTGGTAGCAATGCAGAGATGAAGAGGGGCTGGAAGACTCAGGCCTCTAACTGCACTTGCAAGTGAGCAACAGCGTGTCTACATTTAAGAAAAAATAGTTGCGAGTGCCCGTGCTGAAGAAGCCAGGACAGCAGGACTGAAGCATCTCCTCTTCTGCTAAAGAGCTGCAGATGGGTGACCCTGGTGGGAAGCTGAACAGCAGAGTGACAGAAGCAGGGTTCAGAGTTTGTCTAAGTTCCTTTGATTGCTCTCCAATGCACTGCATTGAATAGGACCCTTGCTGTGCTCTAGCCTAGATTTCACTCCATCCCTAGGATGCAGATGCCATCTGCAGGAGCCACTCGGTCCAGCCTCCTGCAAGCTACAATAGCTGTGAAGGGAAGACTTAATTGTAGTAGTCAAAGAGGTGTCAGAAAGAGACTCTGCCTGCATCTCTGCCTGCATCCCGAGAAGGAAGCACAACCCTTTTTTGTGGAGCGAGCTGCAATGGCGGGTGGCAGCAAAACTGCCTGTCTCAGCTAGGGTCCAGGGGAGACTGGGTGGTTCAGGCAACCCTCCTATTTTAGGCTGTAGATTGAAGGTCTCTCCTTGTAGAGCTGGGGGCTTCCCACCTCCAGCAAAAGTGTGTTTGACAGTATTTAGACAGAAAGACTGGAGTTGTCTGCTCCCGCAGCTGACTTCTTCCCCAATATGCCTCTTGGGTTCTCCTAAATACACAGGTCTCTGGGACTCTGACCTAGTCCTGAGTTGAGGACCATTTTCTAAGACAGATGATATGGTGTTCTTATCTCAGACTGTTACCAGTTTCTAAGAAGGATGGGTATGGTTTTGAATGGTTGTTAGCTTCATGAGTTGGGTTTTATCTTGCTAAAAGCCGCATTCTGTGCAATATCCTGAGCACACCCCCATCTCTCTCTGTCCTTCGGGTCACAGTGCAGGTAATGAAATATCAAGACTGAGCTGAAAACAGAACTTGCTGTGAGCCAGGTCCCAACTAACCAGAAAGCGAAGCGCAGAAAGTGGCTTGTCCTGCTGTGGAGGTTTCCACAGATGACTGAAGATTGTCAGGTGTGGATAAGCTGTCATCATATTAGAAGCATTTAATAGCAATCAGCAGTTAAAAAGAGCTTTAATACCATCTATACTTCCCTTGCGCACTAGGGAATTGCAGTGCCTGGTGCTGAAGGGTGTAACTTTATGATCATTCTGGCCAACTGTTTCACTAAATCCCCCAAATTTCTTTCTTGTGGATGTATGGAATGTGTTCCCCGCTGCCATCCCTCTCTGAAGGGATGGAGCTCTGGGCTCTCTGCAGCTGGGATGCACACAACAGCCGTGCCCAGCATTCAGCTCTCCTCGCTTTCTTCCCTCCATGAGAAAGGCACATAGTGGTACTTGCCAAATTAAGCACTCTCCTGCAGTGAGTGAGGAGAGCAAACAATTTGGCTCTCCAGAGTGTGTGTGAGCAGATGGCAGGTGAGCACTACCTTCCTGAGAGGGAGAACGCTTGTTCCTGGAGGTTTAGGGGTGAAAGCTCGGCCAGCAGTGCCTGGGCTTGCAAAAAATCCTGAGGTAAGAAAGCTGAACTGTGCCTCCCCTCTCAGTTTCCAGCAGTGTTTAGGAAGGAAGGCAACAGATGCCATCCATTTAAAACAAGCATGTCAGTAACAGCCACAGCCTGAACCAAAACAGATGTCATCTCTATGGCTGTTAAGCCTGATATTTCACAGACTGCCATAAGCACTGGACAGCGTAGCTTGAGGTTCCCCAGTCGCTCGTTGTACTTCCTGAAATGAAGACCTCGTGCTCACCACTCAGAATCCAGTTAATCTGCCATCAGCACAAAATAGTCCTTCTTCTTCCTGACATCTCTGGGAAAAGACTTTGCACACACTTAGACTCTGCTGAGTAACTAGAAAAGGCAATTTTTCAAGCTCCCTAGCGATACAGGAGGACCAACAGTACTGCAACCTGAAAATAGGTGCCTGTTTTCAGAATAGTAAAAGTTCGCCATCCTATTCTTTTACTATGTGATCTGTTTGGAAGTAAGCATGTTGACTCTACTGAATTTCCCTTTTGGTACTAATAAACTCTTCACAGCAAGGTTGTTCTCCCAAACACAATTTGTGCAGGATTCCATATACTAGCACTTCTCTCACAAGTAAAAAATCATTTTAAACACCTCTTTTCTTCATCTGGAGAAGTAAAATGTACTGAGCCCCAAAAATAAGTTTTGAAAAGCAGCTTCCGTGATACTTGAGCCTCTCCTTATACCCAGCCTGAACTTTAAAACAGTTCATGTGCTATCTCTAGGTATTTACAAGACAGCATTATCATCTGATTTACTGAGAGTCTGCTGAATGCTTGGGAGGGACTTTTAGAGGGGTTTGAGTTCTGTACATCTGTCTAAACGGCAGCTCTGAGAGATTAAAACAAACTTCTTGTCTTTCTGAGTGCCAGCATTTTAGAGGAAAAATTATCACAGCAACTTGAATTGTTATCAGTGAATCAAGTAATAAACATCAGTCTGAGGTAATTAATATCCCAGGGGATGAGAAATCTAGAGTGTGTTACTTCTCAGTGGAGCCCTAGCATGGATAAGGAACTGGACTTCCAGTGTCTTTTGTGACACTGGCTCATGCAGCACAGACTCGTTGCCATACAGCTAGTGTTAGGAATAAAGGCTTCCTCCTCTGGCAGTTATTAATCTACTTATTTTGGTATTAGGGATTTTGTGTAGTGATGACAAGCAATATACAATCAAAAGTGAAGCTTAAATTCATATTCTGGAACATTACGTGGTGGCACTGAGGATACTGTGTTACCAAAAACACCCTCAAAAGCAAGGACTGTACCTCAAACCATGTGGTATCAAACCTAAATATTCAGTCATGTTCTTACTGAAGTATCCAACCTGCCACATTCTTAGTTTACAGCTCACCTAATTCCTGTGGCTTTGCTGCTGCGGCACAAGACATAGGGGAATGCAACCATTTCATTTTTTTCTTCCAAATTGTCCAACATGAATGTTACAAACCCCTTTTTCAGTTTGTTACTGAAAATATGCCAATGTCAAAATGTCTTTGTGATCTTTTTAATTAGCTGCCCCAACTAGCTCCAAGTTTGACATAGTCTATGCATAGATTACTGCGTGTCTTACCCACCTCTGTAGATGCACTGGCGTATCTCAGACTTGATTGTTGGACTGACCTACATTTCTTAAGTAAATATTCTACAGACATTTCCCAAGTTTTCATTCTTAATCTCCTAAACTCATTCATATGGAAAAAAACCTTCAGTTGCTGTGTTATTGTTTTCATCTATAGCTAGATATGAAAATTAAGTTTTACTCCCCTCCTCTAAAGATCTCTCACTGCTTAGGAGAACTGTGTAAGCTTTACTCCTTTCGAGCTCTAAATACAACAGTCATAGGGAAGTCTGTGTGTAGCCAGGATTAGAAGCTATTTGATTCAAAGGCCTGTACTTCAAACAGTTGGACCAACCTACTTCTCCTGTAGAGGAATGTATGGTGTGGGTGCTGCCTGGTTGTTCCCACTATTGTCTTTCCTCCATCTTTATAGAAAAAGGGAGGAAGACAAAAGAAAGGCACAACTAGAAAAGCGTCTTGCAGTACATTGGGTTATCTCGTTCTGTCTTGGTACGGTCTCTCTTTCCTATGATACTGCTGTGGAACACAGACCTGAGAGCATTATTTAGCTCAGCTTTTTCCACAACAAAGCCGCTTCCTCTGTTTAAAGGCTGAAATATGGTGAACAACAATACTGAAATTCTCTCTATGGCGTGCCTGCCTTTCGCAGAGGTAGCACAAAGTAATCCCTTCTATTCACATTCTCTCCTTCACTAAGACACTCCCTTTTAGCCTGCTTCTGTCAGTTCTAATTACAAACCAGCAATACCCATCCCCATCTTCCTTCCGGATAAGCTCTCCTTGAATTTGACTTATTTCAGGATGTTGGATGCCAGCTGGGAAATGGAGAAAACCTTCTGGAAACTGCAAAAACATCTTTCTTCCTAGACTGTTACACAACACCTTAAAGGACTCCATGATTCTAAAAGAATCACACACCAAAAAAAATAGTACGCAAAACAGTGGAGTAGCCCAGGTGCTAATAAGCAAAAAGAAATAAAATTTTCAGTATAAATTAACATTAAAAGCCAAACATCAAATGGCCAAACATTGCGTTAAAACCAAATATATACGGGATTTGCTTTCCAAAAAGCGGTCTGATATGTAAGAAGGGCACAAAAACCTAAACATTTGGTGCTAAAGGATTTAGCACGGGAACAAGAAATACTCCATACTCCCTAAAATTCCTTTCCCTGGACGTACCTGACCCACCAAAGTCAGCCTTCAGCCAACAGCGGAAGAGAACCAGAAGTCATTTTGTCCCTGGCACCCTGCAGGCTCAGCCCTGTGAGACTAGAGGTGTCTTTCACACAGGAAAACAAGTGGGTCAGTGATGGTGCAGAATGTCCCTGGAGATGCATCTTATCTGAGTTTGTCAAGAGACAAAGCTGCCATCATTTGTCTGCCAACACTTCATCTGCTTGTCACTGCACCTCCCAGCACTGACCCCAGAAACTCCTGCCAAAGTCCTCTGGGAGCAAACGCGTGGCCAGCACGTGTGAGGCGGCCGCACGCGCTGGGGAGCAGAGGGTAAAACTGCCCTTTGCGCCAAGATATTAGGCTGCAGCCCTCGCTGCTTGTCTGAGCTTTGCAACGAAAAATGACTGCACTGATCCAACAAGGGTAAAAGTTATAAACGAGATGCCACACATAAATAATCTGTTCAAAGAAACAGACAGCTTTTGGCATCCTGAACATGCTTTACACCTGAAGTGGGGGATCTCCTCTAGACACGTCTCGGCCATATCCTCCACCACCTTCCTTCCCACTGGTCTAGTTCCTTCCGCCTGCAGTCTCTCAAAGATACGCCAGATATCATCGCAATCTAGAACAGGTAAAAAGATGCCAGAGTTGTTCATGTGGTTTTGAGTATAACTTTTGCAATCAGTGTGTCAAGTCATTCTGTCACAGTTCAGGAAGGCAGTGGCAGTTTAGGTCAAAACAGATGCAGGCAAAAGGGAAAATGGATCAATCAGAGGCCAAGTCACAGACATCTTTTTGGTAATCTTCTTTGCTGCTTGACCCCGGTGATGAGTTCTGCATTAGTGTCTAAACCCTAGATATTATCTATGTCTTATAGCCTGGAGAAACTGGTATTGCTTGACTTGGTCACCACTGTGAGCATGACCTCACGTACCGTCGCTCTGAAGATCAAGACAAAAATAAAATTCTATCATCCACCGAAGAAAAAAGATCATCACTTGAAAGCAAGAAAAGGAGAAAAATATATTAAAAAAAAACCCTCCCAAAGAAATTTAGCATCAGAGACTAAGCCCAGAGCAAGGTTAAGCCTGGCTGTGTGACAGAACGCTGACAACAGGTCTTTCCACTCTTTCCAGCGTGGGCTGTGGTAACGCTAATGCTCTGCATCAGGAATCGGCTCATGGAGGTTTTTAACGCTCTGCCCTGGGAGAGGTTTGCCAGTACTTTTTGTTTCCGCAAAGGCCATCCCGTGCCACCTGAGCAGTGGACGGCAAGAACGTGATGAGTGGCAGCAGAGAGCAGCGCGCCCCGAGTGCTGGAGCACGGGTGCCGCCGGCCTGCGGGGCACTCTGGTAAACGCTGCGAGGGGAAACGCCTGTCCTTCCTTCAATTTCAGCCCCATGATGTTACTCCTGTGAAAAGCGTGAGACCCTTGCGACAATGCTTTACTTCAATCCATTGCAAGCCTCTCTCGCCTCTGGAAGCGCCCCTCAGCCAGGGCTGCAGCCCGCTCCAGCTGGGCCGGGAGGGAAGGGGCTGTGCAGCCAGGCAAAAGGGCGCCCACAAGCCCATGTGCTGCGGGGCCGAGCCCAGGGGCTGCGGCCAGGCGCCCCGGCCCCACAGGCACCAGCCTCGGCCCGGGCGGGTGGAAGGGGCCCGCGGGCACGGGAAAGCCCCGGCGGCGCCCGCCGCCCGAGGAACCGTTAGGCCGGGACGGGCCGACCGAGCGCGAGCCCCGCCCCGCCGCGCGAGCCGCAGCCACCTCACGTGGGGCCGCACGCAGCCGGGGCGGCGCCCAATAGGCGGTGCCCGCGGCCACACTCGCGCACGGGGCCACGGCTGCGCCTGCCTCGAAGCGCTTCCCCGGGCGCTCCGCCCCCGCGGCCTCACAAACATCGCGAGAGCAGGCGGCTTCCCTCACCCGGCTACTTCCGCCCTCTCCGCAAAGCCTCGCGAGATCCGCGTCCTTTTCTCCGCTGCGCCACGGCGGCTCTCGCGAGAGCTGGGGCCGCCCCGCCCGGGCCCGCTCCCCGGCCCCCCGCTCCCCTCCCCGCAGAGCTAATATGGTCGCCAGCGATGGACCCTGTCAGGCCAGGTCAGTGCGAGCGGGCCTGCCACCGCCCGCCGGGCTGCCTCCGGCCTCGGGGGCCGCCGCCGCCGCCCCACCCGGTGGGACCCCCGCGGGCTGGGGCCATCGTCTCGCCCCCTCCACACCAGGCCGGCGGCGGAGCGGCGCCGGCCCGGCCGGAGCGCGGCCCCCGGCGGTGTGAGGCGGCGGGCGGCCGTTCACGGCTCCTGCCCCGCTGTCCCCTCCCTCCCGGCGCCGTTGCGCGACTGCCGGCCGCCCTTTGTGCGGGAGCGCTGCCCGGGCCCGCGGCGTGCGGCCCCCCCGCTTCTCTGGGGCACCCGCCGCCCCCCGCCCGGGCCCGTTACCGCCCCCGGCGGCGGCTGCCCCCGCCGCGGGAGGCGCTTTGTTCTCGGCCGCGGTGGGGCCGGCTTCGCGGCCCGCCCGCTAGCCGGCGGCTGCCCGGGGCGCCTGGCCGCGGCTGTAAGCCGGTCCCGGCGGGCCTCCCGTTATTCCTGACGACCATTTTTGTCCCTCTTTCCGTTCCCTCTGCCGCAGACGCTGCGGCGAGCGAGGGATGTCGTGCCCGTCAAGGTGGCTGCTCGTTGGGCTGAGGCCTAAGCGGTACTCGCCTTAATTTGGGGGGTCATGTTAATTGTTTGGATGTTCAAGTGACGCAGTTCTTGTTAGCTGTTGACGATGTAGCATTTGCTTTGCAGTGAAAGTGTAACTGTAGTGTATTAAGATCAAAGCAAGCAGCAAACAAAGGGTAAGTGTTCTGCTGCAGAGCCGGTGTTTGTGCTCACAGGAGCACCTCAGTGATGTCGGAACTAACGCCGTTTCCCCCTCAGTTTGTCATCCAGATTTTATTGCCTTAAACTTTTACTATATGAAGTCCTTTAGGCCTGAGGGAGTATATCATTATCCCTTTAGTTTGCTAGCAATTGAATTAAAACCTTCTTTTTATGAACCACTACTTTTCTTCTCAAGAAGTTATTTGTTTTCTCCACGTAATAGCTCTTATGAGGTTTATTTTTGTCTCTTGTTTGCTTGTCATTAGCCTAGCACTTAATGCTTTATGCTTTCTACTATATTAAGACCTGCATCTCTTATCTGAGTTGGTGAGGTGCATTTATCCTGTTTTGTAGATGGTAAACTGAGACAATAAAGGTCAAATGTATTCAGGTGTGTGACTATGCTGATTACTTGCATGACCTGTATATACCTAGTATTACAGATACTTTTAAAATTCATCTTAGTCACACATCTACATCATTAGGTGTCTCAATCCATGTAGAAACCTTTCCATATTACGATTTACTTATAGTTCTAGAGGAATGTTGTTTTTGGTAAAATCGGAAATAAAAAGCTGTTCTTATGAGTCCTTTATCAGCGCTTAAACCTTCCATTCTTTTATGGCTGTGACTTTTTCTTGTTTTTTGCCCCAGGAAGCCCTTACCAGCCCGTAATTGAAGCTTTAGGAAACTATCCACAGAAGAAGTTCTACAATGTTTCAAAGCTTGGAGGCGCCAAGTATGGTAATGATGCTTTTTAGTTGTTTGTAATTAGGATGGTACCAGCAGTAAACATGCACCACTTACTGCTGTAAAATGTTAGGACGTGCAGTTGTGAATACATGAATTCTCAATAGGTGTATTTGAAAGCTTACAATTTTCCAATCTGCTATTGCTTTCTGAAGTTGGTAGGGGGTAATACTTCATGTAGCTTTTTTTCAGTAAGGGAGAAAGTATCGGTGTTGCCGGAGTTTTCAGCAGTACTCCAAATCAGAATAATTTCTCTTTTGGAAAACAAAGACGTGACGGGGAACTCTTATGTAGTAGTTCAAAAATAAATATAGTTTTTACTGTAATTTTCTACTGCTTTTTGGTCTTCTAGTTTCACCTTAGCAGCAGCTTCAGGTAGTGGGTAACTGTGTGTTTACTAGAACATAGCTTCTACTGCAATTGCTGCAGAAAGACGAGGTTTTGTGGTGTTCATACAATTGCTTAATCTCAGCATGTCATTAGTATGTAATAGAACACTAAGTGGTATGTGCCAAAAGGACTTTTATTGGCTCTCCGTGTCTGGGTGCCTTTTAAAAAATAAAAAGTATGTGCACATGTGATGCGGGAGGGGAATACATACAGATGGAGAGAGCTATAGATCAGTGTCAGCTGGAATAGGCAGATAATCAAAACATACTTCCATTATTCTCTCCCTGTGCTTTCATGTTAAACTCCTAAAACACTTACCTGAGGTACATATTAAAGGTATTTGGGATTTTTTTCAATTTTGCAAGGTCTAAATTACTCTCCTATATTCACAGAATTCATGATGTGTTTCTTGACTAAAAAATTACCAGTGGATGTTTCGCTTTAAACCCATATTTGACAGCGGTAATTACTTCCTTGTTGTTTGAAGGGAAGAGAGAGGGGAGCTAGTGCACAATGGCTGCTGAAACTTTTGTGCAATGGCTGTGTGCTCTTGCAAATTTCTACTACGTGTAACAATGAAGCTAATCTTTCAGATAAGCACGTAAGAAGGAGGTAGAATGCTTCTGTTTGTGGCTTTGTCCAGGAGGAAGCAGTGGTGTGGTAGTAACAAAACCAGTCAGTTCTACAGCAGTTTTTTAAAAGCCTCGTGGCAGGAGTGGAAATGTAAACAGAAGATACTACTTTCTGCGAAGATGTGCCATAAAGCTTGGAGCAGCAGCGGGTATTCCTGAAGATACTTGGAGAAGGAGTCTAAATAGACTAGACTAAGAGGGTCTCTGTCTTCCAATAGAAACTTCTGTGCAGAAGTTGGAAGCCTCATATTAACTACATGTTAGCAAGATATTAAATGAAATTTAGGCATGTTGTGGGACAGCACTCATAGCAAACCCAGCATCTGGAATTGCTTATTGCATTTGTTGCTAGAACATTAATTTTGGGTTTTACCTGTTTGCCCTCTGCCTTGGGGCTTCTGCCTATAATCTGACAATAAGTGCCTGTTTAAATTAATCAGATTACTAATGTAAATGTTAATTGATTTATTTGCCAATTTGCTAGGGAGAATCTGTTTTTCTAGTGCTTAAAATAGTATTCGTTATGGGGAAAACGGTAGCTAGAAAGAGCTCAGAATGATTTAGGGCAGAGGGGGCATCTGGAGATCTAGTCCAGCCTCTTGCTGGGACTAGAGCTAACTTGGAGAGCCTTTCTCAACTGAGCTCTGCAAACCTGTGAGGATGGAGATTCCCCCGCCTCTCTTGATCTGTGCTTAACCACCCTCCCTGTGAACTTATTTTGCCTTGTATCCAGTCACAATGTCCCTTCCTGCACCTTGTGAATTTTTTTTTTGTCCTGTCACTGTGCGCTTCTGAGAAGTCAGGCCTCATCTTCTCTGCAGTTCCTATTAGGTTGTGGTAGTAATGTCTGCAGTTTTCTCAGGGTGAGCAAAGTGAGCTGAGAATGCTAATGCAGGTCTCCCACCTGCTCCTGTGTGGCAGGTGCAGCAGCCCCATAACCATCTTAGAAGGCCCTTTGCTGGATGTGATCTCACTTCTTGAGATCTCCTGTATCCTGGGAGGCCCAAAACTACACACAATATTGCAGATTTGAGCTTGCTAGTGCCTAATAGAGAGAAGTAGGCGCTTGTTCATGGCTGATGGCCGCTAAGGAGCCCACTGGACAGTTAGATTTATCGTTGTAAGGATGCACTGCCTATTATTTGTAATCCAAGAAAAAGCAGAACAATTTTCTGGTAACTTGGCTTTTAAATAAAGCGGGTGGTGGCATTACAGCTGATTACGCTTGTTTTTGATGACATTCTTATTTTGAGTGACTTATCTAATTAAACAACAATGGCTAATATCTGAGAAAGACACACAATGAGAACAGAGTCATCAAATCCTATATGAATAGTTTGTGGACAAACCTCTGCATTAGGTGGAGACCACCAAATCTAACTTTTTTGTTAAAGCCTGAACTTAATTGTTTCACCCTCTTCTTCCAACTAACTTTTTAAATATTTCTCACTGTTCTTATAAAGTCACTTTCCTGCTTGAATGGTGGTGAAAATAATGGGATTTAGGGAGAAATGTGAATTAATCTTGATTTGTTTGTTTGTTTGCAGTGAATAGTTCCCTATTTTTTTGTGCCAGAAAGCTGCTTCTAGTCCATAGCTTAATCCAGATCAGTAACAAACTAACTGAAGTCATGTATAGCGAAATGTCATTCTTCTTTATATTTTATGAAATGTGTTTAATTTTAGGGCACATGGCAGAATAGTTTCTGGTCTTCATATCACTGTTTATTAAAAAGAAAGAAAAAATATTCTGTCATTGGATGCTTTTGGCTTGGTACCTCAAGTAATGAAAGGGTGAAATTTACAGTTAAAATATTTTTGAATATTCTAGTTGTTGCTTTTCACCCACTCCGATCAGTAATTCCAGCTGTAGATTCCTTGCACCTCTCAGGCCAGCATAGCATACCTTCATAAATGTCACTGTCTTAACACGGTGCGGTTAAGCCATTGGTATCTTCCATTCAAATCCCGTATGATAACTCATCTTCGGCAACATATACATTATGCAACTCACTCTTCCATATTGTGTAATGAAGCTCAAACCCAAAGGCAACAGGAAAAGCAGGCTCCTATAGCTCTCATCCTTCCAATCCCTAGCAGAGTGGAATTCTTTAGAAATGTGAGGTTGTCATTTTTAAAAAACTGTGTAAGCTGAAGGTGTTGCACTAATTAAGTCAGTTACTTTGCTTTACCCTAGATACTCTGCCTTATTCCATACGAGTGTTGTTTGAATCCAGTATCCGTAACTACGATGGCTTCTTAGTGAAAGAAACGGATGCTATGAACATCTTAGACTGGAAAACAAAACAGAATAATGTCGAAGTGCCCTTCTGTCCTGCCAGAGTTGTTCTTCAAGACTTTACGTAAGTCTGTGCACGTGTGCGCCAGAAACGCTGAAATAATCTGTGTAAACTCACTGAGTTGTATGTACAATTCTTTGGCTTGAAAATAAATTGCACCTAGCCTTTTGATACTGAAGTATCTCTTCAGAAACTTGTGCACCGCTTCTGCTATCCAGTGGATTCCTCATGATGATTACATGCAATGCAAGGACAGGAGTTCGAGTTGTTCCATAGGGTACCCTGGTTTTAGCGCAGGTTGGCGAGGCTGAAGCTGTTGGCCTGCAAGGAACCCTTCACAGGATAAGAGCCAAAACACAAATGGAAGTGGTGACATTTTGGCTGTAGCCAGATGGCTGACAGTTCATTGAAATATGTAGAATTCTTGCTTGAGATAACTGAAGTTTAAATATTGCTTACTCCACAGGTATATGTAATCCAATTGAATCCATAAATAATAAATATATTTAAAAAGAGGTCTCTTAGGATATTAACTTCCTTTGTGATTGGAGTATGGCATAGCTAAAAGGGCAGTCCTTCAGCAATTAGCAAATATTAAATTTCAGCTGTTTTGCTGACTCATTAATTATATATTTATCAAGAAATGAGAAAACTAAAAAAAGGAATGGTGATCTTAATAATAAAAATGAGGTAACTTCCGCTTAGCAAGTGAAGTCAGGAAGATTTCTGTAGTACTGTGTTACATAAACATTCTGTTAAGATGTATAGCACGAGCATTGTTTGCATAGCAAGGTTCTATTGTAAAGGTAATCAGTATCTAAAAATTAGTTTTGTAGTAAAGTATCATCGCACTTCAGAAGCATAGCAAGACAAAAGAGAAACGTAATTCTTTTCTTTGAGATGTTCCTGTGTTCTTGTTTGGTATGCTATTTCCAAGCATGCTGTTGCTTGTTGTGAATGAGTACGAACTCCATTGACTTTTAAAAATGTTCCAAGTTCTTTAAAATTTAGAGAATAGTAGGGGTTTATTATCTGAAATAGAACTTAGGTAGATCTAGACTTAAGTAAAGTTAAAATTAAAAAGAAGCTTGTATATTTTAGTGAGTTAATCTCCCATGTTGTTATGCTGTTTTGTTTTCTATTTCTGTTAGTGGAATTCCAGCAATGGTGGATTTTGCTGCCATGAGGGAAGCTGTGAGAAATGCTGGAGGAGATCCTGCAAAAGTCAACCCTGCCTGCCCAACTGATCTCACTGTTGACCATTCTCTGCAGATTGATTTCAGCAAATGGTAATGTACCTCTTTACCTTTTTTTTTTTTTTCTTTTTTAACCATACATTTTTGTCTGATACTGAAGTATGGATTCACTCGGGACTTGGTACCATCCCATCAAATCATTTGTCATGTGTGGATCCCTGAAACTAGACCTGCTGGTATCTGAAAGAGGGCTGGATAAAAATAGATAAAGTAACACTCTTGAAGGAGCGGAAGAATGGTTGTGAGGGGTTATGGATGAAGCTGACTGACAGCCCAAATTCTGGGCAAGAGATTGCTGAAATGACTTGCTCTGTCATGCTTCCCAGAAAATAATATGTCTTAAGACAATGAGGCAGAGGGAGTTTGTAATTTTGCTTTGCCCTGGTTTTACTGTTGATGTTAAACAAAAGTTTTGTTTTTTTGTTTTTAAACCTGACTGCCTTGTCACGGCTCCAGAGAAATGGCTTGCAATCCTACTGGACACATTGAAAGGCTGTCATTTCAGCCCATAGCTTACGATTGATTTTTTTTTTTAATGGGCCTGGATTTTACCACAGATTAAGAAAGGCTGCATGTATTTGCAGAGAGAGAAGTGTACTTGTAGGAGTCTGGAAGAGTATTGGGACTGGAGAACTGACAGCCTGGTTTTCCTTCTCTGACAGGCAGTAACGTGATGAAAACAGCCTGGGGCTGCCTTTTGCTAGAAACATAATACTGCAGAAGAGGAAAAACTTGCATTTTATTCACTGTTTGCTGAAGTATGCACTAAGTAAATAATGCAGCTCCCCTCCACCTTCTCCCCTGCCCCTCCATCATGGAGTCTTTCAAACTCATGCGGAATTGTGGAAATTGCTCAAGCTCTTTGGGAATTGTAAAAGTGCATGGGGAAAAAGCCTGTGGTCAAATGGATGTGGGTGTATGAGTCATTTCTGCAGACCTTCCAAATACATACAGGATTTTGGTGGTTAGTATTAGAAAAGTGAAGAGCAAGAAGCTACAAATCATTTGTTGTGTTGCACACGTGTTGTTTCAGTTCTGTGGTCCGTCCATTCTTGTGTCTGGAGGGACAGCTGATTCGATTGCAATTAGGCTAGCCTAAAATTATCAGAAAGACCAAGTGTTGGCAAGAGGTCTCAACAGGCTGCTTTGTAATGATAAATCCGGCTTCTGTAGTTTCGCTTTTGGAAAGCTTACGGGATCTCAGCAGCTGCTGCCCCGTGATAAGAAACCCTTTGCTACAGGATGGTTTGTGCTGCTTTTATATAGCTTCCATCTCCTGCTGCTCAGAGGCTCCCGGACTGAGTTGGGGTTTAGACAAGGTATCCTCCCAGGCCATGCAGTATCCTGCAATTCGATAACTAAGTATCTTTCTGTGTTACTAAAGCAGAAGAAAGCAGTGGCTTTAATTACAAATCCATGATTTGGTAAATATTGAGAGATAAAAAGCCATTCACTTTTCACAAGCTTTCTTTACTCAGTAGAGGGTAGCATGCTATATGGACTGTATTATGTTTCTGACTTCTGACTGACTTGAATAGTGTATAAAATTTATCCGAACCTTTGAGAATTTGTATAAAAAGCCTAATTAAATAATAAAGTTACATTTCTTTCCTTGAGAAAGCTTTGTCTGTAATCACTGCTCTGTGGATTTAACAACATGTACAGCACTGTCTTCAAAAAAGAAACGTGTTCAGCAAGTCCACTGCCTGGATAAGGCTCTACCCACACCTTCGACGTTTAAAACCCTGAGTTTAGCCTTTGCAACATTGTTTATAAAGATTTCTGGTCTGTTGTGAATAAATTGAAGTTGTTGTTTATCTGGTGTTACTCTTTCAGACAATCCAGTTCTGTTCACTCGTTATTACCATACTACGTTACTTAATTAAGCTTATCCAGTGGTAGTTTACTTTGCAACAAGGTTGTAGTATAAAATAACTTTTTTTCAGATAATATTTTATAATCTGCTGAAGGGATTGCAAAAAAAAAAAGAGAGAGAGCAAAATTCCTAATGTCTAAATTATTCTTCTATTTAATATTACAGTGCAATACAGAATGCTCCAAATCCTGGAGGTGGTGATTCACAGAAGCCGATGGCAAAGCTTTCTCCGCTTAAAGCACAGCCTCGGAAACTACCTTGCAGGGGTCAAACTGGCTGCAAGGGGCCGTGTAGCGCCGGAGATTCGAGTCGCAACTCAGGACAATTTTCTGCGCAGATTGAGAACACGCCTCTCCTCTGTCCTTTCCATCTTCAGCCGGTGCCTGAGTATGAAAGCTTCCTTTTTTTAATTATTTGCACCCTTCTGTGTTGTTAAGCACTGCCTGTCACAGTTCAGAGAGATGTGATTTTTTTTTTCTAAACATCCTTCTGTACTCTTCTTCACATGTGCCATAGACGGGTTTCAGCATCTAGAAGAAAGTCTGATGTAGTAGATTTAAATTAGTCTACAATAAATTTTTATTTTTTGACAAGAAGGGCTTTACTAAACAGTGCAGACGGCCAACTGTGTGACTCGTGGCTGTGATTTTTAAATTAAATTTTGAGACTTCCCTCATTTCTTTACAAGGACAATAAAGCATAGGAGTAACCCTCTGTGTGTTACAAAGTAAACCTCAATAAATAAATTAGTGAAGCATTGATTCATTTCTAAAAGTAAATTTTAGTTTTTCTGTGAGAACTTTTCAAAAGTCTCTGGCTCTTAAAAGAACTAAGAACTAGCCTGTACGTCATCCCCCAGCTTCTACGGAATCTCACAGTCCCTCTGTCATTGAGTTGAAATTCAATGTATATCCCGCCTGTATGTAATGGCCTAGGGGAACCTCATCTATCTGCCTTTTCCAGATTTTCAGTATTATTAACAGATTGTTGCGTACCATTCCGTTTATGACAATTGCATGTGACCATTTACCCCTTTCAGCTGCCACCTCTTTTCTCTGATAGGCTGTAGATCCCTATCTTCCTGTGATGGACAGGTATAGAACTTAAAAGCTGATCAAATCTGTATCCCACAATGATATGATGCTGATTGCCGTGGTAATTTTATAGATAATGCAAATTTTCCTGCTCATACAGGTGTAGGAATGCAGAATTAGTGATGTTTTCAGCAATATTGATGTTTCTGGCAGCAAAACAGCAGTGGTATTTATGAAGCTGCAGTGTGAATGATGACTGTCCCTCGGGGCTTTGCAAAGCAGTATAGCTGCTAACTTCTGTCACTGCAGAGGAGAAAGGGAAGGGTCACGATGTAAAATACACCTCTAGAAAACGGAGGACTTCCTTCCAGGCGCAAAGCAAGCGTGTTTCCTTTCTTGTTCACTTTCTCAAAGCAGAGGTTATTCCTCTTAAATTGTGGATTACTCCTTTGTAATGAATATCAGCATCTTAATAGATAACACTTCTTAAGAAAAGATGGTTCATTTTATGAGACTGTACTGATGAGTACTTGTGGAGAAAAAATTGTGGCTTGGAGGCAAAAAATACAGAAATGAAGGATAGTTACAATTGCCCTGATGTTCTACACAGCTGCTAAAGGGCTAGTACTGAATGTGGAGGGTGGTTTTTACCTGAACTAGTGAAAATCTTGGTTCTTTACCCTGACTGAGTTTTGAGGTGTGCAGCCTGTGAGACTACTGATTAGGGGAAAAAAAAAGCTGCTGTGTATTGTAGTACATGCTGGGAACAGATCTCCTAAAACAAGTATTTTTGAGATCAAATGCTTTAGGCAAACTACAGCTAGAATAAACATGTTCTCAAGCACAGCACAGATGAAATCAGTGAGTTTTCACTGTTCACAGAAAGCTTGCTGCAAGGAAGGAATTATCTTTGTTCTAATAAACCACTTCAAATTTTGCTGCAGGCTTAAATGAGTCTTCCATCAAACAAGCAAAAAAAACTTGTTCTTCTGTAATTTGAAATAAATTATGACAGTGCTTGTAAACTTTATCTTCCTAGGCCTGAGACAGTATTGAAAAATCAAGAGATGGAATTTGGCAGAAATAGAGAGAGGCTTCAGTTTTTTAAGGTATGTCTGTGTACCTGTGGGCTTTGTATTGTGTTGTGGTTTAAGAGCTTGCTCCATTTGTCTACTGGTGTTCAGGTTTAGGTGATAAATTAAGTGTAATCATTTGGAAATGTCAGACTCTCAAATCTGAATTTAATATGGGAACAGAAAATTAGCTGATAACACGGTTTATGACTTTAAATCTAAAAATTGTTAGGCAGCAGAAGTTCTAAATCTAGGTGTTGCTTAAAGGGGAGATAATTTTTCATAATCCTAACTTGAAAAAGTTTATACTGTTTGATTTGGTTCTTATCAGTGTGAAGGCAGTGGACAAAGTAGATATTTATGACGCATTAGTCTTTTTAATGCTTCTTAATGAGTTCAGTGCCTTAGGTCACAATGAGTTTCTGGATAAAAGGTTCACTTAGCCATAATTCTGTTACCAGTCTGACTGAAGTTGGAAGCGTTGAACAGAAGCAGGTGTTGAGACATTGCTGCTCTGGAACTAGGCAGCAGTGCTGGTAAACTTGGTTTTAAGGGAAGCCTTGTTTGGTGAACATCGGCTTCTTTGTTGCTAGCCAGGGATCTGCAACGTTGATATTTGATCTTCATCCACTAATTTAACATGGTTTAAGAATCTGATGCAATGATCTAAAAATCTTTCCATATAAGCAGACTAGGAGATTTCTTTCTGAAAGCTGCAAATTAGCTTTCACATTATCAAAGAGGAAAGCTGCCAAGCTGAATCTTGTTACGAGTTTCCACATCAGCTTTTTTAAATCTAGCATCCTGAGTTTGTGTGTACCGAGACACTTTTCTAAATTGTGTCTTCACTCTCATCCAGGAGTGTAAAACCTAAACTAAATTCTGCTATAAATACAAGTGCTTAGGTTCTGTTGTCTAAATACTAGTCTTTGCTGTCCTTGAAATCAGTTGTGCGAGCTGGAAGGTAAGAGGCTTATCCAGCCCTGCTTTTGAAAGGTAGGCATGAATTATTGATTCAGCCTGCAGCAGGAATTGAATGAATGGGTTTGTTGACGATTAAAAATGTATAGAATCCAAGGGGATCACGTAGCAGTGTTTGACAAGGGAGCAAAAGCCACTTGCATAAATAGCAAGTACTGTTTTATTGCATATTAGTTTTGTCATTTTAGTTACGTTCTAAGAATTGAATATACTTTTGAAAAAATGCAACTCTTTTTCTCGTTTTGGAAAAATTACAGTGGAGTTCAAAGGTTTTCAAGAATATTTCCATAATTCCACCTGAGACCGGAATGGCGCACCAAGTTAACTTGGAATATTTGTCAAGAGTTGTTTTTGAAGTTAAAGATTTCCTATATCCGGACAGTGTGGTTGGCACAGATTCTCATACAACCATGGTAAATGGCTTGGGTATCTTGGGCTGGGGTAAGTATCCTAAGAATAACTTGATAGCGCTTTGAAAGTCATACTAAAGCATTACTGACAAATACTTTCTTCCTTCTGGTTATTTCTCTCAAGCATAACAAACTCCATCTTGAATTATTCTTCAGGATGATTTTTGTCTAAAAGTAATTTCAACTGACACTTCTTTCCATCAAGAAACTGCTTTTTGTAATTTAAAGAGAAAATAGCCAAAACCCAATTGATACTCTAATAAGTGCTGTTTATACATGCAGTATAAAATTTGTATGAAGGTGTCTTTTCTCTTGGAAAGTTAATTTTAGATACATTTTTCTGGTTGATTGTGAAGTCTAACTTCAGCAGTAGTCTTGCTTGATTTTATTTTTCACGTACAAATATTTAACAGAGAACATCTAAATTTCTTGCTGTAGCCTTTAGGCTTAATAGGAAGGGTTTTATTAGATTTTTAGGACCTCAAAATATTTAGTGTTGGTTATTTGAACTGATGAAAAGCAACTTAATCCTCTGCTTCCAGGTGTTGGGGGGATTGAAACAGAAGCAGTGATGCTGGGGATGCCGGTTACTCTCACTTTGCCTGAGGTGGTTGGGTGTGAACTGACGGGTGCAGCCAGCCCGCTTGCTACATCCATAGATATTGTTCTGAGCATTACAAAGGTAAGTAAGTTTTCAAACAAAGCAAATTTTGTTGCAAGTTCTATCAGTGCTGTTTGAGAACTGAATTAAATGCTGGGAGTATTTTTAGTATACCTTTAATCATGGCAGTGCAGAAAGATACAAATAATCTCTAACCATTTTTGTTTAATAGTCCTCCAAAGTAGTGTGGTTTTTTTCCTCTATAGTGGTTTATTTACAGGCCCTCTTTCACTAAAAAATAATTTAAAAAAATGTGTGTAGGGTTGGCGGCAGGGGCAAGAAGCCCTGTTTTCCATTTTTCTCCTGCTGACAGCATGTAGGCTTCTTCACCAGCTCAAACTTTTTCTGGATACCCTTTTTCTTGTAAAATACTCCTGCAAGATGCAAGGCCTGTCTATGGTTGTGAGCTGGTATAACTGAAGAATGTATTTTCTGCAGACAGGGTTTTGCCAGGGTGGCACAAACCGTCACTGTTGTAGTGTAGGTGAAGAGCTAGTGTCAGAGCATTGAAGAGCTGTGATTGCTTTGAAAATACTTTCTTCTTTCTGGCATGATGCTTTAAGAAGCGTGTATCTGTTCTGAATTAGGAATCTGAAGAACTCAATTGCAGATGGAGGTGCGGTTTATTGTGTCAACTTCCAGTGTAGATTTTTAGAACCCAGTATGTTAACGGGGCTTGGGTTTGGTTTTTTGGGGTTTTTTTGGTTGGGGTTTTTTTTTTCCAGACATGGGCCTTAAGGTTTCAGCTTTTTGTTTTAAATGTTCATGACTTGCCAACTGTGAATTGTTGCAACAAACATTGCTTGCATTGTACCTCTTAACATAACAAATGTTGTTGGTGTTGCGTGTTCTTTTAAACAGCATCTTAGGCAAGCTGATGTCGCTGGAAAATTTGTTGAGTTTTTTGGGAGTGGAGTTTCCCAGCTGTCTGTAGCAGACCGAACCACAATAGCAAATATGAGTCCTGAATATGGTGCTATTCTGAGCTTTTTCCCTGTTGATAATGTGACACTGAAGCACTTAAAGCATACAGGTAAAGATGAAATTAAAATAGCAATTTGTTGTAATAGTATTTTAGATATGTGGCAATACTTTTTTTTGCTTGAAACTCCATAGTTCTTAAACTGATTTTCTGCAGAGTTCTGACTCGGGTTTGATGCATAAAATTGTGCTGTACAGTAGCAGGCTGTGTCCTGGGATACACTTGGCTACAACTTTTGTCGTGTAGAATCTCATGCACCTGAGCAATACCTGCCACAGGAAATGTACCATATATGTTTACTGTTGGCTGGTTTGTGGGATGCTTAGTATGTGCCATTTGGGCCTGAGTTACTTACCCTGCTTTATTGGCACAGATGTTTTCTTGTAGCCTGTTTTGTCTCTGTGTATGGCATGTATTTGAGCGAGGCTGTAGTTCTTGTGTGCACAACACTGGCACGTGGATAGGTGACTTGCCCTTGAGGTTTGTGTCCAGTCTGGTTTGTTTGTCTAACACCTGATTTACTGAGATCGTGTTACTTTTCAACATCCAGAGTCCTTGTTTTTGAAAGCATAGGTAAACCTTTAAAAGAAAAGTATTAAGAAAATTCTCACTTATATTTTGAAAAGCGTATGGAATATGAGTCTTCTCGGTATGAAATGCATCCCTTAACCACCTGTAGATTCCCTACAAAATCAAAATCTACGATGGTTGCTAGAAATAAGTGAAACTGCAAAACAAATCCCAACATGTTTCTGAATTTTTTCACAATGATTTTTTCTTCCCTTTGAAGAGCATTATTTTGCTGATGTTTCAAGCTAAGCTAGAAGGATGTCAATTCCTTATCAAGCTACTGCAAATAGAGAAAGCCACAGGGTAACATATCAAAAAAAGCTCATTCACATTAGTAAGCCTTTCTGACACTGAAATCTGTCACTTAAATACAAGTTAAACATTTTTAATTTAATAACAAACATGTTTTGTCTGGTCAGCGCAGAGCAAATGAAACATTTTCTAACAGTAGCGACTAATACTGGCTGTTATCAACTAAGCACATGATCTGTATTAAACAAGTAAATCTTAATAGAGAAAAGCTTTATGAACGTCAGGGACAAATCTGTAAATTTAATTAGAGTTACAACTGCTAGAGTTGGAACAGCTTATTTTGTTCCTTGATACAAGAAGGAAAGTTAAGCTAATTTAAAAAAAAAAAAATAAAGAAAGAAAAAGTATTTTAACTCATGTATCATTCCTGAATAGCTCCAGGAGGTTTGGGTATGGAAGTGGTGTGCCTTGAAAAAAACTTTGCATGTTCAAGGATAAATTTGATATGCTTGAAACATTGTTAATTTCTGAGAATTGTGTATTTTGTTTTATTTATTTTTTTAATGTGACTTTTCTCATGTTTGAAATAACCTTCCTAAGGTTTTGACAAGGCCAAGCTCGAGGTCATGGAAGTGTATCTTAAAGCTGTGAAGTTATTTAGAAGTGATGAGAGTTCTTCCAGAGAACCTGAGTATTCCCAGGTATGCTTGAAATGACTTGTTTCTCTATGCTTGACTCTCATAATAAATAACTACTGCTGATTTAACAATTTTGTCTCCCGCTGTAATTTTCATTGCTTTAATAACATTTGCATTTATTTACTCACAATTTTGAGAAGCAGACTATGTTTGCAAAATATAGAGGGCGTGGGGGAAAGAAGGGAAGGACAATAATGTTCAGGTCAACTAACATACTGAATTCCTGCCACTCCCGAGTGATCAGGTAAGTCTTATGGAGGGTAGAAAAGTTAGGGGGAGTGTTAAAACACGGTGAATAAGATGAATAGCCTTTCATAGTGGGCGGTCTTGAAAATAGAAGCCCAGAGTTTTAATGTCTTGGAACATTCAGATTTTAAACAAAAGAGGTCCTGGATGTCTTAATGTTGGGCTGGGATTGATAATGCATGCTTTTTCTTTCTTTCATTGGTTTGTGTTTTGTTTTTTTTTTTTAGGTAGTGCAAATTAGTCTAAGTTCTATAATTCCATATGTCAGTGGCCCCAAGAGGTCCCAAGACAGAGTGGCTGTTAATAACATGAAAAGCGACTTCCAAGCCTGCTTAAATGAAAAGGTTTGTACAACTGATGTACTTTTCAAAAGGTGCTTCCTATAATCTACGTGAATAAACGTTACTTATTCCTTGCATACCTGCTGAGCCCTCCTTATTGCTATATAAACAGCTTATCCAATGATATTGTTTTCTTGCTTGACAAGTGTCCCAAGGATAGTCACTCATCAGTCACGGGTGTGTTTGTCAGGAACGTGAACTTCTAAAAATCCTTATGTTCACAGTTTAGATTGCTAGGGAGGAAAAACTTTGAAGTTAAGTGATAAATAACATAAGCTCAGGAAACATTTTCTCATTTTCAGAGGTTTTTTTTAAGCAGCTGTATTTTACTTAATTTCCAAAACAGAATTACCATAAGAAAACTCATCATATCTTAAAGGAGGTGCAGAAAGACTTCCAAGATTTGTAGATGATCAGTGTTCTGGGTTCTTAACTTAGCAAGTGATTTTTTTCCTTGCAGCTTAACTTGACTTCACAGAGGAAACATTTTTACTCCGAAGGTGATATTTTTGGTTAGGAATACGCATAGGTATCTAAGAATGCAGCTAATACAGGAATGCATCTTCATTTTTAGTGTTTATCATTAAAGTTGAGGACTGGCAGGAATATTAGAAACATTTACACTTAGAGACTCTGTAAAAATTCTTTCTGTTGGTTTTAGCATTTCTGGCTTGCAATGAGGTGTATGATACAGAATGATCAGTTCTGCTAGAGAGAGAAATCGTAACTGATCATGGATCACAGAGTGGTTGATGTTGAAAGGACCTCTGGAGGGTGACTGAGCGCTGAAGAGCTGGAGGGTGTGAAATGTTAATGGACCTAGTCTGCTCTTAGTTATAATCCTCTTCCAGTGAGAATCTTGGATATGCTTCTAATTCAGCAACAAGTATTGTATAGAATTAGACATGTACTTATAAGGGATTGTTCTTTCATGTATAGCAGGAAATGAGCGTGGGATCAGCCATGCTTTTTGACTAGCATTTGTTCACAATTGTTGCGAAGTTCAAGCAATTATGAAGAAAGAAGGATGAGACCGCTGTAAATATGGAGAGAGGCATGATCTGAGGGCTGCTTTTAAAATCTGTTTAAGGGTTCCTAACGGGACAGCTGAGTATTATTTTAAAATGAGGGTTCACCTGGTCTTGCTCTAATGTCATACTTTCTGTACTGTAATAGCTGCTAACGTGTTTTTGTCATCTAGGCTGGTGTTAAAGGGTTTCAGATTGCAGTTGAGAAACAGAATGACATTGTACCTGTTCAGTATGAAGGAAATGAATACAAGCTATCTCATGGCTGCATTGTCATTGCTGCAGTAATCAGCTGTACAAATAATTGTAATCCATCTGTCATGCTTGCTGCAGGTATGTTGTGACTAGTGACAACTAACTTGATCTTAATGGCGCTCCCATGTTTACGCGGCCTTTAACCTTCACTTTTGTAGATTCTTTGTAATGACTTGACCTAAAGGTTTGAAACTGTAAACTTTTAGCCTTAAACTTGTTGTGTGTTCTGGAGATTATATAATGACAGTTTTTAATAATACAATCTCAAAATTTGTGTCATAAAGCAGTATGAATGATGGTAATTACAAAATATTTACATTTGGTAGTATTTCAGCAAGTACCCAGTTTTAGGGCTCTCTGCAGATGGACGCACATAGCAGCACAGCTGATGCGGGAGGTGGGCTTTAGTTTTGACTCCATCCTGGATGACTGTAGCCTGTACTGCAGTCAGCTGCAGAGTCCGGAAAGAAAATCCGTATGGGTGAACAATTGTTCTGTGCTTTAGCCACTGGTTAAGGAGTATGTGCTGTACCTTCACGAGCTGCATACAGTTTTCCCAGGACAGTTAATCCTCTCTCAGACCTTGCTTTCTACTTTTGAGGTCCTCTATGGCCAAGGCAAGCTTCCCTTTGAGGCTGTGGCCTGTGTCAGAAGAAGAATAAATGAATTTGCACTGTCAGCTAAAACATGGGAAAGAGACTTTTCTTATAGAAAAGAAAATGGGCATCTACATTATAGGACTAGGAACAGAAACCTGAATGGTATTGTTATGAGTTAAGAAACTTTATTCAAGCAAGTAGTTGCTTTCATAATTTAATAAGCTAAAGGTCTACTTGTTGTCTGGGGTTTTTTTTATGCTTAATTTAACTAAGGTAGCATCATAGAGATGTTATTTTAAGGGAGATACAAAACATAAGCTGTCTCTTTTTTTTTTTTTTTTTTTGGCAGGACTTCTGGCCAAAAAAGCTGTTGAAGCTGGCCTAGTGGTTAAGCCCTACATAAGAACAAGTTTATCGCCGGGCAGTGGAATGGTTACACATTACCTCAGTTCAAGTGGCGTATTACCATACCTCAGTAAGCTTGGGTAGGTTGCGACTCCTACTTCATTTGTCGTTTTAGGAAAATAGTACACAGGGGTTTTCGACAGGTTGGTAAGTATATGGTTGCTCTTCATTTTGGGCTGGCTAGCTCTTAACTTACTAGATTGTCATTTTAACTACTTGCTGACTTAAAGTTGCAGTTTACTCCATTTTATTGCCACCTTACAAGTTACTGTGTGTAGATCTCTACCTCATCTGAGCTCTGTTTTTTTGGTAGTGATCTACGAATTGTAAGTGTCTTACAAGACAGGATGCACTTGTTTATATATTTTAAAAGTGGAAGCTGGATGTAAATCTGTCAGGACAGTCTGTATTAGACTTTTCTTAATGTTGCTGCTGTCGTGGGTTGTTTAACGTGTTTTTGATTGCTCTGTAGCAATAACAGTTAGATTATGTTCATAATTCTGTAACGGTGCCCACTTGTGCTCTGTGAGTGAGGAATGTTACTGCCTTTGCTTTGCCATTATTTATGGAACTAACATCTTGAGATGTTTGATTTGACTTATCTTGATCGATTACAAAAATGTTACCTTCTGTCTTCCTGCTTGCATCAGTGAGATGTAGCATCTCCTGTTCACTTCCTAAAAAGTCTAATAATCAAAGGAAAAAAAAAAATCTTCTTAGTGATTGCTAATAAAAGAAAAAGCCGTTTTGCTAATAAATTGCTTGTGATCATTTAATGTGCTACTTGATTGTTTTTTTCCTATGTAGGTTTGAGGTTGTCGGTTATGGGTGTTCAACCTGTGTTGGAAACACTGCCCCCTTGCCAGAAGCCATCAGGAATGCAATAAAGCAGGTAACGCTCTAAGGCTTGTTGAATACAGAAATATAGTTGTCGCCCAGTTAAGCGATCAAGAAGTACAGTAATCCATGCAAAATGTACTTTATTGTTGGTTTGGACTTTGCATGATGTTTTTGTGCATGTCAGAGGGAGACCATGGTAATTCATTGCTATGTAAAATAAGCATAATAAATAGCATTTGTAGCATACAGATATAAATTACAAGATAGATACATAGGATCAGTTGGTGGCCGGTCACAAGTGGTGTTCCCCAGGGCTCAGTGTTGGGGCCGGTCCTGTTCAACATCTTCATTGATGATCTGGATGAGGGGATCGAGTGCACCCTCAGTAAGTTCGCAGATGACACCAAGCTGGGTGGAAGTGTCGATCTGCTGGAGGGCAGGAAGGCTCTGCAGAGGGACCTGGACAGGCTGGACCAATGGGCCAGGGCCAACTGCATGAGATTCAACAAGGCTAAGTGCCGGGTCTTGCGCTTGGGTCACAACAACGCCATGCAACGCTACAGGCTGGGGGAGGAGTGGCTGGAGAGCTGCCTGGCGGAAAAGGACCTGGGGGTGTTGGTTGACAGCCGCCTGACCATGAGCCAGCAGAGTGCTCAGGTTGCCAAGAGGGCCAATGGCATCCTGGCCTGTATCAAGAATAGTGGGGCCAGCAGGACCAGGGAGGTGATAGTGCCCCTGTACTCGGCACTGGTGAGGCCGCACCTCGAGTACTGTGTTCAGTTTTGGGCCCCTCACTCCAAGAAGGACATTGAGGTGCTGGAGCGTGTCCAGAGGAGGGCAACGAAGCTGGTGCAGGGTCTAGAGCACAAGTCTTATGAGGAGCGGCTGAGGGAGCTGGGGTTGTTTAGTCTGGAGAAGAGGAGGCTGAGGGGAGACCTTATTGCTCTCTACAGCTACCTGAAAGGAGGCTGTAGTGAGGTGGGGGTCGGTCTCTTCTCCCTAGTAACAAGCGATAGGACAAGAGGAAACAGCCTCAAGTTGCGCCAGGGGAAGTTTAGGTTGGATATTAGGAAAAACTTCTTCACCGAAAGGGTAGTCAGACGCTGGAACAGGCTGCCCAGGGAAGTGGTTGAGTCCCCATCCCTGGAGGTATTTAAAAGACGTGTAGATGTGGTGCTTAGGGACATGGTTTAGTGGTGGACTTGGCAGTGATAGGTTAACGGTTGGACTCAATGATCTTAAGGGTCTTTTCCAACCTTAATGATTCTATGATCTAATCTTATGGAGGATGCAATGTGTCAATTTTGTATCATAAATGAAGAGGAGGGTTTTGAAGAGCTATATGCTTGAGTGATTTTTAACGAGCACTGTCTGAACAGCTGCAGCATTCTTCTCCTGTGAAGCAGAAGAAAAATACAAGAAGTAAAAGGCAGGAGAGGGATTGACTGAAGTGACTGGAGAATACATTAGAGGGTCAAGAGTAAAAAGGAGAAGGAGGAAGGGTCGCAGGAGAGAACAAAATGCCTTTAAATTGAAGTGTTAGAATAAATATTTGAAGTGGAATGCTAGAAGCACATCTGACTTAGTCAATAAAAAATAGCACAAGCTGTTGAAGTACCACAAAGTCCTAGAAAAATATATATGGGTCTGCCTTTCAGGGTGATGTAATTGCCTGTGGAGTGTTGTCTGGAACAAAGAACTTTGAAGGACGTCTCTGTGACTGTGTCCGTGCCAACTACCTTGCTTCTCCACCACTAGTAGTTGCTTATGCTATTGCAGGCACTGTTAGAATAGACTTTGAAACTGAGCCTTTGGGTAAGTATTTCCTTACGTCTTCTATTTCCGCCTCTAATGTATACGTAGAAGAGGTTTCTTCACATGCATTTCAGCATACAAAACCAGTATGCTTGAAGAGAAAGAAGTCGTATTTGGTGTTGCTCATAGCTCAAGCAAAGCATCCACTTAACTGAGAAAATTCTTTGCATATCTGGTACCATCTCTGAAGACCTGAATATATTTATATTGGAATGTAAATATGTATGTAAAGTCTAATATTTTATTCTTCAAAGTTACTATTCTGTTTAAAATCTTACTCAGGCACTGGCTTTAATGGCAAAAGTATTTACTTACGAGATATTTGGCCCACCCGAAGAGAACTTCACACAGTGGAGGAGGAGTGTGTGATATCATCCATGTTTAAGGAATTGAAAGAAAAAATGGAGGTCAGAATGGTCTTTTGTTCTACATAACTTAAAGGTTGCATTTCATTGTAGCTTTATAATATCTTCCAGTTGAATATGATTGGTTTGTCAGTTATTTCCATTACTGTAAAGGAGGACTTAACTGAGATGGATGCTTGTATTAAAAAGTGATTCTTAAGTAATATCCAGTAAGGTAACTTGTAGTATATAATAGAAATTAAAAAGAAAATCACCAGTAAGTCTTTGGTTTCAGAATGTAAACAGATTGTAAACCAATGTCTCCGTTCTTTTTGGTTCACTTTCTTTTTTTGTAGAAAGGAAACAAACGATGGAATTTACTGGAGGCGCCTGAGTCAACTTTATTTCCCTGGGATTTAAAATCTACTTATATCAGATGTCCTTCCTTTTTTGATAAACTCGTAAGTACATTAGATCTATCCACCAGATTATATGCACTACATTTAAGTAAAGGAATAGCTATTGCAGTAAAGCTTTGATGTTTAAGTAACAAAGTTGATTATCACTAATATTTCTCAGTCTTTTAAATACTCTTTGTATCTCTGGAACGAGCGGCGCCTGTACATCAGTGTGCCTTCATATATTGCAGATATGTTTTATGTCTCTAAGGATCTTGGAAGAAAAATGTGGGTTTTATTCTTCTGTTGTTGTTGTTCCCCGCCTCTTCCCTTTTAGGCCAAAGAACCGGTTTCACCACAACCGATTGAAAACGCGCATGTCTTGCTCTACTTGGGAGATTCTGTAACTACAGATCACATATCCCCTGCTGGGAGCATTGCAAGGAGCAGTGCTGCTGCTAAGTATCTGACCAGCAAAGGGTAAGGACTTTTCATATTGAGCAGCTCTAATTATATCAGAGGACTGCTTCGTATGCCAAATAATGGCTCAGCACTGCCATTTCCTTTATAAATGCCTGTCTGCATAAAGTGGAGGTTCTGCATGGATAAGCAGAATAGTAACTGTTACTGGTGTTTATAAGTAATCCCCTGTCTTGCAATCCCAGTGATCACCTTGCTTGCAGCCTCTGTCTGAGGTTACAACAAACAGCTGAGACATACGCTTAACGAACTCATTCTCATAGCTGTCGTTACAGGGACGTCTGCTGCCAAATGCATGCCAAAGCAAAAATAACTCACTAATTTACAAATCAGGTGACTGATCTTCTGTTAATGTTAGTTAACAGGTTAGTTAGAGTTTAGCTGCTGTTACTAACTAACCTCAGTTAGAGGTTAGTTGCTGTTACTGTCATGGGCCTCAAGAACAGTCAGATAGATCCACAGAACAGATCAGAAGCTCTAGAAACATATATAGTTTAAAAAAAATGAAGCCCGGTTTTATAAATGTATGTGATCGGTGCTCTAACTTACCTCTGCATCAGGGAGCATCCTGCAGCGGTAGTGGGTGCCTTTCGCCTCTGATGAAATTCTGAAAAGACGCAGAACACGATGCAGTGCTGAGCTATTCAGTGTCACACCTCTGCGGAGTATTTTGGAAATTATATTGTTGTATTATATTGCAAAGGTGTATTATTATCAGTACAGTATCAGTGAAGCGTGACAAAATCATAGCCTGTGGTGTGGACTCTTCTTTCGAACTATTGCATTCAGTCTGAGTGAGTAGTATTACAAAAAAGAAAGAATTAATAGGCCTTTAATCCCAGGATGGTTGTTTGATTTACGAGTAAAGCTCTTTTGGTACAATGCTTGTTAATAAATATGCTGGCAGAGGTAAGAGGAGATTAGTAAACAGGTTTGTTTCCTAGAACAGTCCCCCCATAATTCTTCTGTAAGTACCATACTGCTCATAGCACTTTATAATGAAGTCATAGAAAATGAATTTAAAATCGCAGCTTTCCTCGTGAATAATCTAGTAACGACTTACACATTTTGTTCATGATTTATAACAATTATATTTGTTGGATGAATAGTTCTTTACATCTTGCACTGAAAACTTAGAGATGCTGCAATAATTATTATAAAAAACATGATATTGTTTTAAACCAGATGATCTTTAAAATAACTGATTTCCTTTTAAATATTCTTTTTATTCTAGGCTCACACCTCGTGAATTCAACTCTTACGGAGCTCGAAGAGGTAATGATGCTGTGATGACAAGAGGTACCTTTGCAAATATCAAGCTTCTGAATAAGTTCATAGGAAAACCAGCTCCTAAAACAATTCACTTCCCATCAGGACAAACGGTAAAAATATATTTGTTTGCATATATTTGTCTGAAATTGTGATGCGGATTTAGAACTCACTCAAACTATTTCACTTTGTTATTCCACAGCTAGATGTGTTTGAAGCAGCGGAGTTATACCAGAAAGAAGGCACCCCTGTAATTATTCTAGCAGGAAAGAAGTATGGACTGGGCAGCTCAAGAGACTGGGCTGCAAAAGGGCCTTTTTTACTGGTACTGCTGGTTTGTTTGGTTTTGGGGTGTGTTTTTGTTTTTTCTGGAAATACCTAAAAAAACATTGTTTAGTTTTGGGCATGAATGTGTTTAGAAACTGTCCTCAATCTTGAATATAATACCACATTTTGTTTTTAAAGACTTCTCAATAGTCTTTTTGCTAGAATCTTCATAGAAGAGAGTCACTAAGGATAAATCTGAATTTTCTAATTATGTAACTTACCATCTTAGAGTCCAGACTGTGAGATGAATTAGACATCTATCTGGTGCTGACCTCTGGTCTCTGTGAAATATTAAGTGTCTCGCTACTGGAGACTAATTTCCACTGATATTCAGAATATATTCTGAGTCAGCCATTTGTTCATGTGGAATAACGGAAGCAACTACATTTGGTCTGGGATTTTCTGCCTGCTAACTACAGCATGGTCACTGTCTGTTATAAAACTTCATTTCATACCCTGTGGGCCTACTCTGGCTTACTTGCTTTCATCTAGCTGTGAAGCTGTAAAGCTAAAAGATGCTGCCTCCTTACTGACAGGACTCATACAAAGCGCTCTCTTTACTCTTCAGTTCAAATAGCAAGATTTTGCACATAGTCCGTATGTGAAGCTTACTTTTGCATTTCTCTCTAACTGACTGCTATACTGAAATAGCGAATCACTTGTATTTTTGCAGGGTGTTAGAGCTGTCCTAGCTGAAAGCTATGAGAAGGTTCATAAAAGTCAGTTGATTGGAATTGGCATAGCTCCACTTCAGTTTCTTCCTGGGGAAAATCCAAGTACTTTGGGTCTCACTGGCAGAGAGCAATTTTCTATATTGTTTCCTCCAGAGCTGTCGCCCGGAATGACTTTGGATATTAAGGTATCTTTGCAATATTTTTTAAATTTCTCTGTTGAATGTACTGATGATTGAAAGCACAGAAAGAAAAGTTAATTTTGATGACTGAAAGCAGGAAAAAAAAAACAAAACAAACCTTAATTCTCTTTGAAAGTAAGCTTATAGTCTTACCTGAAGTTTGTCATGGCTGTTCAAGTTTCCCAAAGTATATATATATACACATGGTCCTTCTACACAACTTTTTATGCAACCTGAAATTCTTTATTTTTCTTTTGGGCATTGTTCCCCCCCGCCATGGGCACTGTATTAGGGTAGAATTGAGTCTCGTCTCTCGTTCAGGCTCTTAAAGACAAGGGTGCGACAATTTGAGAGAGGCTTCAGCTTTCCATTCTGTGTAAAGGAACCGTATGCCCATAATGACACGCTTTGTGCCATCTTAGGGAAATGGCGCTTTCTCTCTTATTGATAGGTACATAGTGTGCTCCAGCTGGATTTAAACTGTGCAGGAAAATAAGCCTTCATTCTGTTCCCAGCAGTGTCTGGGATCTGCAGTGGCAGATAAGTGGGTTGAATTTGCTTGTGTTCAACAACACTGGGGGCTAGAATGTTAACTGCGAAATAAGCAAGGGGAAGCGAAAGCAAAACTCTTAATTGGTCTCTCTTTCTTACTTTTGTTTTGAAGACAAGCACTGGAAAAGTATTCAGCGTGATTGCCTTGTTTGAAAACGATATGGAGATAACTTTATACAAATCTGGTGGAAGTCTAAACTTTGTGGCTCGAAGATTCTTATAGTAGCTACTGACTATATGGGTACCTTGCATAACTGGTAATTCTGAAAATGCCTTGTGTGAACCCAGGAATCTGTACTGTGGAACTGCAAACAGTCCTAGTGTGCTCAAAGTTACTTCGTCCATGGATGTAAAAGATTGTGAATCATTGTAACTGCAACGAGATCCTTCCTGATTTTAAATAATATTCTAATGGTGCTATTAAACATTGCTAAAATCAACATGTGTATTGTGGCAGAAAGCTGTAAGTATGGAGGGGATGTTTTATCAGACCATTTTGTAAATAAACTATGCGAAATCTGAAACTGATTGTGCTGAAGATTATTATGTAAGAAGATTTTCTGCAGTTGTTTCCACTCAGTTTTTGCACCTGTAAATCTGTGTACTGCTGTTCGATGGTTTAAGGGTAGCAGATGGTATGGAATGTTAAAGGCCAAACAGAATTTTTTTTTTTTTTTTTTTTTTTTTTGCATCCAGAGCTTAAAACAGATATTCAGTTTTGAATTTCTTGCTCTTTAGGTTATGGGCTGAACAAGAAGCAGTCCACATGAGGCCCATGGTATCCTGTATCACAGATCATGGCTTTCTTACCTTTATTATGGGATTGTATTTCATCTGGATCCAGATTTAAAACTGCTCATGCTATGAAATATTGTGTGCTTAGAAGTACAGAAGACAGCTCTGCATTTAAAAAAATGCTCGCAGTTATTTTGTTCGTGCAGGTTAAGTGTAGCACCCCAGCTTTTTGGTGAGCTGCAGTGTCCTTCAGTTGAAGTTTGCTATATCTACTTCAAGGGATGCAGTTTGTCATTTATGACATCGGGTTTTACTGTCCTGTCTGTGATATCATTAGACAAAGTACCTCCCCTTAGTATTTTAACCTTTAAAATTTAAAAAAGCATTTATTAGGATTGTTTAAATTCCTCTGCTTTAAATATGACCTATGTCTGATAAGTTATAGTTACTTGTCAAATGTTAAATAGCCGAGGTAGCCAATACTGCCTTTTAATGCTTTCTACTATGCTGTTAGTTTACAGCTCTTCCAAACAAGCATCAGATTCCCCTGCTGAAGATCCCAGAATACAGAACAAATCTGGCTCTTACACCATTGCAACTCCCATAAATTTAATTGTCAGCACATCAACAGTAAAAACCCTGTTCTGTATTTAATATTAGCAGAAGATGTGCAGTTTCTGCGAAAGTGCTTGTTTTACCACTTACCTAAGCATTGATAGCTTCTAATCTGTGCGAGTCTTCAGCTTCAAGATGCTATTTCTGTGCTCCTGTATCTTGAAAAGCTTTATAATACCACTTCCAGTTTACATAGAAATTAATTTCTTTTGGAGAGCAAAACTGCAATAACTTGCCTATAAATTGTCAAGATTTTCTTTAAGATTTTTTTTTTGCTCTTGATAAACATTGTCTTAAATATCAAAACTTTCAAGAGGACTATATTAGCTTTACTACGTGTGCTTTCAATTTATAACCAGACACTAAGCTAGTTGACATGCAAACTAACAGATGCACCATTTAAATATTTAAATAGTATGTTTCTGACATTCCATTAAAAAAAAAAAAATTAAAAAACCCTGGTGTAATTATATCATTAAAATATATTAATTTTTGACAGTTCAAATGCCAAATTAATTTGAATTCACTTACATAACTTTGATACACCTTTTTGATTTTATTGGACAAAGTTCCCTAAAGTTCAAAATTCTGTATAATCTGTTTTTACATTTCACTAGTTTTGCTGTGGTTTTCTTTTAGTCAAGATAAAAACCATTCTGGTGACTCCTACCACTGATAGGGGTGATAAATCCATGCATTTTTGAGTACTATATTCAACTGAATGCTGAATGAGTTTGTTCTGTGGTAAACTTTTGCTAATTTTATCCAGAGTTACTGAGCAGATCTTATTTCTTGTACAACAGTGTCTAATAGGATTTTTTTTTTTTTTCCCCAGCTCAAAGGTATATTCTTGATTTAGTTCAAAAGAATGCATGTTTATGATTGGGGAGCAAATAGGAATTTAGTGCTGGCACATAATGATGCCTCCTGCAGACGATAGAAATACAACCACAAGCCTATTTAGAACTTGTGTAACTGCTAATGCTTGAATGGAACACAGCCTCCCACCCTCTCTAGGGCAGTAACATGCTTGTTGCTTCAGAAGGAGCCAGTGATCCAAGCCATGCCAAGGTAAACCAGTACTGCGACGTGCCATGTCAAGGGATGGGACTTACCCGCAAGCTGTCACTAATAAAGCTTGTCATCTCTTAAGAGACGTGATGGGTTTCATTACCATAGCAACCACTTTAATTCTGCTGCACTCCTATGTCTTAAAATCAGTGAAAGACAGCTTTTGGGCTGTGCCTTGGCACAGGTGCTGTTCAACTTTAGGCTCCTGCTATTGTTGCTGCGGTGGGCCCAGCCCTAAATCTGCAGAAGCCAGCAGCATCTCTGTGAGTTGTGCAGACTGACTCCTGCCCTTAAGATCCGAACGCCTGAAGTGTAGTGGGTGCTGCGAGGAGCAGCGCTGCTTATGTACCCATCCCCTGCCGCTCATGTGGTAGCAAACTGCTGGTGAAGGTAACACTCGCCCGATTATCCACGGCAGCGTGCCTGTCCCCTCTCCTTCGTGCAGCAGGGAACGTTGTAAAGCCCAGTTCAAGAACCCAGTGGCAGAGGGAGGACATTTAACTTTGGACACACTGCTAGGATCCTATGAGCTTTAGATTGGTGAGAGTGACGTCTGCTTTCTGGCAGTGGTGGGATACGGTACAGGCAGAGGACTGCTGTGATCACACAGAGAAAACGTTCAATTAGACCTCTTTCTAGTATCTTAAAGCATAGGAGGAAATGTACCTTTTTGAAGAAGTGACTTGGTGTGTTAGATGTCTTTAACCTAGAATTCTCTCTGGTTTGATTCAGGGGAAGAGTCTGTTCCGATTTTTCTGAATGTTCTCTCTCCTAGCGCCCCTCTTCCTCCCTCCCCCTCCCAAACTACAAAGCTTTGGGGTAGTGTTGATGTTTATACATTTTACACCTAAGTATAAGGACAAGAAACTATGTATATTAATCATATTTAAGCAACTGCAAATCAATGTCTGCTGTTTAAAGCCAACAGAACAGTGTAAGTTTTAAGTTCAGCAAGTATTGTATAGATATATCTTAAGTTCAATTGATGACAATTGTGCATAAAATGTTACTGATGCTGTAAATTATTTTTAATAAAGAAAATTGTATCACAGTTTTTGTATGTTACTGTTTATTTTGAATAGGTAGTATGGAATATACTTAAAATGGTACTGTAAGTATGCATGAAAGGGAGGGGTGAATAAGGAAAAGGGTATAATTACGCATGTTTTGTTTTCTCCTTAGGAGTGTCTCACATGCGGGCTTCCAAAGCATATTTAGTTGGTGTAGAAAGAGGTTTTCTGCGTTAGCTGAGCTCCAGCTATTAGTCTGGATATTATAACTATATCAAATGCTTTTTGAAGAACCTATTTTTTTTTTCTTCAGGAAAAAGTCTAATTTAGAATCTAGATCAAATCCTGTATTAAAGCAAGCTGTTGACCAGCCTTACAGTTATGGCACATAGAGCTCACAGCTATGACGAGATCTGCAAAAGTGATTTGGGGGTGTCTGACACTGACCCACCTCTGACGACTCACTTTCAGAAGAGGCATTAGACTTGTATCCAAGACAGAGATGCTAAATTATTCAAGTCTTTTCTTTCTTACAGATAATGATAAGAGAGCTGAAGTACAACCTTAGTCCTGTGTGTTGCCTCACAACAGAGGCAATACTGGGCAGGCAGGAGAAGCACGGAAGTCTGTAGGTCTTACCTCTTGGCGCTACTGTCTGGAAACTAAGGCAAGACTAATGAGGTACAGATCTGCAAAATGCGTTGTAACTTTGTTTGCAGAGAGAATGAGTATATTCTGATTTTTCTGTAAGCTGCTATGTATCTTAAAGTCATAAGCATAGCAAGAATGCTTTCCTGCTACGTAGCTTTTGTTCCAGTGAGCTAAACCTTCAGTCAGCCTCAGAAATTGGCAGAGGGAACTCTAAATGTTTTCTGGAGCTCTTTTATTCTTGAAAAAACTTACTTGTGTGATTTCTGGGGGGCTGGCAGGGGGGAGAGTGAAGTAGGTAAAAATATTTATTACTTGGTCAATCCCTTTGTTTAGTAACATCTGTTCTGGAATTGGGGGGAAAAAATCCAAGGAACTTCTATTTGTTTCTCAGGGAAATAGTTTCCCTTTTCTAGATTCCATATTGGATTAAAATAATGTTTTCAATTTGATGTCCTTAGTGTTACAGATAACACTGACATATTGGGACAGAGGATTCTTAATAACTCGTTTCCTTAAAACCAAGATTCTTTTTTTTTTTTTTTAAACTTCAGTTAGCCTTTCCTAAATCCTTTTTTCCTTAGATTCCTAATTTCATCATCGTGGGACCTCAACTATTGCAAAAGATGACTTTTTTTTTTTTTTTTAAATCAGGAATTTCAGAAGAGATTTATATATTGATCTTGAAAATTAGTATGTGTGGGGGCCCGAGGTTTGTAATTATTTTGATTAAGTCTAAAATTCTCCAGGGCTGGACAAGCGTTCCCAGTCTGAACTCTGGTACAGTCTAAAGGAAGTCCTGAGAAAGATGCCTCAGGTTTGTTAATAGGTAAATGACCTTCAGTCCGAACAGCTGATAAAGTTTTTGGTCTTGTGTGCTGATAAAAGGATTTAAACAAAATACTCAAATGTAAATCTCTATTTCTACTGATAGTAGTGGGAGCACTTTTTTTTAAAGTGTTTTCCCTTTCTGCCAGGAAGTTGTATGTTTCCTCGCCTCCCATGCTGTCTGAAAACAAACACCAGTAAAGCGGCGCATTGCTTAGAGCGCAGCCACCAGGCGAGCAGGGGGGCTTTGCCCGGTCTCTGCCCGGGGCGCCCTTCCCGCGGGCCCGGGCCGGCCGCCAGCCAGCGCTAACCGGGCCGCGCCGCCCCCTTCCCCGCAGGGAGGCCTCCGGCCCCGCCGCCCGCGGGAGGGGAGGGCCGCACCAGGCTCGGGACCCGCCGGGGAGGCTCCTGCGCAGGTGCCGGGGGCGGCGGGTGCCGCGGGGCGCGGGCAGCCGCTCGGAGGGCTCGGCGGCGGGAGCGGGGCGCCGGCGGCCCCGGCAGCGGGGGACAGAGGCAGGGCCCGGCCCGCTCTCCCGCCAGGGACCCGCGCCCGGCACCGTGCGGTGTTTCGGCCGAGAAGGGCGCTGGCGGGCAGGGCCCCGCAGACGGGCGCCCCCCGGGCCGGAGAGGGGCGGGCGCCGCTCCCCCGGGTCCAAGGGTTGCTGCGTGCGGCAGGGGGAGGCCGGGGCGCGGCGCGGCGCTGCCAGCGGCCGGGACCCGGGGCGGGCGAGAGACGGAGCCAGCGTCTGTAGGTTGGTTCTCCGTTTCTTCACGCAGGAATGCCGTGGGCGGGCAGAAAGCTCACGTCTGCTTTAACATTAAGGTCTACTAAAGTATTTCTTGTCTTTGGCAGACGTGAATTCAGAACTTCCTGGGCAGGGATTCAGCAGCTCTGTTCCTTAGGAAATCGTTCCTCGTTAGCAACGTACCAGGTTAGGCTGCTGCTGGAAATCGGCGAATACGAATACCCCTCGTTAATAAGCTTTTCACGTCTACTTGTTCTGAACAGATTGAGTGCATCTCTCTAGAAGTCTTTCTTGCGGGGGGGGGCTACCGACTAAGTAGCTGAGAAGAAACCATGATGTAAGAAACCTGGACTGGCTTAGTAGGTTTTCTTTGCTCGTTTAATAAATGCAGGTGATTCCTCTCCAGCATCCGAATGCATTTTGATGCAGTAATTACTGCTTCTGATGTCAGAATACAGGTAAGATCATGCAGCTTCTCTTTTTCTCCTAGAGACACGATGTCTTCTGGAAACGACTCTCAGCCCCAGACATTCACCAAACCAGCATTTGGTGAAAAAGAAGCGACTGAATTGGTTGACAGGGTGTTTGGACTAAAGGTGTCTTGGCTCAGGCCACTCCCCAGCTATGATGATCAGAACTTCCACGTGCGTGTCTCAAGAAACAAAGGCGCGGCTGAAGGTGCTGATGAGTATGTCCTCAAAATCACCAATTCGGAAGACAGCCGGGAGCCTGACCTCATTGAAGCGCAGACCCAGGCCATGATGTTTCTCAGCGCTGAAGGCTTTCCTTCAGCTACTCCTTACCTTACAAAAGATGGTAACATAATGTCCCTGGAGTCAGGAGGTGAGCAATTACAAGCACCTTTACTGCCCTACTGTCACCCTTAGCTTGGCAGTAGCTTGCTATATGGCATGCCACATATATACTAAAGTAAAACTCTAGGCTTCTTTTTAAACACGAGGGGATATCTATCAGGCGACCTGTGTGTCCAGCCATAACGGTCCAAAGTTAAAATACCAGAAGCAAAGCAAGTCAAAGAGAGTAATAATTAACTATGAAAACACTTGGGAAATAACTTCAGTATAATGAATTGGAGAAAACATTGATCTGACCTGTCCATGCACAAGAAAAGGGAAAAAAAGCCCCATTGACTAAATGATGTTACGAATTATTTGCCCACAGAATGGTGTAAAATACAGTTCTAGCGCATCTGTGATGCCAGAACAAATGGCTTTAATAGCACTTGGAAGAAAAAGTGTGTTGACGTTTTGCTTTTATTTTCACTGTAACTTCCATACCAAAGCTGGGATTCCTGAGACCTTCTGTTCTGCTGCAAAACGGTGTAAGTGGGTGTCTGCGGGCACTGGAGGAAACCTGCTGTGTGCAGAGTCAGTTCCAAGCACAAGGACTAGAAGTCCAGCATAGATTGCGAGTGTGTTAAGGTTTGCACATCGTACAACATTCTGGTAAATCACATCTTTGAATGAAATCTGTTTTATCAGCTACATCTGATTCTAATGACTTCTACACTGGGATAAACCTTTTTTGCCTCTTGCGTGAACTAGTACTGACTAGCGTATATTGAAGCCACCGACTGCGTCTCTCTCTGCTTGCTAGGTACTGGACCTGGGAACAAAAAGTACATGGTCAGACTGCTGACTTACCTGCCAGGTACGCCTGTAGCAAAAATTGCTACAAATACTCAGCTTTTCTATGAGATCGGTAAGCTAGCTGCCCGTTTGGATAAAGCTCTCTCAGAGGTGAGTTTTTGTTGCTCCAGCCTCACAGACTTCTTTCTCAATTAATTTCTCCTCTGTATTTCTTCTTGTGCTGCCTGTCTGCTTTCCTGATCTGCAAAATTCAAGTTGGTGAATGCAGATGTCAGTTTAACTCATCTTTCAGGTGCCAGTCTCCAAGCTGGCTGTTACTAAAGCATTTCCCTAAGTAGCGTGACCGGTTGGTGCTTATGACATGGTATTGGCGATCCTTTTGCAATGCGGTTTTGTACCGTGAACAGGGAGATAAGGATTTCTTTTTACTTCTGCAAAACTCACCTGTTTGGTGTTTCAAACCTGGCGCATAAGGAGAGTGAACCCTAGGCTGCCCAAATTAGAAGCATGTAAAGCTTGTTTTAAGGCATTTTTGCGTAGTGCATATCAGGCACAGCTGGCTGATCTATTCTTCTGAATTCACTTTGACTTGCTCTCCTCCTCCTGGTCATTAGAACTGTGACCATTTAACATTGGTAGCAGTTGGTTCCTTCTCTACAATGCCAGCTGTGCCAATGAAGAGAGATTTGTGACACTTCTCTCAGTTGTACCACTTCAAGTCAAATAATCTTAATGCAAAGTAAGTTCTTTCTTTACTCAGTAATTATACAGGATAATAAAGCTGATAAATCAGCCAGTAATTAAGTTTGATACATGAAAAAACTCTTGCATTATTTATTGCCTTTCATTAACCTTTCCTTCTCATGTTCTGGCTACTGGCTTCAGACAATTATGAAATGTGAATTGCCAGCTTTACTAACCACATTCTGAAATTACAAGAGCATTTTTCAATTGGGAAAGATAATTTACTGTTGCCTTCTAACACTGTGGTCACGCTCCTATAATGCGATTAAAACAATTCATATAGACCAGCTAGTCTCAAGATATGCCTGTGACTCGTTCTGCCAAGGAGGGAAGAGTTGATGAGAAAGCAAATTTTGATGGAAAAAGCTCTTTATGCCCTTAACATATGGATTAGCATCTACCAAGGTTTGTCATTTAAAAGAAAGAAAATTACAATCATTACTGTCAAAACTCCAAAGTATCATTGACACTAAAAATAATACCTAAAGTATTAAGTTTTCTGATGACAGACCAGAAAATGTAGCCTGTCTTTTCTACCCAGTTAATTTACTTTGTCAACTTGATAGCAAAGCAATGTGCCGTGCTCTGTTTTGTGCACAAAATAGTATTCCACCGCTTTCTCTGTTGGTGTCTCCTTTTGCTTGGATGTGCCTCACATCCTCTAAATGGAAATCAGTTAAGTTTATTATTTATAAGTGAAGTGACTGTCTATGGCTTTACAGGAACAAGGGCTCATGCCTTTTATTACCCTTCACACACCTGGTAACCCATTTATAGCTTGCTGGGATATCTGATTTGTGCAGAGTGCAGTGGTTGCTTACCAGATGACATTCTTCCTACCAATGTGGTGCTTTATACAGCATTAGGGATCCTGCATTGTGATTTTTGGTTTAGGCTTGATCTTGTTCCTGACTTTTTCATACACGGTTCCAGTTTTGACTATCATTTAGCTATCTTTAAGAGCCTTAATTACAAGCATGGGTTTCTTTTTAAGAGGAAGCCAGCTACTCTAGTGGGAAGGGTTTTTTTATTTGCCCTATGCTCAGATAGAATCTGGCCCACAAGCCACCTTAATAAGCATTAGAGGATTCAAGGATAAGAGTGGTATGCAGCGGGAGAGGTGCTTTTCCTCCCTGAATGTCACTTTCCAAACCACCTTTTTCATTTGCTAGTGAAAGAGAGGTTAGGGACCTTGTTGTGTAAAATATTTAGGGTACCTGGATGTACAAAGGCAAATTTTCATAAGAATAAAGCTAATAAAGCTCTGTCCAGTATCTCCAGAAAGTACTTCTGTCCTCAGGATTTTTCATGTACCGGCTGATCCTAAGGCTCGTTCCCAGAAGCTGCCACCTTTAAACGCACAGAGTGTGCCTGTTACCAGCACGCTGGCAGGTTTTGTGTCTCTTCTGCTCTGACAGCTTTCTGTAGCACCAGCTGCGCAATCCGGCCTCTGCCAGCATGGGATTCTGGCCTTGGCAGGGCCTCAAAGTCGCTACATAATGGCACATTACAGAAAGTCAATATCAATTTTAAATGTATTTAAGTGGTGAATGACTTAATATAATCTTTGTACCTAAAGAATGGGGGAAAAAACATTCAGGTTGTGTGTAGATATGAAGGTGCTTGCCTTAATCATTCTTCAGGTTATTCTTTTACTTGTTGATATAAAGCAATAGTCAAAGTCATGGTGCTTTTCAGTGAGTCTCATTAGAAACCTGTTAAAAGTTAACAGGGGCTTTGAATCAAGCCCTTTAATCATAAAACCAGGATTTTTTACTTACGGCCTATTTTATCTCGTGCTTTTTCCAAAGAAATTCCATCATCCATCAGCAAAAAGTCTGCATCGAGGTCAGTTCATTTGGAACCTGGCAAATGTTCCTCTTCTAGATCGGTACATTTATGCCTTGGGCCAGAACAAATATCGTGAAGTTGTGGAACAAGTTATTGAGCAGTTTAAAGGGAAAGTAATACCCAAGCTAAGCAGTTTTCGAGCCTGTGAGTATTTTATTCTCATTGTAATTATGTTGAACTGAGACACTGAAATTTCTTACAGGAGTTTGGGTCTGTGGAGAAGGCAAAAAAAAGCAAAACAGTAAGTCTCCTTTATCCCTAGCTAGACGTGTGCAAATATTGTGCTGAAAGAACGCAGCACAGAATAAGCCAGGAGGAATGCACTATCCAGAGTCAGGTTTGGTTCCTGATTTTTCTGATGAGTTTGCTTCCAGTTAAGGTGATGATTTTCACATGGAGTACAGTACTTCCTTTCATAAAGGCCCAAATAGCTATTTAATAATATTTTTGGAATTCAACTCACGTTGATGGTAATTTGACAATTTGATAATTTGAAAACTACTGTTCTGTGTTTGAAAAACATGTGGCATATCACAGGTAGTACCAGACCAGAATAAGATCTCGTAAGGCTCCCTTTATCAATTGCTGTCTGGTCACAGGTCAGTGGAATGGAGGTTCCTAGGACGCAGTAGGGCCGTGAAAGGCAACACTTGATGCTGAGGTGGACTAGTACGGTTTTGTCGTTGAGTGTTAGTTTGAGTCTCTATGCATCTTTTCAAAGCTGTTTTGCTGAGAAATGGGGAAAAAAAGTTAGATTCTGCTGTTCAATAATTATTAAATACTGTTTATGTTTCTTCTGTGTGTAGGTATCAATCATGGAGATCTTAATGACCACAATATTTTAGTAGAATCCAGTTCTGCTTCCCTGGAGAATCCTCAGTACAGAGTGTCTGGCATCCTGGATTTTAGCGACATGAGTTATGGGTATTATGTGTTTGAAGTTGCAATAGCTATCATGTACATGATGATTGAGAGCCCAGATCCTCTGAGCGTCGGAGGGCATGTTCTGGCAGGGTTTGAAAGTGTCCTGCCACTCACAGAGGAGGAGAAAGGTGCCCTCTTTCTCCTGGTGAGCGGGAGGTTTTCTCAGTCCCTTGTCATAGCAGCCCACACAGCTCTGCAGTACCCAGAGAATAAGGAGTACCTCATGATCACAGCCAAAACCGGATGGAAACACTTAATGAAAATGTTTGAGGTGGGCCAAGAAGCTGTAGAGAAGACGTGGTTTGAGACTGCCAAAGCGTACAGGAACCACGCACCTGCCGAGTAGATGGATGGCTGCTGAGGTACTTGCAGGCTGACACCTGGCTCTGTGGCAATAAAGGCGGCGCTGCCTGCGCTGGAGCGCGTCCACCGCCGTGTGTGCGCCGGCAGGGGCGGGGCACCACCCGGGCCGAGGGTCGGGCTCTCCCCCGAGAGGCGCTGGTCGCTGCCCTCGCTTCAGCGGGGCCGGCGCCCCTCCTCACAGCGCCAAGGGGGCGGGGCGGGGCGGGGGAGGGCTGGGCCAGCCCTTGCGCCGCGCGGGCGGCAGCTACGGCGGCCGCGCGGGGGAGCCGTTAGTGCGGGGCGCCCGGGCCCGGCCCCAGCGCCGCCCGGGTAGCCGTTGCGTCGGCCGCGCGGAGAACCGTTGGGGCGGCCGTCACGGCGGCGGGAGCCGCTGCGCGCGCTGGCCCTCCGGGCGGGAGCGCCAGCTCCGCCCGTGGCGGTAGGGGGAAGGGAGCCCCGGCCCCGCCCCAGTCCGGCAGGCGGCACCGCGCAGGCGCGGCGGCCATTTCCGACGCAGCGGTGAAGGTTTGGGCGCGGCCGTAGCGCCCGGTTCTTCCCCGCCGGCCGGGACTCGCTCGCCCTCTCCGGCGTGCCGCCAGTGAGTGCGGGCGGGCGGGCGGGCTGGGGCGAGCGGGGCGTCAGGTACGCGCTGCGGGGGGCGGCGGCGAGGCCCTCGCCTTCCGCCGCGGCGAGGATGACTCTGCAGTGCGGCCGCGGCGGGGGCGCTGGGCCGGGCGCGGCTGCAGCGCCCTCTGGGACTCGCGGCGGGCGGCGGGGCGGTGGGTGCCGGTTAACGCGCCTTGTGGTGTCTTGCAGGCCCGCTTCTTTCCCGCCCGCGGCGCGTCCCCGGCACGATGGTGAGTGGCAGCTGCGGGCCGGGTCCGCCTCTCCCGGGGCTTTGCTGCGCCGCGGGTCGCGTCGAGTCGCGGCCCGGTCCGCCGGCGGCGCGGGCGGGTCGGCTGCAGCGTGTGGCGCGGCGACGGGCGGTCACGCTGCAGAGCGGCCGTGGTCAGCCCCTGCGGGGCCGGGGGCGTGGGCACAGCCGCGTCCGTGGGCCAGGCCCGCGTGTGTCATGGTGGTGGCGTTACTGACGCGCCGTGGTGCCAAACCGAGGTCGCTAAGCGGTTGGTATTTTTACGTGCGGCTCGGAGCTAATTTTAGAATGTTGCTTTCTGACAAGAGAACGATGATATTTAACGAGCTATTGCTTTTTACAGTCTCGAAGATATGACTCCAGAACTACCATATTTTCTCCAGAAGGTATTTTTTAACCCCACACTTTCAAGTAAACTCTGACTGTTCTATCCAGCTTCTCAAAACTAAATAACAAACTACTCGTACAAAGGTCGGTTGTTTATAGCATGTTTCCATCCATATACGAGTTGCAAAAACCATATATAGCTGCTAGAAGTAGCGCCCAATTCTGTAAGGAGACCAAGGGTCCGAAGTGAAGACATCCAAATTCATTCTAATTCAATCAATAATGAGACTGTGCCTCGTTAGTGAGTAATACCACCTGCCACATTTCTGAAATTACTTGAGCTAATCTTCACCATTCATCTTTTGTTTGAGTATGGATGGATTTTGTTACTGTTCCCCCCTCCCCCCAAGAACACATAATACCTCACTGGTACAATCACACCTCTCCTTGTTATTCTTACACATGCCGAAACAAGTACGTACAAGCCATGCTTTCTTATTTCTTAGTTGGGATGGACTCAAAGTATAGTATCAAATATTTTCTTTGATTATTGAAAATCTATTTTGGCTCATTCTACTGCAGCAGAGAGTTATGTGGATTTTTTTTTTCTTTTGTAAAAGAGGTTTTTTTCCACACTGGCAATGCCCTCTATTACCTTATCAGATTTGTGGATTTTCCTTCTCTGACTCCTTCCTCCTTTTCAACCAATTAATTCACTATCAACTGGTAATAGACTGGAGTACTAAGACTAGGTTGTACAATGAGCGTCTGTCAGATTCTTGCAAATTTAAGTCACCTTGCGTACTCGGACTTGTTCAGTGTTACTTTTTTGATATTACTACAATTTAAATCCTTTCCTAGGTCGCTTGTACCAGGTTGAATATGCAATGGAAGCAATTGGACATGCAGGTACTTGCTTGGGAATTCTAGCAAATGATGGTGTTTTGCTAGCAGCAGAGAGACGCAACATCCACAAGCTTCTCGATGAAGTGTTTTTCTCGGAGAAAATATACAAGCTTAACGAGTAAGTTGAAATGATGATCAGATGTCCAGTGATGTTATCAGTAACAAAACACTACTGTTATTCAGACATTTTAGAACTGAACCTCGTTTTATTTTATTTGAAGTGTTAGTATTCTTTATGTTCAGTGTTTTAAACGGGTGTGACTATTTTGTCATTGTTTGCTTCAGTAGTTCTCCTTCTAAAGTAGAAGCATCACTTGTTTTTTTTAATCTCTAGGAGACTTTTCTAGGTGGAATAGCCTCTTTGTTGGTACCTCCCCATACAAGGTAATGTTATTGCAGCACTTCAGAAAATTAGGATTTCTCAGTTTTACGAAATACCATTTGGGGGGGGCAGAATAAAGAATGCACGCAAAAATCACCATGCTGTTTCAGCTCAGCATCCTCTTCTAAGTCTTTGTTTTTCTTTAATGATTCAAAGAGAACAAGATCATTAGGTAAAACATGCCTTAGGTTTCTTTGCCACAACTGTAGCAGAAATGATACCTCTCCCTGTTACGACTTCCTTTTTGGCTCTCTGGAAGTTAAATTTGTGGTGTCAGAGCAAAGAGCGTTACGGATTATGCTCTCTTGCCTATAAGGGAGGTAGTGCTTCATCATTGCCAGAAGGTGCACACGAAACACAAATAGTTTTCATCCCGTCAGCTTCCCATTCTTGAAAGCAGCTAGAACCGTAGGAGGTACTGGATTTTCAAGGAGGCTGTGTAACAGTGCACTGGAGTAGTCGCCTAGGCCAGCCCTTCCATCTTCTGAAAAAGTCTGAAGTTCACTTGGAAAAAATAACCTGGATTATTTTTCTTGAATCCTTTCTGTGTAGTGAAAGCTTTGTAGCAATATCAGATTGGGCAAAAGAGATCTTAAATTAGAGCTAACGAAACAAGGGCGTGAAGCGCTTGTTTTTCTTGTGATCAAATCCAGATTGCTAAGTTTCAGTTACACAAATGCAGCGTGTCAGCCAGCAACTTCCACTGAAGGCCTGTCACATCTATACGGCTCCTTCAATATTCTGGTGTCAGGTGGCCTCCTGATAGGCACTGCTACGTAGCTAATGGCTCTTGGGAAGATATCTGGGACTTAATCACCTTTGGCATGATCCTCTTCTCAGAACCATACATATAACTAACCCGTTTACTTCTTGCTGTCCACCTCTGCTCTTACAAAATTGTTACATAATAATCTTGATGTACCCTAAAGGCAGGCGCTGATGAACGTGTTTTGTGTGGCAGCTACATAGTTTTGATCAGAAAAGCCCAACAGTAGGTGTTGTGCTTGAACCGCTATGTGAAGATGTGACTATTTGTTGGAGATTGAGAGGAATTGAGTTAATTTGTATGCTTGTATTGCAGGGATATGGCTTGCAGTGTTGCAGGAATAACTTCGGACGCCAATGTCCTAACAAATGAACTGAGACTGATTGCGCAGAGGTAGGTCTGCTGATAGTTAACATGGTTTTACTTGCCTGTGCTGTCAGATTGAATTCTGTTCATGTATTAAATCAACATGAATGTGCATTTAGTAGAGCAGAAGTAGATTGCTTGAAATAAAACAGCTAGATCAAAGAGGCTCTAACGTAAGAACTTGTTTCTTGTTAAATGTGGTACAGGATACTGTCAGCAAAACAAGTTTTGAAAACTTTTTTTTTCTCTTTCGTATTAGGTATTTGTTACAATATCAAGAGCCGATTCCTTGTGAACAACTGGTAACAGCCCTGTGTGATATCAAGCAGGCTTATACACAGTTTGGAGGTAATGAAGTGTGATGAACCGTTGTGCTTTTAAATGTCTGAAGAATGATTCTGTTACATAATTTGAAGCATCTGAGTCTCTGGATAGTTCTACTAAATTCTTCTGTAACAAGTTATATCGAGAAAAACAATAGCCAAATTTGAGAGGAATGGGTAGTCATGGTTACTGTTTTGCTACTGAAGGTGCTACCTTTTAGTGATTGAGAAAATGGTGGCTGAGATTCCAGCCCCTTGCATAGAATGCTTTGAGTGCTCTTGGATTTAGTGAATGCCTTCAAAAGACCAGCAGGGAATTGTTTGATATGTAACCTTTCAACGTTTTGGGCCCATCCAGCATAATGGCACAATGACTCACAAATAAGGCTCTATGTAGGGGTATCAATATTGTACCGTTAAAAAGTAGTATTTCTGTGGATCAAGCGACATGTTAGAAAATGATGTTGTAAGTAGTGTTCCTTAGTACATGAACTGATGATTATGGTATTTTACATATACGTAGTGTGAAAGAATGGTCCTTTTATGTACCTGGCTTTTGACACTGTTAAGTTATATGCTTTAACAGCTAGGCTACATTAAGTTTTGATTTAAAGTCCCGAGATGATAAATTACAATTTGTGGAGACAGAAATGAGCTGCTCTTAGGGTTAAACCAAATAAACCTCTGCTGCCCCCCCCCCCCCCCCCCATGACTTGGAAAGAAATGCTGGCGTGCTTATCTCAAGCAACAGAAGTACAGAACGGTCTGTTAAATCCCAGTTCACAGCAATAGATTTGAAAAAGGAAATCAAAGAAAATAATTGTCACTCATGACCAATCTTGTTACTAAATTTAGATTGCTAATAGCCTTCTTTTCAACAGGAAAACGTCCTTTTGGTGTTTCGTTGCTGTATATTGGCTGGGATAAGCATTATGGATTTCAGCTGTATCAAAGTGATCCTAGTGGAAATTATGGAGGGTGGAAAGCTACATGCATTGGGAATAATAGTGCTGTAAGTTCCGATTTTTTTCTTAAAAAGTCAAGTAAAAAAAAAAAAGTGTAAATTGCACTGTACTAATTAAACTGAGTTGTTGATTACTAGTGCAGAGCAGAAATGGGTAACTGTAGAAACACTGCTGTTACTCATGTATGGATATTATCTGGCAAAAAGCAACTGTTTGGTTGGTTGCCCAAAGATACCATTTTTATTTCTGTGAAATTTATAGGCAGCTGTGTCAATGCTAAAGCAAGACTACAGAGAAGGAGAAATGACCTTAAAGACTGCACTCGCATTAGCCATTAAGGTTCTAAACAAAACCATGGATGTTAGCAAACTCTCTGCAGAGAAAGGTAAGCAGTTCACTAATATGGGATAACACCCTTTGCTTAAAAAAAGAAAACATAGTGAATGTATGTACACTAGATGTGGTTTATTGGATTTTTAGTTGTCATGTGAAAAATGTTTTTAGAAGATGCAGCAGCTCTCAGCCTTAACCTTTCTAAGAGGCATGCAGTAGCTTAGTTGGGGACGATCCACCTTGGTCAGCTCCAGGGGCTGGACCACAGTTCAGGGATCGTAGGCCGCATTGGTGCAGCAGCAGAAATGGGTATGTGTCTGGTAGAAGAATCGCTGGAGAGGTATTAACGCGCTTGTATTGAGGTATTAACGCTGCTTGAGGTATTAACGCTGCTGCAGAAGAGGACTGCTGCTGCCTGGCTTGCCCGTCAGGCTTTGTAGAGGCAGGACAAGAGCCTTCTGCTTCATTGTCAGTTGTAACCACAAATCTTAACCTTCTGATGATTGCTCTGTCTGAAGGACAAAATGTAACGCCGCTGTCTGTTCCATATGTTTCAGTTGAAATTGCAACACTGACAAGAGAGAACGGAAAGACAGTAATAAGGGTTCTGAAGCAAAAGGAGGTGGAACAGTTGATAAAACAACATGAGGAGGAGGAAGCAAAAGCTGAACGTGAAAAGAAGGAAAAAGAACAAAAAGAGAAGGATAAATAGAATATGAAATCAAGTGTTCTGTAGATAATATAGGACCTGCTTCAGTAAAAGATAATCTCAATTTTGTTTCATAGAAGCCTACAAATACGCCATGGAGGACCCAGAATTACTTTTGATGAACCAGGTCCTTAATAATAATTCAGATAATTAGTTTACTGCTCCTTACATTGACCAATAATTGCTTTCTTGAACACTGTCTTTCTTTCATCTTCTATTTTTTATTATGGAATAAAATTTAAGAAGAATAGTGATGGGTGTCTTTATTTTCTCAGTAATGCCTGGATATGCACAATCTTGAGGGATTTAATTGCTTTAAACCATTAAAACAAGGTATATGCTAGTTGGTAAAGAACAAATATGGTGTTAGAATTGTTAGAATTTTGTGTGTACGTGTGGGTTTTCCTTTTAAAGTAGTGAAAAAGGGCTCTTGAGTTTGAAAAATCATTTCACAAATACAGAATTAAAGTGTGCTGGCATGCCAAGTTTTAATTTTGGCCTATTTTATAACAGGCTATGTCAAACTGATGTCCTTGCAAGCAGCAGTGTTTTAAACATGCCCTGTAGCAAATGTGTTCAGTTTATCATAGCCTTTCATGAGTGCATGTGTTTTCTAAAAAATTAATCATATAACACTAGCTATATTCACACAAACTAGAAAGACATTTTACAAAGGCCATATGAAAATGTTAAACGATCTTGTCAAAATGCAAATAGGTAAATAAAATAGTGCATGATTTTTAGGCCATGTTGACTATTTTACATTTTATCCTCAAAGGGAATTGAAATGTTTTATATTCTTTAGTTCAGTGTTGCTCATACTTGCCCAGAGAATTCGTTTCCCTTCTCTGGCAGACAACAGTCTAGAAAACTAACCAGTTAACCACTTGAAAAATCAAAATATTTGCGCATGAATTAGAAGTGACAATAATTTTTGTTCATACTCTCCCTATACTGGATGCAAAATAATATGATTTTCAGATTAACAAAAATCTCTTCTAGTTCTGAAAAAAAAATGATCTGGAGTTAATAGAGGAGATGGAAACAAGTTACTGAAAATTATTTTGCACCTTTTCAGTTATCAAAAGCAAACTGAAAAGCTTACTTGAGTGACGTGCTTAAATGAGAGGCTTTACCTGCTGAATTTCAAACTGTGACAGTGGTGATCCAGCCCCTTTGTGCCAACCCTGGATTGTGTCTACTTTGTGGGGGTTTTAGGGGTTTTCTGTTGTTTTTTGTTTTAACACCCCAAAGGATATCTGGTGGTTACAGAATTTAATATGATCATTTAAAGAAACGGAGTGAATCCACACAGTGTGTTATTTTTTTTTATGTATCCCAGACATTTTTGACTGATAAAATGTGCTTTGTCAACATAGCCAGAAATTACCCTTAGTCTCAACAAAACCCATTTTTGAGCTCATTGCTGTGCAATTCACCGTTGAGAACAGAGGAGGGAATCTGACTTAAGGTGTCTGTGCTGCAGCTTGCGTAGATGTACTGCACTCACTGTGGAAACCTCTGTACCTCTGAGAGCAGCGTGGGGTGGCACGGGTTCTGTGCAGGCTGCAGGACCTGCTTGTTAATTTTCTAAGTCTCGGTGCAGGCCGATTGCTTTAGTCTTTTGTACTGAACTTAGGCGGTACTTTGTTAGTATTCAAATTTTATAGCTAATAATAGTTATACTGAGTTTTATTTGCACCTTGTGCAACAGTAGATCTTCCAAATAATAACATAAGAATGATATTTCGTGTAACAAGTCCTGAATAGTTGGAGACAACATGCAATGGGTAAGATTTAATCTCCATTATAAAGGGTTGTATAAAATACCTCAAGCTCCATTTTTATGTTGAAAATTCAGTGCTCAATCATCTTATTTTTTGATACCATGAATGCAATATATCAGCATCTGTTGCAGATTTCTAGATCACTGATGATGGTTGGAATATGCCCTAAAAGCAGCAATGCCAAAATGGAGTTTTTTCAACTTCTCAAAGATCACTTGAAACAAAACGCAATAGACTCCAGCAATGCTTTCTGTCTTCTAGGAAACCATTAAGAGCATCTGAGTCTAGTTTCATAAATGTATATAAATCACACAAGGTAATTTGTTTAGTGTACTAGTATAGAAGTATTATTAGATAACTTAGGATGTATATTTATTAAAATATTTTTCCTTAAACGCTTCTGTTTCTAACAAAGAGGGCATAACAAATATATTTGCATCTTTGTTTAAAGAATTGCCAACAGCATTTCTTTGCCAAACACTGCCATCATTTGCTAGTAAAGGAGAACTTTTTTAGATACTGTAATAATCAAAAGTTGGAATGATTTAAATAATTTTCTCATCTGTACTCCATTATGTATTGAAGCATTGTGATAAGTTGTGTAGTTACACTACATTTTAAAAGATCTATTTATTTAAAGGTTTTGTTTACCCAAAGTAAAAGCATTGTCAAATAGTTTACGAGTATAATCTCTGAACAGTAATTACCAATTTAATTTAAAACCCACCATCTCTTTTGAGTGCCATTAATAGCTGATTGTGAGATGAGCCTCAGTACTGCCTCGGAATAGGCAAGTAACTCCAGCGGGCGCTCACATCCAAGATGTACAGTAGAGTTCTGCTTAACTACATTTAATTTCTGATTCCTTTCTGCATTTGAACCTAGGACAGTAAGCAGATGCTGGATATCTTTTATTGACTAGAATCCTCCTGGGACACCCTTACATTAATGCAAGTTCCTTACCTGTTTTTCCTGGAAATACAGCAGCGTTTGACTGCGTAGGCCTAGTGTGTTGATTCTGGCTTTGTGTGTTTAAAAAAAAAAAAAAATCACCACTATCTGTGCCTTTTCTGGGAGTGGTTTGGGGATAAGTCGTAAGAACAGAAAAATGATTTTGGCGATACGTTTGAGTTGTCTTTGCTAATCAAAATGATCTTCCTGTTCTTTGTATGTTTTTTTGGTGTGTGTAGTGTTTACGTAGAGTTTACAGTGTATTACATAAGTATGTGAAATATTTAGCTATTGCTGTGGATTAAATGTTATTTTAATACCAGAACTTCATGTGGTGCTGTGGAAGGTGACAGATTTTTCAAATTAGGTAAAAGTATTTACTTGAAACTGTTTGCATAATATGACGTTAGTAAACTTAAAGACTGGATAGTTTATATCTCACTTGAGTGCATGATAGAACTTGTTAGGGCAAGTATTCACAAATAGATTGCCCTAATAAATTGTAATGTGTTTTGTTATTCTAAGTAGTTTAAGAGATAATGAAACTACTGCTGCTCCAGTAATACCTGTGCTGTCTCTTGCATCTGTCAGTGTTTAAAAAAAGGAGTTAGCTTGTTTTCTAGAGGACTGTATTCTGTTCCAATAAAGTCAAATTAACTTCTAAGACTGCTTCTTATGTGACTTACTGTATTGTGCACTGGAAGACAGAAGATTCCTTTACATGTACTTCCCTATTCATCCAAATATTTTACTTGTCAGAGTTATAAAGGCACCCAAATTAAGATGATAAACAAAGGACTTTTTGTGTTAAATTTGACTGCTGCTTCTGTTTTGTTCTGGATTCCTAAGGTAATTATGTATTCTTTCTGGTCATAATCTTAAAGTTAGGGACAATACTGCTCCACTCTGTTGTGAGAACGAATATACTAGTGATTACAAGGCATTCAAATTAATGGTTTGAGAGGCCACAGAACTGTATGTGATACATAGATAATATAGCTAGGTGTATACAAGACATCCAAGTCCAAGAAGTTAATGCACTCAGGTACTTCATACATGAGAGAAATGATGTAGCTTCCGACTAGATGAGATTCTAGGGCTTACTAAAATCTTTCATCTTCTTTAAAGAATATTTTCCATTACAGTTTTTCTGTAGTAAAAGTTGTCCTCGTTTTAAAGTTTTAATTGCAGTTATTTCTATTACAAGATGAAAAACCACTAAAATAACTTGATCTGAGAGTACCCTTCTGGTTATATAGCTCTTGTCTTTAATCTGGAGAAAATTCACAAAAAAATTTTTAGAATATGTCTGATTTTACAAAGAGAACTGAGCAGCTTGCTGTTTTTATCTGTGATTAATTTGGCATTTGGCTTTCCAGTTAAAGTACTCTTCAGTGCACAGTAAAAGCTGCCATCAGCCAATTTACTGGAGATCCTCAGAACATACTTTAGTGGGGACCTTCAGATGTCAGCTCCTGCTGAGAAGGACCCTTTGAAAGACAGCAGATATTACTCATGTAATTGTTTAGGTTTTCACTTAATGATAAACTTAACATGCTGCTGTTAGTATTAACATTTTGCTTCAAGTTCAAAGCAGCAGGAAAAATGGCTTCTTATTTATAACTGCTGTTTTCTAAAACATTAATAATACAACATAATTAATGTGTGCCAGATGATGCTACATAAAATATTTAGCAAAATGTTGGGCATGTAACCGAGACAGTTTAATCTTTTTATTATCTTACAGCATCTGTTTTGCTTAGCTAGGACCCAGCTGCAAACAAATTCATAGTTATGTAATAAAACCAGTTTGCTGTGTCCTGCACATTCGAGTGGCAACTATATTTATCACGGTTAACTAGACATCATGGCTCTAAAATGCATTTACTGCAATGCATATACGCTGCTAACAGAAACACAGATTTTACGTGATAACCTTACGTTAGGAACAGCAGGTGCAGTGCAGTGGTGGACCAGTTGTCATCAAAAACTACATATTTGCAATTTCAGTAGAAACACTGCCCAGTAGTTTTCGGAGCACTCAGACAATATTAGAACTCCAGTATATCACAAAAGAATAAAATAGGGAGTTTTGTGCCATGCTTTGGGCTAAAATACATTTTTATTTACTCTAAGATCTTGGGTTGACCACTGCATACACACCGAGCATTTCAAAATAAGAGTCATAGGCTGCATCCTTTAACACATATATATTTTGATTGTGGAGGACATGCTGTATACAAATGGATTCTCGATATATGAAACGACCATATTTACTGCACAGCATTCAAATCAATACAACATGTCACTAGAAGTGTGCTGGAAGAAACTACTGTGTAAGCAGACTTTTTTCAGATGGCTTGTACTGACTGCATTGTGTCTTGCACAGAGATACACAACCTAAATATGGCTGCAGGATAAGATAATACAGAAAAACCACAAGTTTAAAATTAAGAAAGGGATTGAAATGCTTAAGTCCTCTGTTTTGGTCATCAAAAAGATTCATGACTTACATAAAGAAATGCACTATTTTTCTATAAAATGAACACAATATAAAAGAACTTTTTTGTTCTTGACAACATGCTTAATGAAATTACTACTTTAGGTAATGCTCATTTTAGGAAGGTACAAAGTTGCTAAAATTATTTAAGTTGAATGAGGTCCATTTTTCCTGAGGAATCTGGTATCCAGCACTTTTCATATAGCAGCTGATTAACACCGTGTAAAGCCGTAAACAGTATCTTAAATGTAAAAAACGCATTAATGCCAGCTGCTTCTATTTTCCATGGCAATGTGTACACCGTACATTTCCATTAGGATGATTTAGGAAAAAAATCACTGATTATATTTCAGAGTTGGTGCTTTTAAAGTCTTTCGTACCAGCTTTTTATTTATCTGATACAGAAAAAAAAGGTGGCTTTTTTGTACAGAGTATTCATTATATATGTCATGTATCTATAACATACATAAAGATGGAAATATCCTAGGTCTTTTTAGCTTGCATCAGTTTATCTATGTTGGATTAAAAGTTCCAAAACATTCCGATTTAGAAACTTTAAAAAAAACCCTACTGTTTCATATGGAATGGAAGTTAAAAATTGGTTTGTTTAATATTTTCCTTTTCACTAAAAATCACTTGAACTTGCACCCTCCCCAAAACACGGTTTAAAAGAACCAGATGTTGACCCAGGTGGATTTACCCCTGCTATTTAACGTTTACGTTGCAGCTGCTGCTGCTGCCGCGTTCCAGCGAGGCACGGCAGGTCGCTGCAAGGGCAGAAGCGGCGACCCCGGCTCACCCCCGGCGCCCCTGCGGAGCCTTTTCCTTAACCCTGGAAGCGTCGGGACGGCGCAGGAGGGCTGCCTTTGGGTACAGCGCTCAGTGGGATCGCTACGGCTTCCCGGCTAGCGAGCTCCTTCCCTAGCACCTGCCTCCCTCACAGGGAACTTCTCCTGGCAGCCCGAGGGGGAGGCGACGGCCGCTACCCGCCCGAAGCAGGGCCGCTGAGGCAGGCAGCCGGCGGCCAGCAGCAGGATTGTCCGGCCGGCCCCACACAGCCCTACACGTCTCCCACACAGCGCGGGGCCACGAGTCGGTACCTCTGGGTCACCTCCGGGACCGGCCGCCGGGAAAACCGGCCTAGGACGATGCCTTGCCGAGGCCGTTGCTGAGGCTCGCCGCCGCCGCCCGCCGCCCCCCACCCCCGCCAGCCGTTCTAACGGTTCCCGCCGCGCGCGCTCCGCTCCCGCCCCTCGCGCCCCCTCATGGCTTCCCGGCGGGGCGTGGCCAGCACCGCCCCTGAGGAGCGGCGCCCCGTCGCTGCGCCCCGTCCTCGCCGCGGGGCTCGGAGGCAGCTGGGGCCGTGCCCCAGCCATGGCCGAGCTCGGAGCCCGGCTGCGCTGCGGCTGCCCCCTGCTCCTCCTCACCTGCCTCTTCGCGCCTTTTCTCGGGCAGCCCAGAGCCGGCCCCGCCGCCCGCGCCTCTTACGCGGGTAAGGCGCCTCGGGGCGGCCCCGTGTGGGTGAGGGCAGGCGGGGCGCCCTGCCGGGGCCGCTGGGGAGGGGTGGGTGGCAGGCAGGCAGGCGCTGCGGCGAGAAGCTGCGAGGGCGTCGGAGGGGAGGGCAGGGTCAGCTGAGAGTTACGAGCCCTCTTGAACCCCGGCTTTCCTGTAAGCCCGCCGTTGTGCGGGGCTAGCTCGCCGCCGGGGACAGGGGGAGGTTGTGCGGGAGCCCGGGGTCCGCCGGGCCGCCGCTGCCTCCCCTGGCTGCTCGGTCCTCCGCCTGCAGCCCGGCCCCGGCCGGCCGCTGGGAGCGGCGGGAGCGCGGGCGGGAGGGCAGCGCGTTTCGTGTGGAAAAATGAGGCGGGTTTTTGCGTGCGGAGGGAAATGCTGCCGGGGTTGGGACCGCCACGCATCACGCTTCGTTTTCCACGCCATCAACTTTTGCCAGGACGAGGCTGAGATAAGGCTGATGGCAAGGTGAAGCGGGGTCCCGGCGGTCGCGGGGGAGTGCTGAGTTAGGGATTGCCGGACTTCGGCTAGTTTTTAAAAAAACGAACGTGACCTGCAGAGACGGTGGTCAAAGGGGCTCACCGGAGCTGCCCCTTTCACGGAAGGGGCGAAAATGCCTTTGCCAAACCACGGCTTTCCAGGCGCCTATCAGTCTTGACTACCACACATTTCATTACGCAGTTGTTATGCTTTTTACGTGAATATATAGCGCTTTGAAGATTTGAACTGTCACAGCTTTCAGTTTTTGCTCTGTTCACTTACTCAGGCAAGGTACAACTGTAGATTTGTGGTGCATGCTCTTTGCATTTGCAGCTGGTATGGAGGTAAATTTACAGAATGTATTTTATAAATTGCAATATCACATATGGATCTGGCTGCACATAAAAATCTTCCTCTTAAGAATTTATAACAAAATTCTTTTTAGTTTGGTTATGCATTATTTCTTTGACTTCAAAAGAGTCAGTCTTATAATTCAATCAGGATGTAACTTTCAGAGTTGAAGGATGTAAAATAGCATGTGAAGCTAAAGTGTTTATAAAATTACACAAAGATTAAAGGAGCAAAATCAATGCTCTTTCAAAGAATTATTTAGAAATAGTTATTTCAAAACATTGCTTTTACATAATTTATGGGCACGTTACTAAGAGTTTTGCAAATGTCTTGAATTCATAACTGCAATATTTATAAGCAGAAAGGAAATTAATGAAAAATAAAATTGACTTTTTTTCAATATTAGTTCAAAATTGAAAAAATGGTCGTAAATATGGTTTGAGGAAAGTAAATTGTATTGATGTCTCAGTTTTAATCCAACATATAAAAACTCAGTCTGTTATTGCTAAATGTGATTTAAAAGACTATTCTTGGTCTCAGTATTTGGAAAAGTAGTGTTTTTTGTCACGGCAGAAGATACTACTATGTGAAATTATTATGTTACATTATATAGTGTGTATGACTGTATGGAACTACTTGGTTAAGCCAAATTTTGCCTTTTGGCACAAGCCAACAGTTTTGACTTCGTCAAGAACAGACCATATATAGTGAGGATAAAATTTTCTTTTCGCAATTTGTTTGCTCTAAAATAAAATGAAATTTGCTATTAAGAAGATGAAAAACATTATAGCTACCTATTATTAAAATACAGGCCAAACAGGAATAATAACCTAAATCAGCATATCATGTACATACAGTTAAAGTTATTTTAGAGGTATTGCTTTGCATGTGGTACAGTAATCATTTTAATGAGTAGAAGTGAATTACGGATGCGACTTTGTCTTTATGATACTTTAAGAGTGCTTGAAAATGAATTTGGTGTTTCCTTTAGTTAGTAGTCCGGAGGTGAACTAGCCCTTTATCTTGGATAACTCTGATTTGACAAGACAAAATGGATGCTGATTTAAAATACCATCAAATTATAAGTTTTGTTCCTTGCTCTGAATCTGAAACTAACAGGTGAGACTTAAATGCACAAATTGAATCGAGATTAACAACCACCTATAGTGCTGCTGTGCCATGCTGCAGACCTGTGATAGTGTTTCCTTGGGAGTTCATACACCCAAACATTTTCCACTCAGTTTAATGATCGGATCCTTCTCCCTACCCAACAGGAAGCTGCAAACCTTCCTACTTGTATGGGTTTCTTGTGATTTTTCTCTTAAAATATTTTGTGCTTTCTTTAGAGATTCATAGGAAGAAAAACGTGAGCATTGATTTGTGGAGAAATGTCTGTTTTGATTTGTAGAAGGAACTGTGGAAGGAAGTACATGCATAGTTTCCCACTTTTCTGGATGGTAAAACCTGATTTTTGTATGATAGTATATATGTTCTGAAATCTCCTACGCCGCATCTGTTTTTGAGCAGAGTATCTGATTTCTATGGGCCATAAGATTGTATGTGCCAGTGTATCCAAGACTGGAACTGAGCTGCATTGGGAAAATGCTACTGTGGCAGAAGGTTAACACCAGTGTGCAACTTCTGCAGCACCCAGGGCTGCACTGGCAAATTGTGAGAAGCCCAAGGCCTGCGTCTTATTTGCATAAAGGTCTTATTTACATAAATTGTGGATTTGTATTTACTTCCATGATGCGTACCCTCTCAATCTGTATGAATAAATGGTTCTGCTTTTAAGATTCTACATACTTGTTCTTCCTTTTGCTCTTTGCACTATCTGCACGTATATACACATTTTCTGCTGCTTGCATTCAGCATTCCTCGGTGCTGTCTTCACAGTCCATCTTCAATCCTTACTGACAGGTCAACAGTCAGTGAAAATAATGCAATGGTTAAAACTGGTATAGAGAGAGATGACAAAATCCTGGATCTGTTACAGAAGAAGTCCCCCTGGCTTCAGAGTGACCAGAATTTTTACCTTGAGGCAGCCTGCCATGAGGCAGCCTTTTCATGTGCCCTAGCTGGTGGGCAGGGAGAAGGATCACAGTTTTTCTGTCTGCTGAAAGCTGAGCGGGGAATATGAGTGTCGATGAACTCACGAGGAAATGATGTGCCATGCCACAGACCTGTAATGTTAGTGCTGTAGGTGGCTGTTAATCAGACTACTGCTGGCAATAGCTTCGCTATAGTGTTCAGGAAGCTGTTAGGCATGTTGTGTGTATTTACCATAGAATCTATAGCACAGGTATTCAGAAAGGAATGGTTTGTGCTCCAGTTAGCTCTTAATCTAAAGACTGACCATCAATCTGTAGTTGATTGTATCCATTTCTTGATTAGTTACAAACTACATGGCAGTATATTATGCTGTTATTAATCAAACTTGTAAATGCATTCATTAATATGGGCCATAATTATCCTTTGAAGCTAAGCTATTAGGGGATAGTTTAATTTTACTTTCCAATTATCAGGCCGGAAACTTTAATCTTTTAAATTTGAGTTGAACATAAGAAACGTCTTCCTTGCTTTCTATGCGCAGCTCTTGTACCTCTGTTCATACTGGTAAGTGCTAAACAATATTGCAGTTCAAAATCCTTGATAGTTTCATGTCCACAATATGTCATTTTGTTTTGCTACTCATTGGCAGGAGATTGATGTGCTAGGTAAGAGAGAAGGCAGAAATCCTCCCAATAACTTGAAAGTCCAGGAGTAAATGAAAATCATAAAAAGTTCCTGCAGCAGCTAGCAGCTGCCAGGCATGTATTTATACACAGCGATAGAAATACAAGGCTGTCACTTTTGTACTCCCAACCTTTGAAATCGCAAGACAACCTCTGAATGAAAGAAAGCAAAACAAATTTGCAAAAAAACCACCAACAAAAAATGGTCAAGAATAGCCACCTTTTCCATGCTTGTAGGTGTAGTGGTGGGCCTTGGCTTTATTTTTAAACAGGGGAGAAAAAGATACTTGAGGGAAGTACAGAATGTATTAGCTGGCTTTTCCGACTTTTATTCAGTAAATTGAATAGAGTTAGTAATCCTGCTTTGACTTACGGACCTTCTAGTAAAGATGATTTTGATCTTTCTAAATGCTTGCTGTTAACTAAACACTTGTCTGTTAGTGACTGGATTCTTGGTAATTCCTAAAGCATAGAAAGAAAAGTAGGCAAAGAGATTGAAGACCATACAGAAAGTATGACTCACAATCCTTTTAAAGGGAGGTGGGGAGTCAGTACAGAAATAAAACTTCCAATTTATACGTTACTTAATATACTACATATCTTTTCTGCTTAATGAAGTAGTGGTGGGAGATTCTTTAAAATGTAAAGGGAGGCTTAGACAGAGAGAGATCTGTGTAGTTAATATTGAACATGATCTTGGTCTACTTTTTCCTGTCTGCTGCAATATAAATATGGCTTGCAGTTAGAATTGTCACCAGTTACCAAAATATTGTGATGAGACTAGATTTGTTTGGGGAAAAATTGTAAAATGAAAGGAGAAAAAGCACTGATGCTCACTAGAATAAGTTAGTTCGTAGGAAAGACGGAAAACTTCTTTTTTTCCCTCTCAAAATGACCACTGAACAATTTTTAGAATAAGATTTAAACAGTTACCATTGCGCTTCTAGACTTCATAGTGCTTCATTTGTTATAAATTACGTAACATATATTACTTAAAAAAAATCACAGTATCATCTTAATAAAAAATACTAGTGTAGGTGTAGAAGGCAGGTGTGCTGCATATATTCATTCACCTTCCTGGTTTGTAGGCAAACTATTAGTTGTATTATAGCTTGTAGTAGTTAGATTTGTGGATAACAGTCTATATGTTATCATAGCACACTGTTAAAGAATCTAATGTTAACTAAAAAGTATGGATATTTTGCTATGTTTATTGTCCTTAGTAGTGGTGTTTTTCATTATAGTGGTATATGATTATAAATCTACATTAGTAATGTATATTACTTCTGAATCTACATCTTAACATTAGGCTTCTAAAAAGTGACCCTTCCCCTTCTCCCATGGACCTCTTTTGAAAATGCGCCAAGTAGTGATCCAAAGAAAACCTGAAATCATTAACACTCAATTATATCAGTTAGAAAATGCTTTGAACTACATTGTTTAAAGTATAAGGAGCAGTGTTGTACCTGCAATCCCAACGTGGTTCTTAGACACTTTATCTAAGGAAGTGCAGCGGAATATAGAGTTCAAAGAAAGTTTACTCTTTGGTGAAACATGGCCTGTGATGTCCTCTCATTTAAAAAGAAATAAGCAAAAATTTATGAAAAGATATGAGGTATAGCTGTGACACTAAATATTTCACTGGTAATTCTTGTAAAAAGAGTACTGCTGCTAAATCATATGAAGATGCTAAGAAATTTCATCCCATAATGATACAGTAAGAAACAATGTAAAAAGACAGATTTTACAAAAGAATAACATTTTTGTAATTTATCTGAAGCATTTAAAAAGTCTGCCATTAGCAGCACTAGTGAAATTTTGACTTGAGAATGTTAACAAAATGAATAGACATGTACATGTTTTGTCATGCTATTCATGCATCTGAGACCCATGTAATGCTTCCTCTTCTTTTCTAAATAGCTGTTCCAAAGTACTTTTATTAAAGAAGTTTGTTATTTAGCGGGGGAAATGGCACAACTGAATTTTTAAACACATTTGTGTCCAAAGTCAAGTGTGTAATTAGAATTTCTACTTACCATTTTGTCAAAAGTGTGTTCCAACTACTTCAAAGTTTAAAAAAAGTTGAATCATTAATCTGCTCAGTGCATAAATGTTTGTCTCCTTTTTGCAGAATTCAAATTTTGGCCATCCAGCATTTTGTCATGTGATTTAGTCTTTTTTGCTGAACATGGAATCACATTGAGAGGGAGTGAGCGGAGTTGAGTTTCAGGTGTAAATTATAAAGTAAACATTGTCATTGGGATTTATCACTGACCAATATAGACAGCCTACCTTTGATTTAGACTGCATAAATTACCTGACCTCAACAAAAATAAAGCCACACAAATACAGGCATGCTTAGAATTGCCCTTCAAAGGCTGCAAATCTTCTAAGTTCTTTTAGTACAGTGAGCTAGTAGTAGGGGTGAGTGCTTCCATAATCTCTTACCATCAGATTTAGTATGAGATTTGTACTCCGGGTTGTTTGTTTGCTAATCTTGCTAGTCGTAGGTTTTAACCTCTTTCTGCTTTCCTCCAACCAGCATAGCTAGGCTGCTGACTTAAGCCACTAACTGCATTTTACCTCTTTTCCTCTCTTCTGTACCCTTTTTCCTGCTTGCCACCAGTTCTTCACATTTTTTTTTATTGGTATTACCACCAATAAGTGACTAAGAATTACACCCTTTATTATAATCCTAAAAGCATATAGACACATGGAAAAGAGAAATTAAACATGTGCAGTCTGTGTAACAAGCAAGCTGTGTGATCCTATTAAATAAAATACGGAAAGGTAGGGGTGGTTATTTATTTTATTTTTGCTGACTCTCAATATATTGTTACCATCTCCAGCCTCCTCATGGAGTTCTCCTTTGTATAAGCTGCCTTTTATAGACCAGTATGCCCCAGCTTATTAATAAACTGGAAATATGAAAAAGTGTGGATATTTATGTGATAGGAAAAAAAAAAAACAGTTGAACTATATTGTTAGTAAATATGGTCATCTTAATAAACTGGTGAGTATACTGTAGGTCTGAGCATAAAAAGTTTGAAAAAAATTCTGTAAGTATATAAAAGTGGTAAAGGAACAAGTCCCCATTTAGCATGGCAGAGAAGATACTGTGTTTTAAGAGAAGCTTAATCTGGAAACAGCATGTACCTTGAAGATGCTGTATTGCTGTACAGGAGGTCATCTTACAGGAACACAGAAATGGTGAAAGTGCAACTTTGCCTCTGCGTTACTTCAAGGTCAATTAATGGAGAGAGAATACCCAGCTGCTGCATAGTCATTCTCAAATTGTACAAAAAATTCAGTTGAGAGTTGTAACTGTAAAAGGAAAATGTAATTAATGCTAATACAAAAACCAAGTATTTATGAAACATTAGGATGAAATATATACAAGACCATTCATAATTCAGGAAATAGGGATATAGAAATAGAGAAATTAAGTTGTGTCTTCAGGAAGCATTCTTTTGGATGTCTGTAGAAAGCAGTACTTGGTAAATCTATGTATAGTTACAAATAAGAAAAATTCCTTGGCTAATGATGATACACTGAACCTAAGGTATCAATAAAAATAAATATATTTTAACCTAATAGCTGTGAAGGTAACTCGTGTGTGTGTGTGTAGCATTCTGTTGCTGGATCCTTTTTGGCAGCAATTTTTGTCCTGTGTGTTTTCATGTACCCACCTGAGGTATGCTCAGTGGTATAAGGCAAGTTGCCCATCGTTTCTTTGCTATTGCACAACCCACGTGTCAACAAACTTGAAATGGAAAGATACTAAATTATAGAGCATGTACAAATAATACATCTTGAACAACAGTAGGTTGCTACGTGTTTATGAATGAATGAAATACAACTGTAAATGGATAGATTTGTATTTTGAAACAGAAGGGTAAGCTGTCTTAAAACCCAAATGCTGATTTGGCCTGCAACAAGAACCATTCAGCAGCACATTAGTGTATGGTAAGATTTGGAGGGAAAAGGAGTCCTGCTGCTCCCACTTTGCTGATCCTGTTCCTTAAGCTACATGCTGCTTTTGCTCCTACTATAAAATTTCAGAGAAAATCCAGTTAGTATTCATTATAATAGTTCTACTGGACTGCCCCAAACCTGCAGTGCAGAAGGCAGGGAATTCTCTTGCGGCTGGGCTCTGGTGCTTCGGGTGTTTTGTCCGAAAGATCTGTAAATGCAGCCTTCTGCAGCACAGCAGAAAGCCGCTGCTGTCACAAGAGCACTTTGATGAATGGGAGGGAACTTAAAAACTTATGTTGCCTGTCTGAGTTCTCTAGGCTGCAGTGGTTGCAGTCACATAGAACTAGCTTAGGTCCGTCTAAATTAATGGCTTAAATGGTGCTAGCCAGGTCTCTGCAACAAATGCAAGCCATCAAACTGTTGATCGAATTCTAAGCTGGATTTTGCAAGTTGTGTTGAAATGAGAACTGGTACCCTATGTAAGGATGATGCTATGCGATGTAACTGACGATTTAGTAATCCCGGGCAATTCTAAAATTTTAGTCCTCTTCAGTGTCTAATAATCTCTGATTTACTGAATGTTGATGGTAATGAACTGCAAATAGAAATTGTTTACACTGCTTTTAATTGATGCTTTTGTTTCCTTTACCTTCTTTTATGAGAAACGTTAAATACTGTCAGTGTTTTTTCTGCATTTATTGTTCACTACTTTACTTCTGTTATGTTCACTAAATTCACCCCCTCTCCAAACAAAATAATGTTAATCTTTTAAATCTCTCCTTGTATGGATGACTGTCTCTGGTTTTAATCTGTTTATGACATTCTCTGGTGCTTTTCTGTTTCTGATATATCTTTTTTTAGATGGATGCTGTTAGTGAGCACACAGTTTTTAGAGAGGTCATGCCATACATTTATGTAATGGTATAATATTTAAAACCTGCATTAAAAAGAGGTGGTTGTGCACATCTTTCTTTAGTTTACTCTGTCCCTTAAACTGACTGTAATAATTTTCGACAGTAGTTTCAGTCAGTTTAAATCTCATCGGTGAGTAGTAAAAATCTTTGTCTAGAGCATATGTTCACGTCTTCTGGTGATTCCTCTGACTTCTGTCTGGGAATTGGAGACCCTTTTGGAGCCATTCCCTTCAAGGTGATGTGTGTAGCTTGTGCTGCTTCTTGAGGCGGTGGCCCTCTTCAGGTCTTTCACACTGCCTTTGAAAGCTGTTCTTACTCGAGTTACCTAGCTAGACACTGATCTTGCCTTTTTTCCTCCCCTCTCTCCGCGTATTCCCTGAGTTTGTCCTTCTCTTGTTACTTAGAGTACATAATTTTTTTGCATGGGTTCTCCTAATGGAGAAACCTTAAACTTTACCTTTTTTGGGGTAGCAGGGTTTCTACTGATACAGTTCAGTGAGACCACATTGGTAAAAACCTCATTTTTTGTGGATTCCCAAAGATAAAAGACAGTGGTTGCTTGTTGAGGTGATTTAGGACAACTTACATACCTCGTTTAAAGTCCTGGCTGCAGTTTCTGCATCTGCGGTACTTTTTTTTCCAAAGCTCTGTCATGTATTCCATTCTCTCAGGAGACAAAAGGAGACATTTAGTTTCCACTTCTTTGTAAGCTATGCAAAGATTTTTGGCTGTTCCAAGTGATCAGTCAGTGTCCAGGCGTTGAAATGACTCCTCGAGAACTACGAAAAAGGAGTAACTGAATGTATACTATTACTTAACTAGAAAGGTGCCTTCCAGTCAATATAACATTAGAATAGGTAGAGCATAGACTGGTAAACAGATTGGCAAGTGTGTTTAAGTGCAAAACAGTGTGGGGAAAAAGTGCTCTACAAGTACTGCAAAGTTTATACATTATAGCTGTGACCAAACATTAGAAGAAATAACGTATAAAACGTGAAGAGACTGATGTTTCAAACTGGAGCGCAGGTTATGCAATATACTAGAGACCTGTATAGTGTGGATGTAGGTTTTTAAAAAGTACCACCTTGTTCTAGAGTGATAGAACTTCAGTCCCTCATATATAAGCTTTCCATTTTAGAGGAGTGCCATAATTGCATGGCACCAGGTAAATGATATAAGTGCATTTTGCCTTTATTATTACTAAAATTATCTTAATGTTCTTGAGTCATGGATTTTAAAAGTATGATAGTGGTATGGAGATGCTAATAAAAACAGGTAATTTTATAAAATTCTTCTTCTAAGACCCTGGCCATGCTTCCAGAGAAAAGGGGATAAGATGAGAAATTTAACTCTGTGTAAGCATAGCTGTAGCTCTTTGGACACAGGAATGCAGATGTACACTGTTCATTTAAATCAATGTTAATAAATTACTTTTTTTATATAGGTATATCTGAACCATCTTTTATTGCTAAAAGTGAAGATCGTTTGTTTAAACATTTATTTGAAGACTACCAGAGATGGGTTCGTCCAGTGGAACGCTTGAATGACACAATAAAAATAAAGTTTGGCCTTGCAATCTCTCAGCTTGTAGATGTGGTATGTATAGTAGATAAGTTTGTTTATTTTTTTCCCTGATTCTTACAAATCTGGAACATAATGTCATGTGAAATAATTGTGCATACTTCAGCTTAAACACAATAGATTAAACCTCTAAAATTATTATCAGCATAATAAAAAACACAGAAAACAAATGGCTCTTATGTTTAGTGGTGTTTTCAGAAAAAAAAAAGTGAGCGAAAGTCTTAAACCTAGGGAATTGTGTTTTAATTTATTTATTCAATGGGAAAACCACATATTTTTAAACTTTATCAATCTAATTTATGTAAAATTCAGGAACACTTGCAAATACTGCTCTTTTCCCCTGCTTAAGCAGCAAAAAAACTTCTAAGCCTTCAAATACGTCACTTGCCTGGTAATGAAGATTATCTCTTGGCATTACCTGTAATGTAAAAGAGATCAACCAGATTTTTTTTTTTTCCCCTGATACTTACTCACTTCAGAATATTCTTTTCAAATTGAATTCACTGTTTATAGCTATAAGAGGGGTTTTTCTTCCACATGTTGGTGTTCCTTTGCTTCTATAGAAAAACAGTAAGACTACATAAAATACACTCATATAAAAAAATGGAAGGGAGGAAAGACACAGAAGTGGATAAATATCACTGTTAACAGTTAAATAATCAAAGGTCATACTTCTATGTTTAAAAAGTTCTCATATAAACATACTTATCGGTGACTGGATTGCTTTTAGAAGTATGTTTTGTATTTTAAATTGCAGACCTCTGAACTAAAGCAGCTAGTTACTATGAATGTATTGTGCAGATTTTTTTTCATAAAATACACTTTATTTTTATAGGATGAGAAAAATCAATTGATGACAACAAATGTTTGGTTGAAACAGGTATGTGTAAAATATCAACGAAAAATTCTGAAGCTTCATAACTGCAAGTAAAAAGTTGGAAGAAACTTTTCTAATTAATTGTATATTCAAAAAAAACTTAGTTGTTGCATGAATTTTAATTTTACGTAGTATCTTTAAAAAATGTCCCTGGAAATGCTTTAAAGGATTGTTATAAAACTCTTAAAAAACCAAAATCAACCAAACAAAAAAAGGTAAATTTAAAAAATTTACCTAATAAAAGAAATCTGATATGGCATTGCATGGCCATTTAATATACCTAGGTGTGTGTATCCAACCATAAAAGTTACTGCTTCAGTACATAAGTTTTCTTTTAAAAACTATATTAAGAAAAGTATGGGTTTGTGTAGTCTTTTGTATAGTAGTTTTAAGATCTTTCTCTTGTGGGGTATTTGAGATTATCGGGTAAACATCACTGAAGAATTTCCGTTTCAAAGTTGTATATGCTTGCTATAAAGAGCTACTTTTTCCTCTTAAGAATATTTGTTTATGGGTTGGAAAAAGCCTCAGGTTTTATAATAATCAGAGTCCAATGCTAAACTTAATGGCCATTAGTAACTTGGGAAATGCTGCTCACAAATCATTCTTGATTTAACTTAGAAGAATGTTTGCAAACCCTGATTATACTTACTATCTTACTAAATTATTTTTGCTTGGGCTCATTCTTTTGTTTTTGTGTTTTTTTTTTTTTTTTTTTCCCCTCTTGCTTCCCCTTCCCTTCTTTTCCAGTAACCGTGATTTCAGGCAAAGTTTTTCTTTTTAGGAAAACTTTGAGACTACTCAGCAAGTATGAGATGGTAATATGTCGATGATAACACCTTGTACCCTCTTAATAGTTTCTGCAGAACTTGTTGCAGTTGAACCAGTTCAAATAAAATAACAACTGACCTGAAAATGCATTTAAAATTCTGTGTGATGGTGAATTCTTAGAAACTTGAATTTTTCCTCTTGAGCTTTTAGTTCAAGTACAAAGTTACCGAAGTACTACTATGATTTTAATAGTGCTATTTTTAGTGTTGCTGTTAGAAATAGGAATGACTATATAGTGAGAGTTGCAGAATGATTTTGTTTTAATGAAAATGTTTAAGTTGCTTCTGATCAGCTTCCAAAGTCATTGATACTCATTCAGAACAAGCTTTTTTCAAACTTAGTTGTCTATATGTTTTAATAGCTCTTACTTATGTATACATGCTCTGAAAAAGGATTTTAATATCTTAAGTTCTATACAGAAATACTGTCAAGTGGCCCTTACAACAGAAAACAAATATTGGATGAGGTTAAATAGATGTCTGTTCAGCAAATTCACTGTTGTATGCAAATTTTAGAAGCCAGTTTGATTTTTTTTTTAATTGCCTTTTTATCTATTTTCCTCCAGTCCTGCCCTGCTTAAATCAACTTCACAATAATAATGATTTTTAAATCTCGCATATCCACAGGAATGGATAGATGTAAAATTAAGGTGGAATCCTGAAGACTATGCTGGAATAACATCTATTCGTGTCCCGTCAGATTCTATTTGGATTCCAGATATTGTGTTGTATGACAAGTAAGATTTTAATCTTTTCATATAAAATACATTTGCTTTCTAACTTTACTGCCCAAGCTGGTTCTAGGAGGCTCACTGGATAGATGTGCGTGTACATTTAGTAGAGCTAAGAATGTGTGGAAGAATTTGCCTCTGAATGCAAATGGATTTTGTTGCCATGTTAAATGCTTAAATGTTTTACTTTGCTTCTGTATGGAATTTCTAGTCTCATTGAAAAGTTTATTTCCACTTCTTTGGGTAAACTCTTTTTTTAATTAGAAAACAATGTCTTGCACAGTGCTGGGTACAAACTAATAGTGTAGAGCGATGGGAGGGAAGCAACTAATTCATGCTGTTGTAAGCCATATTCAGCATGGATTTAAAATGAAGTACATGCAACTGTAAGGTTTTTTGTTGTTGTTTTTTTGGGTTTTTTTTTTAGAATTAGCAGATCTCAGAAGCAATAACTTTTGAATTAACCTTTCTGCTCAACCCAGGTGCATATATAATGCTTTTACATTTCCTGACTTGTTGAGTCAGGGAAAAAGGCTGTTGCAGTGATTGTAAATTCAAGTCTGGAGGTGGCACACAAGTATTATTTTACCTGTTTCATGATGTTTTTACTTCAATAATTATGATTTGGTCAAATTGAAAAGTATTTATGCTGTATTACCAATAGAAACACCAGAGTTTGGTCATGCTGTTACAGGTCAGAATTTTTACAATCCTTTCATAAGTCATTGGGACCACAGAAAGTTGCACAGATCTTTTCATGACTTGAAAATATTTTTCACTCTTCCAAAACTGTTTACCTGTGTGAGATTCAGATTTAAAAAAAGAAAAAAAAAAGGAGTTGACTATGAACACAATACAGAATTTTGGCTATGAAGGGGGAGAAGGGATAAACAGCTGAAATGACAATAACAAAACATATTTTCTTATTCAAAACCACACCCCCATTGCAATTGCATATATCTCTTTTCTTTTAGTGCAGATGGACGTTTTGAGGGAACATCTACAAAAACTGTGGTAAAATATGATGGCACCATTGCTTGGACTCCACCAGCAAACTACAAAAGTTCTTGTACTATTGATGTAACCTTCTTTCCCTTTGACCTCCAAAATTGCTCTATGAAATTTGGTTCCTGGACTTACGATGGCTCACAGGTTGATATAATTCTTGAAGATTATGATGTTGACAAAAGAGACTTTTTTGATAATGGAGAATGGGAAATAGTGACTGCAACAGGGAGCAAAGGAAATAGGACTGATGGATGCTGCTGGTATCCTTTTGTAACATACTCATTCATAATTAGACGTTTGCCACTTTTTTACACGTTGTTTCTCATTATTCCTTGTATTGGGCTTTCGTTTCTAACTGTCCTTGTCTTCTATCTTCCTTCAAATGAAGGTGAAAAAATTTCACTTTGCACTTCAGTACTGGTATCTTTGACTGTTTTTCTTCTTGTTATTGAAGAGATTATTCCATCATCTTCTAAAGTTATCCCACTTATAGGAGAGTACTTGGTGTTTACTATGATATTTGTGACATTGTCCATTGTGATAACTGTCTTTGCTATCAATATTCATCATCGTTCTTCGTCTACACACAATGCTATGGCACCTTGGGTTCGCAAGATATTTCTTCACAAACTTCCCAAGCTGCTTTGCATGAGAAGTCATGTAGATAGATACTTTGCTCAGAAGGAGGAAACAGGAAATATGAATGGATCAGAATCATCTAGGAACACCTTGGAAGCAGCTCTAGATTCTATCCGATATATTACAAGACATGTTATGAAGGAGAATGAAGTTCACGAGGTGGGTGTATTAGTCATATTACACTGATTTTGTAAAACTGGAAATTAGAAAACCAAGTAATGGTTTACTATGCAGTTGCATATTAAATTATGTGCTATGGGATTTCCAGTTTTTGTACTTCACTGGAAGCTGTGTAATTATTTCCACTGGAAAGTAGTGCAAGTATGGTACAAAACTGAGAATTCTTATAGATATTGGGCTGATACAATACAGTCCTTGGGTCCTTGGGTTCTTTAAAGTATTTTGCTTTCTGCTAGAAGTAAGTTCATGTTGTTAATTACACATTTTCAGAGATACTTGTCTGTTACAAGAGCATGTACCGTAACTGTTCCCTACAGTGCTGCTGGATGTTATTTTCATGATGAGAGAAGTAGGTATTTTTCATTCTAATGTTGTACCTGAAGGTTATCTGAAAAATGCATTTGCCTTACATTTTCAGAATAAATACTGCTAAGTCTTATTTTGCAGCTTTCAATTCCAAATAAAAACAGTTTTTAATGTCCTAACTTATATTAGTTTAAATACGAGCTATAACCATACGTTGGTCATTTTGTGCTGAGATCAAACATGGACTGGATGAATTCTCGAGTGTTCTCTTGTAGTCTTATTATTATTTGTCTCTAAGTTATATCATAGGATGTCAAGGGCTTTTTTTTCAATCTGTATATTTGCACTCTGAACTATCCTTAATGGATGTTTACACCATTCGGGTAAGAGCATTATCAATTTGTTTTTCTTTCCCTGCCTTTTAAACTAGAGCCATTGGTACATCAGAAACTTAAATGGTATTTTCAGGCTAGTGTAGAAATATAGAAGTTTGTTGTGTGGTCTCATGATACTGCTATCTGTTTCTGATGGCAAGGCCTGAGATTCTTTGGATTTATACAGAAATGACTGTCTTCAAAAGTTGCTGCTTGCTGAGAGCGTGTTCTCACGTGCTAGCCTAGAAGCTAACTCCTCTAATATATCTTCTCAGGACTCAATTCTGACCTTATCACAAGAGATCCGGCCTAGATTTTAAATACATTTATCTACTGTACTGTTAAAACAGCATCTAATACCCCTGCATTGTATAAACAACACAAATAGAATAGTTTTCTATTAAATACATATTTTCCTGTAAATTAAGGGTTGGTTTTCTTTCTCTTACTGAACTTACTCTGTTTGTCAGTGACAAGAGAGGTGATAAGTATTTTGTTTTTCAGGTGTAATGCTGTTGTGACTCTAAACCTCAGAAATGAATATACAACTGACTGGGGATTCACTTGTATTTTATTATCTGGGCTCCACAGAATGCAAGCTTTAATTGCAAAAGTTGTTAGTAAAAACTACATGGTGCTGTTGTAGCCTTACCTCTTAGGAAGCAGTAGGCTTGAGAAATGTGGATAGCTCTAGTTCAAATCAAAGACAATTGTTTGGCAGGGTTTTAATTTGCTTGCACAATTATATCTGCTGTACTTGCAAAACTGTGTATAATATGAATAATCCTATCAAAAAGGAAAATAGTCTTGAAAGTACTGTGAGTATTCTCTCTAGTGTATAACTCTGTGCAGTAATAACTTCACAGCTTTCAGATCTTGTATGTAACACAACAGCTGCTGTCTACTGTTAATTTTTTTTTTAATTTTGGTTTGGGTGGTTTGTTGTTGGTTTTTTTTGGGGGGAGGAGGGTGGAGTGGGGGGGTTGGGTGTGGTGTTTTTTGGGGGTTTTTGTGGTGTGGTTTTTTTTTTTTGGTGTTGGTTGGTTGGTTGGTTGGTTTTTTTACAACTTTTGCTTCTAGCTCCTGCCCAGGAATTCCACTTTATGATGAGGCTGTGGCATGAATCCTAAATCCTGCAGTATGTTAGAAAATTGTATACTGATTTTGTCTCTCTGTAGTTGAGGATGTTCAGCGCTTGTCAGGGTCACTTTCTGCATTAAAATCTAGTATTGGTCTATATAGCTTACCAGTCTTCATAGAGGGAAGTTTGTTCCTGTTCTAACTCATAGTGTAATTATAAGCAGTTGTTAAAGGGGGTTACTGAATGGACCTAATTGGAAAAAAAGTGTACTGTAAAGTGACGAAGAATTGCAGGGTTCGGTACTGTATTTTTACCTGTTCTCGCACGTACTGACCAACTCTTATGTTCTTTTGTTTTTTAGGTTGTTGAAGACTGGAAATTTATTGCTCAGGTGCTTGATCGAATGTTCTTATGGACTTTTCTTCTGGTTTCAATAATTGGATCACTTGTGTTATTTATTCCTGTTATTCATAAATGGGCAAGTATAATAGTACCTACGCATATAGGCAGTACAAACGCATAAAATATTTTTGGATCTGTCTCCTGCTAATACGGCTCTAAAGAGTTTTGCAGTGGCTCTGTTTCCATGCATGTTCTTTGTAGGCATGTTTCTGATAGAGAAGAAGAAAAAAAATGCAAACCCAGGAAATTTTGTTTATATTAAAGCATGGCATCCCTAGGACACATAGAAGTCAATGTGCTTATTGCCAGTCTACTAAGTTACTTCTAAATCAGGTCAGAATTAAAAGGACCTTCTCAAGTGCTTGCATGTTTGATATGTCAAAAAAGCATACACTGACACCTACTGCGAAATAGAAGGATTTAAAATTTTTTAATGATGATCACTGTAGTCTGGTTATTAAATTACTTATAAATTGTTATATTGAGTATTAAATATTTGCAGATATTTACACAGTAGAGTTGCTTATTTCAATTCACTATAGTATGCAAAGGAGAATTTTTATCAGCTCTCTTGAATGTGTTGTAAAAGTATAAAGTTTCTACAGAGTAAATTTAAAATAATGAAAATACTAGTTGAACTTCCTGTATATTCAACATGTAAGTAAAAATTGCAGTTTGGCTATGTTTTGCCTTTATAAATTTTCAGTGGAATTTGCTGCTAAATTTAAAACCTTGTTAATTCTATCATACTAACACGAACATTTTAATACAGTTAAGGCTTAAAATGCCTACAGGAGCCATGTATATAGATATCTCTGTATCAACTATGGAAAGTAAGGCAAAGGCAATGAAATGAGTTCCCAAGTTGCACAAGTCTTCTAAAGGCCTGGAACGTTCAAATTTCTTTATTCTTGATGAAGAATTTGATACAGTATGTTAGTTGCAAACATGTTAATAATTTCCTGCCTTTGTGTGTTTCTCAGCATTAAGTTTTTAAGGACAGGTAGAAGGAATTTGTGGAATGCCTTTCTGAAGGAAATGGGTTGAAAATTATTATGCTCTAAGCAGTGAGGACTTAGAGTTTTCCATACTTTCTTTTTTTCTGACAGTGTTGGAAACTAACTTGCAACTTTTTAATTATTCCATTAAAATATATTCTTTAAATACTGATTTTAAATTCTTTACATTCATTCCAATGCCACCTTTCTTAAAAGCTTTATTTCTGGAAGAGGCTCTAAAACAGATGGGGGTTTTCCTACACCAAAGTTTTGTCAATGTACTTCATAATATGGTTGCATCCTGCGGGGCTAATACAGTATTGCCAAGCTAGAGCAAGTCTTGGAAGGTTTTTATTTGCTTAAATTACTACATTAATAATAACATGTTTAGGTGAGAAGTTTAATGTGAATTGTGGTATCTTTGATAATGTAAGTTTTTATAGTGGTTATGAATTTGGAAAACGGGTAGATATTCCACACACCCCACCCCCGCCACTCTGTATCTCCTTTAGAATAGCACTGTTTGGCACTGTACTGATTATAATATTGAGTGCTTATGTCGTAATTTATATATAATTGAATATTTGTTTCAAATTGTTTTCACCTGCATGACATTCTCGGTTTTGTGTAGCTTTATAAGGCTCACAGGCAGGGAAATGATGCCAGGCAAGTCTTTTGGGTTTTTGTGGGTTTTTTTTGTTTGGTTGGTTGGTTTTTTAAATACCAATTTATAAATAATTCTCATTGTAAAGGGAGTCACTCTTCCTCTTCAGTTATGCAATTACATCTGGCATTGGATATCCATATTTCCTCTGTTCTCATCAGAATTAATTTTAAAGGTGAATTTGCAAAGATTATCTGATTTAATCCATTAATACAATAATTTTAACTTTCTCAGTATTACTAAGATTAAACAATGCATCCGTGACTTTCTCTGTGTGGAAGTTGCAGAAATACTTTAGATATCTTATTTCCTGTTCAAGTGCAAAATTTCTTTTTATATTCCTCCTTGGGTTTGAATTACTGAAGTTTGCTCTTACCTGAACAGAAAGCAAAGTAAGCAAAACTATAGGTTAGCTATATATATTATTTATTTAACTCCCCACCTCATCTCTCTCCCTTTGTTAAATGATGTCTGTACTCTGCCCAATTATATCATAAAGTGATTGGCAGCATATTGGCCAATGGAGTCCCAGTCTCTATACTAGTAACTCACAATTTTTGCAAATGCATGAATTTCTTTTAGTCACTTCTACAATCTGACCATGATAAATACAGATAAGATGGCTGACACTAGAATCCTTGAGGTCTTCAGCTTATCAAGTGTGTTTGAAACAAAATTATTTTAATAGACTCAGAAGCATGGACCTTTACTTATGTAACTTGTTTCTGAATGTGTTGAACTGTAGCTAATGCTACCTTATATAGGTTTTTGTCACTCAGTCAAAATAAATGAAAAAAAAAAAGTACAATTTTCAACAGCTTGATTCTCTTTATTTTCATAAATGTTACATCACTTGATATACTGTATTTCCAAAAAGTTTCCAGTTTGGTGCAGAGAGAACAGTTCATATTCTTACAAAATATTTTCTCATTACAGTGTTTTGTTGCATTCTTTATTCATGCTCTTAAATTATCTGCAGTTACTGATTTAAAAAAAAAAAAAAAAGTATGCCTAAGAAGCAATTTTAGCATACTTTACAGGACTATTTTCTATTTACCTTCCTTCCCTTGTCATAAACCACTTTGCTATAGCAGAATGCTTCTGTATCCAAACTATCCTATCAAAGTATTTTGATCCTTTGCATAACCTGCAGACTGCATCTTAATGTGTGTTTTACTTGTACACAGTTTTAAACATTATTAGGTTTGAATAGCTTCTTTTTTCTGACAGTCTTTTCGTACACTGAAATAGAGGATGCACAGAGTTTACATTATGGCTGCTTTATTACCATCATCTATTATTTACCTATTTGTTTTCCTTTTGTAATAAACCTGCCCATGGTCCTTTCCTCCCACTGCTTGAGTCAGTTTATACACCAGGTGGCAATGTCTGCATTCTAGCGATTTTGGTATGTATGCTTCCTGAAGCATTTCATCCTCATGACGGCATTCATTGAGCTCAGTATGAACTTATTCCCAGAAGATCCCATCATGGTCTGAAGAGACTTGGCACCAGACTCATGGAAACAAATCTAGTAGCCCAAAGTATTCAACCTCTCTTGACTTTCTGAATATTCATGTAATTTTCAGTTTCTTTATCAATGCCTTCTTAAACCATTCCTATAAAGTTTAATGTACTACCATCTTTTCCAGTTATTACAAAAAGCAATAGCAAGCATAGCTCATATTACTTTGAGATTAGCTGTTGTAAAGGTTAAAAATCTTTTTTTTTTTTTTTTTTTTTCCTCCTCTCTCTCCACATTTTCACATTTTTAACAAAGCCTTCTTGGTCAAGCAAAGTTGAGGCCAAGAGAGATCCTTATTCTACTACACATAGAAGAGACATCAAGTGCTGGGGTGGGGGTGCAGAGTTGGTTGGCAAAAGTTTTCTTTGATTTGACAACATGCTATTTAATCTTTACATTTCATCTCCAGCCATCAAAGGTTGTAAAAACAATCCTGCTGTTCCTAGAATACATACCAGGATGAAAACCCACAGAAAAATACGATCGATTACCATGGCAACATATTTCCAGTCATCCTGAATCTGAAAAATAAATTAAATAGCAAGTAGGCATGTTTATTAGATGAATAACTTGCATTAGCCATTAGTACCATTTTATATAGGAAGCAGGTTTTTTTCCATATGTACATGTCTTTCATATATGCACAACTTGCATAACTCTGTTTTCATTGACAAATTAATTCATCCTGAAGAAGCTTTATTTGAATATGCTATTTGTGGCAAAGCCAAAAGCTGCTACTTCAAATACAAGAAGTTTTTCACCAAGACACTGGACTTCACGAGATAGAACTTCTCTTCTGTGTGCCAAAAATGAAAGTGAAAAGCTTTACATTCTTAGGTGATCAGGTTTGTCCAGAAAACTGTACTGAAACAGACTGCTCCTGCTGGTCTTTTGGCAATATGTTAAAAGTTTAAGGTATGTTTCTTCTGTAGTACAGAAATTTGATCATTCTCATGCATGATGTAAAATTCATCTCCTTACCTTCCAAGTTTGGAACCAAGTTTCCAAAAAACAGATATTTTTAATTTCCTTTTTTTTTTTTTTTTTAACAGTGACACTGAAGTATTATATGTATTATATATTAATAGTAACTACATTAGGTGATCATTTTAGTTACTCTTGAGATTACGATACAAATTTTTACTTTTTTCTTCAGGAAGGCTAATAAATAATGCATTTGTTTTTTGAAATCTTCTGCTTTTTAGCTTAAACTTGTTTGTTAAGGCAGACTTAAAAAACCCAAAACAACCCCATATTTTCTATACCAACTAATTCTAAATAAAATCCTGATTTCAGCATAAACAAAATAACTTCATTCTAACTTCTAAGTGCCATACTGTAGAGGATTTAAATTCAGTGATGATTGTGGTGGTGTGGCTACTGTTCTTAGTATGTTTGAGGAACGTGATAAAATGTTTAATTTTTTTTTTTATTGTATCAAGATGCAGTTTTATGAAAGATGATGGTCTGTCATGCAGCAGTTGTCTCATTTAGCTACAGCACTTGCAGAATAAGCATCATCATCACTGTGAAGGACATTCATTCTTACATTCTTTATTATTGATGGTAAGCTGTGGGAGGGAGAATGTAACTTTCTAAAGGCCACAGAGTCAGCAAATTCCACTATTAAGATTATAACTTGGAAAATCCTCGCTCTGAATCTTGTAGGATGGATACTCAAGTATGTTTCCCTAGCAGTGTTTACCTTAGCATGCTTCACTCAGTGTATGTGTTGTCAATAAACACAATGTTGTGCACCAGAGCTGCTCCCCAAAATTATCTACATTCAAAATTGCACATATTTGTAATACAGCTTGGGTAGTTTACTTGTTTAAAATAATGGTCTGTGTTGGCCTTTTTTTCTTTTGGTTTTTTTTTTTCTTTTGATCTCTCTTGCTTACAAAACACACTAATGGCAAATGGTGTCTGTAGTTAGAGTAAGAGTAAAATATGTTCTTACCTCTTTTGCTTCATTCTGCATTTTCATATTTTCTGCAATGTATTTAACACTTTCAATAGCATCTCTCATTTCTGGTGACAGAACTGAAAATGAAAACAGAGGGTCTACAGACTCAGAGCTTGAACTTCTTGTGAGATTGCCACTGAAATCCGAGAACTTCATTCGTTGATACTGACAACAGCTGCATGCCATATCTTGACATACAAAGCCATCTTTGCAGCATTTGGTTTCAGAACTGTTGAAGCAATTTAAGTTTGAAAACTCAGAAGTGAAAAATGGTTTTGGCTTCTGACTATTCTCTTCATCACTGGCAGGCCTTGTCATAAACATGATCCTGGGAAGTAAGTTCAAGAAAATGGTTCTCACCCACACAGGCATTGTGTGTGTCTTGGGTGTTCTGTAGTGCACGTTAAGTACAAATACTGTAATGACAATAGATAGAGTTACAAATATCATGGTGAAAAGGAGGTATTCCCCAATAAGTGGAATTACCAGGGAAGTAGAAGGTATGGTTTCTGTGATAACAAGAAGGAACACGGTTAAAGATAGAAGGACTGATATGCAGAGTGTCACCTTCTCACCACAGTCTGAAGGCAAATAGAAAACTAACACAGTCAGAAAAGAAATCAGCAGACATGGAATAATCATATTGATAGTGTAAAATAAAGGTAAACGCCTAATGTAAAGAGAATATGTGATGTCTGGATATATCTCTTCACAGCAGTTGTATTTGATGTCATGTTTATAGCCAGGAGCTTTAATAATAGCCCATTCTCCACTCTCCCAGTAATCTTTCAGGTTCATTGTAGAGCCAATTAAAACTAAGTCAATTTTGGCTTTATCATAAGACCAGGAGCCAAACTTCATGGTGCAGTTCTGGTAGTCAAATGGGAAGTAGGTTACATCTATTTTACATGAGCTTTTAAAGATAGCCGGAGGGATCCAGGTCACATCACCAGTGTATTTTAATAGGGCCTTTGTCTTGTCATCAACCTGGAAATCCCCAACTGCACTGTAAAGAAAATAAAAATAACAAAAATTAGAAGGCAACTACTCCAGGTAGTTTCATAGATTCAGATCATATACGTTAACTCTTTAATCTGTTTTGGGAAAGTCAGCAATTACATGTTGACATGGAGCTGAATTGCATGTGCAGGACTGAGTCAGCGGCTGTCAAATTTGCATAGTTAAACTGAAATAAACAGCTGTATAAACTTACTATGGAGGATTTGAAAGGGAATATTCTCCCTTAGAATAATATGACTCAGTGCAATCAATATTCAAAGCAGCAAATAGGAGACTGCAAATGGCAGTCCGACTAGATGATGGTTGTAGGTCCCTTCCAACTGAACTATTTTATTCTATTCTGTTCTAGATCAAGCACATCAGAACCCAAGGGCTGATAAGAGGATACCTGCAGTACTGGTATTTCCACCTCTTCTGTGGACAGTGCAGGTAGTAACTATGGAAAGAGGGATTAGGGTTGGGGAGCAACTTTGTATAAGGAGTGTATTTGGTGAGGGCTTTTTTAAGTCCCACATTGCTATCCTGATCATGTAAGATCTGGGTGACAATTTCAGTTGTTTATATGAAAAAGTAAAACTAAAAAGGTAATTTCAAGTTTTAAGGCCACAGTTAGCAAAGGAGTCTCATCACTGTTGTTTCATAGACCTAAGTTTTGGATCTGTGTAGTGAAGTCCACTTCACTGAGAAGTGCTTCCATACATAGCAGAGGGATCCATTAGTTATGGTTTGGCTCCTCACAGTCACAGAAACTGATATCTGAAGTAAATTTACCCGTGGCTCTTATATGTCAACACTATTATTGTAAAGGTGTCAAATTGCGAATTTAACTGCTGAAAAGCTAGAATTTGCAGTTTTTTTCAGTTAAAGGCCTGACTCACAGGTGAGAACTCTCCAGTCTAAGGGAATTTCTTGCCACCTCCCTTGTAGACAGTGATACAAATAATAGTAAAAGCAGGGGCTCGTGAAGGGGAAAAGCGAAGTTCACTTTGGCCTGCCCACTTGCAGCTCCAGCTTTGGAGCTGGCTCCTGCCCAGTGATGCTGATGTGGATGGCATGGAGGTGAGTACAGCAACAGGGAGATGTGGGACCCAGGTGTGTTGGAAAGCAGGCTTTTTCAGTGAATTCAGTGAACGTCCTGCTGATTTTTTTTAAATTAGTAACATAATTTGAATTTAAATTAGTAACAAAAATTTGCAAGAGTCTTACTTGTTATATAAAACAATATCTGGCTTCCAGATCTGGCCAGATGGTACTCGGATGAATTCAGCACCTCCATAGTCCGCTGGATTCCACCGAAGCTTGTAATCGTTCCAGATCTAATTATGGAAGAAATGAGTCTATGATAGGTTTGTGAAGAAATTGAAATTTAGTGGACTAGACTCAAACCAAGTGCTATCATATCACTTCTAGGGTTGTTTTATTTTGGATACTACAACGATTAGATGTTTCCTTAACAAACGTGTATGTCTGGTGTTTATTCACATGGAGGTTGTGGGCCTATTGGTCTAGATATGGCTTAGATGTGTGTGACTCCATGTCCCAGGAATGTCTAATCAGTAGCTGGAACAAGATGAAAGAGGGAATAAGAAACTCTCTTGCCAGAGAGTGTAGGATTTTAATAATAACCTAGGTCTCAAAAAGCCAGGTATCTGTGAGATGGTGAAAACAAATTCATAGGAGGCTCTGGTGCGAGATGTGAGCATTGAGCGCAAGCTGCAGGGTGTTACTGCTCAGTTAAGTAACGGGCTTGTTCCTTAGGGCTCGTTAAACCCCAGTTTAACAAAATTGAATATTAAGCTGAAGCCGGGAATTAAGTTGGTTATTAAGCTGACTGCAACACTGAGTAATTGCATTTTTAGCCCATAAAGGCCCTTTTAAGTGAAGTCAACATTTTCGGTTTGCTCTCGCTGGCCGGGAGCGAACAGCAGGACGCGAGGCAGCGAGTTCGGGAGGCTTCACAGCAAAAACACAGTACTTCGCGACGATCTTAACTGTAGGACGGGTAGGGCTGCAGCTGAGACTCACAACCTGAGTTTAACAGCTGCACCCCGACCCAGCCCGTATTTAAATGCTGCAGCACCCAGAGTCGGTGAGACAGAAAGGCGGAGGGGACCGTGGCGACGGCGGTGTTTCTGGGCGCTCAGTTAACGAGGCGGGAGGCGCCCCCTTGCAGGGGGTCGGCCGGGGCCGGGCCCTAGCTCTGCCCGGGCAGGCGGCGCGGGGGGCCGGGCAGAGCGGGGCCCGGTAGCCATGCTGACCTCCCCTCGGCTCCGGCGGCGGAGGGATCTGCGTCGCCGCGCCGCCGCCGCCGCCGCCGCCGCCGCCGCCCGCGGGTCCCTCAGCGCTCCGCGGCCGCCGCGCGCCGCCGGGGGGCAGCAGCGCGCCAGGCAGGGCGTCGTGGCGGCCTTCCCGCCGGCGAGCGGCGCTGAGGGGGGCGGCTGATGCTGGAGCCCCGGGCGCCGGTGGGGGCCTCGCCTGTGCCCGCCGTGCCTCCCTAGGCTGCGGCTTTGCCCCGGGGGAGGGAGGCGTGGCGCTGGCCTGCTGAGCCCGGTGCTCCCGGGAGCCTGCAGACGCCTCGCTGGGCGGACGGCTCTTCCCGCCCCTGGCGCGGTCCGTGAGGGCCGGGGTCCCCCCGCCCGGAGTGGGGAGCACTCTCGCGCTGGGGAGCAGGCGAGCTGGTGCCGCCTGGGCTCTGCTGGTGATCTCTACTTACGTGCTTCAGCCACAAGTTGGTTTCCATGATCTGGTTGACTTCATCCTGGAAAAGAGAGGTGTGTCGGGAGAGGCGCCGGCCCTCCCGTCGCCCGCGGGCGCCCCGGCGGGGCGGGTACTCACCACCTTCACCAGCTGGGACATGGACACCTCGAACTGGATGATGACGGGGTCCGAGACGTTCTTGACGGGACGGACGAACTGGTTGTAGCTCTCGAAGAGGGCGGCGTAGAGCCGGTGCTCGGCCTCGGAGCCGCCGCAGCCTGCGGAGGGCACGGCGGGGTGAGCGGCCGCGGGGGCAGGCGCAGCCTCCGAGGCAGCAGCACCCCGTGTGGGGAGGCTTGTCCGGAGTGGGGGCATTGCCGCTTTTTGTGCCTGTCTTGCTGTGTATTAACTGCTTAGCATCCGTGTGGTGCGTCGGGAAAGGCCAAGCCTCGCCTAAGTGGGTAGCAGTGTGTCATGATTGGCATTCGCTTAGGCTGGGAGACGAAAAGCAATGAAAGGCAATGCTATGACAGAGTTTTCCTCACATACATCTCTGCAAATGGGTTAAAAAAATAGTTTCAGGGAGTTACTGAAGAACTGGAGGTGCAAAAGCACTTTCTCCTCGCAGCCCTAGTCCCCTAGACCTGCCGAAGCTGCAGGGGTGTGGAGCAGAGGAAGGGAAAAGTGTAACCCAACAGACCAGGCCGCTTGTAAGCCGTCGGAGTGCTTTGCAATAGGAGGATTCCCAGGAAATGAGAACTCTGCTTTCTAGCCTGAGTCATGATTGCGCGATTATAGTGATGATAACAGCCTGCTCGTTAAAATATGAAAAAAAGGGTTAAAAATTGATTTCATATTCAAAGACTTTTTAGCACATTCAAAGAAATTGGTAATTACCAATTATTATTTTTCTAAGTAATTTTTATTTATATTATATTCCTATTGTCCATTTTGCCACTGGTAACTGCTGCTCATGGTGCCTTGCGGCCGACAGAAAAGCTGCAAACTGAAATTCTTAAACAACAAGCTCTTTCAACTGTTTTGGGATGAGGTGTATTTCAAACTGCCTTTTTACTCTTGGAGCTAGCTAGGCAATAACCATCCTGACAGCTGGACACTGTTGAAAAGCCAATGGCCTTTTATTTTTAGGGGCCTCTCTCTTAAACTCTCTCTGGATGACACATCCTCAAGCACTCCAACTGAAAAAAAAAGGCCTGTTTTGTCATTTATGGATGACACTATGCAAATTTGGCAAAGGCACAGAACTGAAGTCCATTGAACGTGCTGTACAGTTCCTTTGAAACACAAATACGAATCCACAGATATTTGCAAGGACATGTTTATTTTTTTGCCAGATATAGTTGTTTTTCCGTAGAGAAAGAGATAGGAGACAGAAGTATCTGCAAGTGACCGATCTGTAGTGTTTCACAAAGCAGGTGTCACTTTCCGATCTTTGTAAGAGCTCCCCTCTCCCTAAGACGAGGGTCCCCCTCATGTGATACTGTATTCAGCTAAAACCTCTTCCCCCCATCCTTCTCCTGTTCACTTGGAGAGCAATTTTATATTCAGATTAGTGAAGTCATTCAAGCCAACTTGCTAACTAAAAAAATGAATGCATTTCTTTCACACTTTTTAACTGCTAGCCTTACCCTTATTATTTATTGATATCTCATATCTCTCAGATCAAGATTTCCTGGAATAAATACTCCCAAATCTTTTAGGTAAATAATTTTAAAGCTAGATCTTAATGACTGTCTGTTTTAGTCAATCCCAAATTGCCAGCCTTTTTACATGTCACCAGCACTTTAATTAAATCTAGCATCCACTGTATCTAGAGAAGTGCATTAATGTTTTTTTTTTATTATTTAAATGTTTTCATGCTTTCCGTATCTGCAGAGAGAAGGTGCACTGTTTGCAGCACATATTTAAAGCTGTTTAATATTGTCACTTTCTTGTGGTCTTCTCTATAACATGTAAAACCACACCTTTACATGTAAGGTGCTTTCTCTTCTTAATGTTAAAATGGCTTTGTGTGTCCTGTTTGGCATCTTGAATCAGGACTACTTAACTACTTTACAAGGAGAAATTTAAAAAAAAAGAAAGAAACCAACAACAAACTATGTAACAAAAAGAGCTGTACTAGGATTTTGTACATTTATGCATTAGTTTGGAGTGAGCTTCAGCACTTCTTAAAAATAATTTGTACCAAAGCCATCTCCTGTTCACCTTTTCAACAGCCCCCTTCACCAACAAAGAATAAACAAATCAAGGATTACTCACCTTGACAGAGAAAGCAAACAGCAGCAGTTAGAAGGAGAGTGTGCGTGCTCTCCATGGTGTTATGAATTACTGCCTGTCGACAGAGGCTGTTGAAGATGAGCTTAGCTGCCAGGATTGTGTGAGCATGGGAAGTACAGCGAGCTCCGCTCCTCCGATGCGTGAAACGCCTGGAAGCAGCAGACGGCAGGACCCTGAACACAGTTCTGCGCAGTGAGCTCCCATTAGGTTTGCTGTGCTGCCCCCTTTCTAGCTACCCAAGCTGTCAGAGCGTTGGAAATGGCAAATAAATTGCAGGCAAAACAGATGTTATTGTAGGCAAAGAGCAGTCTTCTGGCAAGGATAATGGGCAAGAGTCCTTAAATGGGTTCATAAAATGAACGCAGTAATCTGACAGTGCTAAAGATTTTTCCAGTCAGCTGCTATACAGGATCCTCCTCTATCAGAAGCTCATGCCAAGCTACTAGGAGAAGTTTAATTAATAAAAATCTTATAATTGAATTGTGCTGAAATGCATATTGGCATTAGGGATGCCTGATTTAGCAGTGAACTGAGATCATGGGACCTGAATTTCCAATTATGCTGTTAATGTTGAGGTTTTTTTTCCTGCCTGTGTCTCACCTTGCAAGCGCATGTGCTAGGTGCTTGACTGTATAGAAAGGATGTGCTATTCCCAGGAGTAATTAAAGGCATGTACAGCTGTTGCCAGAGTCTAAGCCCAGAGTGATATACATAGCAGCTGGGATCCAGCAAGAGCCAGGGGTTTGACCTGGAGACCAAACTTGACCAAAGCTCTTGAGAATACTTCTTTGGACTGTTCCTGCTTTCATGGATTAGAAAGGTGAAATTTGGAAAGGGGAATAAGAGTATAGGATCCCAGCTTGATCCCACAAAACCTTATTGTTCAGGGGGAAGGAGATGGGGGAGAATGGGGAGTTGTGTTTGAAGTTCAGTCATAAAATCATGATTTGCAAAGTGGCTCATTCCCCAGCTGCCCATCAGCTTTCTTATTAACTTGTATGTCAGTTTTTGCGCCCCTTTGAACGACCAGGTGATGCCAGGCTCATGCATGTGGTGGTTGTTGCACACATCTGGGCAGTCTGTGTGGAGGGAGGAGGAGGAGAGAGAAAAATGTGGGATTCCACCCTTGTTTTTGGAAATGGCGGGAGTGAAGCCCCATGGGACAGGAGTCTACACCCAATAGGTGCTTCACTCTCTGCTGTTAGGGAAGGATAAATGATGACCTCGTTTGGCACTGTGTTAAGAGGTAGCACTGGGAGAAAGAACACCAGGCTGGGTTCAGCTGCTCTTGGCACAGAGCTTGTTTATCCTGTTTGCTCTCTCTCTCAGAGCATCATTCACTCCATCCCCAGACACATGCTCTTATGATAATTTCTGTAATTCTATTAGCTTGGAGGAAATAGGCTTTACTGTCCATTTGATTTTATTTCTTTTTTCCAGAGAACTCAGTCACTTGATCTTTTAGCTTAACCCTTTGTGGATAAAATCTTTTTGCCTTTCCAGGGCATTGAGACTAGATGTTTTCCCTTTCTGCCTTCTTGGTTTCCATGCATAAGCAGCATTATAACTAAGATTTTTGTTTGTTTCTTTTTAGTCCCAACTAGAAATGAGCTAAAGCTTCAAAGATCAGATTGTAACCCATGTTCCCCAAAAGTCAGTGCTTAAGCCTGAATGATTTGGAAACATCTGATCGGCAGAGGCAGCAAAGAGCCATTGCATCAAGAGATACAGGTATTTTAGCTTAATTTGCTTCGTTACTGAGATTTTCAGTGGCGTTTGTGTGCACAGATACTTTGTTTCTAACATCACATGCTGGAGCTCCTGGTGAAATCAGCTCAGGTTTGTGGTAGGATTATTTTTATGGCTAGGGAGAGTGATGTGATAAGAACACGTCACCATGACTGCATTGCAGAACTACATAGAAGAAGAATTTGTACGGGTAGGGGGAAGCTGATCTGCCCAGGAAGATCTGCAGTAACAAACTACGTAGCCTTTGCTTTTTAATAAACATGCCACTTTTAGAGGTGTTTTGCTTTGTTAAGATTTGTTAAGATCAAATCTTAATCAACTCAGGCGATGAGGAAAAGAATATTTTCCCACGTTTGTCTGGGGTATTGATGCTCCCTCTATAAAAAGCCGACACTGCTGGTCTTTCTAGTTTGCTGTGCTTGCAGAGGTGCAGAAACAGCCCCAAATAGACTCACTTGGAGGCAGATGGTACATGTGTGTGATGGTGCACTTCTACGTGTTCTGATGGAAGACAGGATTGGTCAGGGTTAGAGAGTTTTGTAATGGTAGGGAACAGGGATGGAGCCAACAGGGGCTTTTCCTTACTAGTAGGGAAGCAAAGGCTGGTTTCACACTGCCATTGAAAAACAGTTTTAGTGAAAAATACATTTTGAATGACCACTTTTCTTCTCTTTAATGAAAAACATTACTGTAAAAATCCTGAAAAGTAGAAATGTTGAAGCTTATTTTGTTTGATGAACTGAAATCTTATCATATTCATATTAGTCTGCAAGATGACATTTTTAATGTTTCCTTTTCTCCAGAAATGTTTTATTTTTGAAAATTTGCCAAAAAATCAAAGCGGAAACCCCTACAATTTTTTGACAAGTTAAACTGGAAACACTTCTATGTATTATGTAGGTGGAGCTGCTGAGGGTTAGGCAAAAATAACATTTCTCATTTTGAAGCCACAGTTTCAGGAGGTCAGATTTTTCAAAATTTTAGGAATTTGAGTGAAATTTTCCATTCTGAAGTTTGCTATGGATTGAATTATTTCTGGAAACTTTAAAAAATACAGTGGTGGTTTCCAAGAACATAACTTACTAGGGAAGCGCATATTGCTTCACTTGTGATTAAAAAAGGAATAAGGTGGCCACAGTGTATGGAAAGCACCAGAGCCCACCATTTCCTGGATGCGGAGCTCTAGTTCTGCAGGGATCTCCCTGGGGCCAGGGATGTGCTTTCTGAAAGCTTTTTTCTGGGTTTGTCAAGTCTGAGGCCTCCATCTGCCTGTGCTCTGTGTTCGCTGCTAGCTGAGCTGCCAAATCCTTTCTAAAACTTTTGTCTATGCTGGGGATAATTCAGCTGAAGGCTGCAGTTAGGGAGCCAAGCGTTATCAGTCGTTACTGCTCATAAAGATAAGGCCAACTGTGAGATGGGAGTACTGGAGGCCTCATTTCAGTTGCATTCAGGCGGTGAGGGGTAGGATAAGAAGAAGGGACCAGGAGTAATGATTGGTAGGATGGTGAAAGCGGGACAGAGCCAAAAATCTGTTGGCGCTGGGTGAAAAGAGCAGAAAGAGGGGTCTCTGCTCTGCACAGGTCCAGCGTCAGTCGGGTGGACTGCAGGGTCTGCAGCTGACTTGCTGCACCCTTGGTTACCTGGCTGGGTGAGTCCCTCTCCCTTTTGCCCTGCGGAGGTGTGTAGTAGCTCACAAGAGCGTTTAAGTCTGTGCTGAGGTCTGTGCTGCCTCTTTCAGATTCACTGTTCAAGGTTGGTATGGGATTTAAAGGGGCTGCACCTTTACACTGTCTGCGCAGTGCTGGCAGCTGCTCTGGCTTCCCTCTGGCTTCTCTGTAAGCAGAAAAAGCTGCTTAGCAGCTGGGGCGGTGTGTGCACATGTGCTTGTGATGGTCTGTGCCACGGCAGCTCCTGGCATATAACCTAACACAGAGGAGCATCTCCCTGCAAGGGCAAAGGCACCCCTCTGCTCCCGGGGGGCTGCCTGTGCCCCATCTCATCTCACAGCTGTTTCAGTTGCCTGCAGAGAAATAGCTCTGCTCTCTAGGTTTAAGAAGGAGGAAATGACATTTGAGGCGGGGAAAGCAGGTTTGACCCATTTAAACTTTACACCACCCACCAGTCACCATGGGAAATGTCCGGAACAGTTAATGTTTGGGGAGATGACCAGAGCATCGCCACCCTCTGCGAGAGGAGGATGTGGCAGCTTCTATGGTCACAGGGCATGCCTGCATTAATAGGGCTGTCCTAAAGTCAACCTTCACCTTCCTGCCCTGTCTTCAGCGATGGACACAGTTACAGTGCATAGAGGAAGGGGAATGGAAGGGAGGACGTCAGTGTTAGAACCATTCCTTCTTCTAGCATACCACCTAAGGGAGGTGCTGCTGCTGCTCACGTAGCCTCGCCCACCCCACTTCTGATAGTTTTTCATTGTATCTTTCCTAGGCTGCCTCGCACCAGGCCATGCTGCAGTGCTCAGGCCTTTGGAGAGCCCTTCTGGTGTTCGGGGGGTGGGTGTGTGGGGTGGGGACTGTGTGTGGCAGCAGTGCTGGGGAGTTCAGTGCATGGGCAGGGAGGGAGTGAACACAGGAATCAGCAAAAGTCCCAGAGCTGCTCTGAACAGTTGGAAAGGAGTTGGTCTAGCGGTTTTGGCATCTCTAAATGCATGTAGTTATCTGTAGCTGCCTGGGAATGGTGATCTTGGTAGAGATGTAGCTCAGTTTTGATGAGGGCAAATAGAGCCGGAGCTGTCTTCATCTGTGGCTTGTTGAAGAACACAGGTTTAGGTGTCAGCTAATCCTCCCCTGGGACAGGTAAACCTCAAACCCCCTTCACAAGTAGTAGTGGATTTTAAGTTTGGTCACCAGTCATTAGTTGTATCTACCAATGGTGGTAAAATTGTTATATGTTCTGACAACACCCCAAGGAAAAGCTGAGATTGGTTTAGCTTGAAAAATGGTAGGAGCCCTCTTCTCTTTTTGCAGGTTACGAGCTACCTGGAACAAAGTGTGATGGGATTGTCCTATGATGGGAGTCTAGGGCCTTGATCTGTCCTTTACCAAAGACTGTACGTGCATTATGTGCTTTCCTAGCTAATTTGTTGAGGATTATACTTAAATCCACATTAAAACCTCCCCAGCAGAACATGCAGGTCTGTTTGTTCTCAGGTGTCTTCTTCTCATTCTAGCTGCCTTTCACAGTTGTCTTCTCTAGGTGCTATTACCCTTAGATTCATGAAAGTGTATACGAATCCCAGTTACATGAGCTGTTAAAGTTGAAGGAACATTTCAGGACTGAATCTATATAAAGGAAAATTTTACATTTTATTTATATTTCATCATTGAACAGAGTATATAAATGTTTGTTTATCTGATATTAATTTGGCCTCTGTTGATCAATCAGCTATCAGAGGTGGCAAGGTGAGAATCCTATTAGTGGTTACCTCAGAAGTATGTCTCTGTTTCTCAGTTCAGTTTTAAATATCATACTCAAATAGCTAAACAGTGATTCCACCTGTAAAGCTCTTTATAAATCAGACACAAATAGTTTTGATGCATTTGAAAGAAATAAATGTCATAGCAATACCTTCTTTGTAATAGGGAAATTGCAGTATTCTAAGGAAAGAAAATGTCCTTCCTGAGGTAACGTATATAAAATACTTTTTTAATAATAATCCTTGTTAGCCAGGATGGCATACTGTACAGTAAACTCCTTTCTCTGTAATGTTCAGAGTTCAAATAATTGAAAAAAGGATGAAGATATCATCAGAAGTACTGAACTCATTGGAAAAAATAATAGTTTTCTGTTTGTTTGGGGTTTTTTCCCCTATCACAACAAGTCAAGTTCTACTTTCCATTCCCATACTCTAAATCTGATGTAAGAGCAACTCAGTTGGCATCTCTGTGGATTTAACAGAGAGGAACTGAGAGCAGAATGAGACCCAACATCTATGTAAATATTGACAATTTTAAATGACAACTAAGGGTTCATGGCAGCAGTGTGGTTTTGAAAAAGTGGCTGCAGAAATAATCCAACAGTCCCCAGGACACAAACAAGGACGAATATCCAGAGAAACAGCCTGTCCACTACCATGGCAACATACTTCCAATCTTCAATGACCTAGAAGAAAAAGCCAATTAAAGATATTAGCAATTTGTCATATTCTTTTGCTCTTCCTCTTGCTAATGCTGCGGTTTTGTTTACAAAAAATAAAAGGAAACAAATCTCAAGGTTCAGGGAATAAACTGACTTTAGGCTTAGGAAGGGATTTTTCTTCTACAACCATTCTAGGCAGTGGAGAAAAATACTGTAAATATTTCTTAGCTGTCTTGGATGCATCGGGTACTGAGCGTGGCTGCCTGGTGGAAGCCAGTCCGGAAGGACCCACAGTGTAATCCAGTTAAGGAATTTTTTTCTTTAATTTTAGTTTGCAGATGCTATTAATCTCAGTGGACAAAAATTGATGGTGTTTACTGCTGTTAAACAAGGTTAGCTTCAGAGTTCTTTTCTTGTCAGCAGTCATCTTAATCAAGGGTTTTAATGCATATTAACACTGTTGCTTTTATTAAAATCCCTTTTTGCCTTGCATATGTTGTCTGTGAAAGTCATGGCCTTAGATTCTGTTCTCAAACTGAAGTGACTATCAGGTTATTATTGTGCAAGGGAAATATATCAATCTTCATTTACATCTCAGGAATTATTATTTTTTCCTCTCTCATTGATTCTAGTTACACATGGGACATCCTCACCTCAATGACTTTACCGTGCTTGTCAATTATCTCATGTCTTCTATTAGAACATTACATATTTTTCCTTCAGTGCACACTTTTAATTTCCACTGCTGCTAATGGGAATTGTGTGCTTCTGAAATCAGACTATAGTAAATGTACATGAACAGTTGTTACCAGACCGTGATAATGAAGGAAGAAAGCAGAGATTAAAATTATAAATGTAGGAAAGTGATATGTAATATCAGAGGACCTTGTGTGAAAAGTATTCAATTAATTTTTATTGCATAAAATACCCTCGAAAATTGTTCTTAATATCAAGCGGAGGCTTTGTAGATCCTTTAGTATGCAACACATTCTTGCAAGAATTTCTGAGCCATTAGAAAACTTCTTTTCTGCTCTATGAAGTCTGCTTCTGTTCAGTGAGTTTCAATGTTTACAAGCTCATGTCTAATGTTAATAGCTGATATTCTTTATTTATATTGACAGTAATTTCAGCTAATGGAAAACATGAAATACTCAGCAGCATGCTCCTCAAGGGACTTCTGCAAGATCAGGAACCAGACTTTATTTAATTTGCTTGGCTGAGGGAGGGAGAGCACAACAGGAATAGAGAACCTAGATCTGGGATCTGGGTGAGAGAGAGGACGCTGGTAGGTATGAGGATGATTTTTCCTAACCATGGGTGCGTGTCTAAACAAAACTCTGAACCATCTGAGTTTTTCCAAGCATTATTCACAGTGTATTTGTATCAGCTTTAGTGTGTTAGCTAGTAGCACATAAGTAGGGCAAGTGAATAGGGCAGCAGCAGCACTGCTTAAACGCATCCTGGATAAAGTACTTCTCATAGCCAATAACAAGTCTGATTTAACTCAAATGAAAGAAGTGTCAGCTCTGCTGGCATTAGGATTTTGATCCTACCCCTTGAGTTTGCCATATATGGACAGATATCTTAGCCTGGAGTGGGTGTTTGCAAAGGCATTTTACCAATTTTACTAAATCTTCCTTCTATGCCCAGTTAGGTAAATAAATGCTTGAGCTGCAGGTAGGTTGTTTCTGGTTAACATGGCCTGGCCATGGGTTAAGTCATAGTCTTACTGAATACAATGGGGAAAAATATTCTTTTTCTGACCTGGAACAGAATATTATTTTTTTCACCTGCCAAACACTACTCGAATGTGACAACACAGCTTTTTCAAGGGTGTATCATGACTTACTGGGCAATCGGCATTCTCTCTTTGTAGAAATAGCCATGTTACTTTCCAGGAGAGTATCGGCGTTTACCAAATTGCTGTTCGTTAAGTTCTTTTAACGGCAAAAATTATTTCCTCTTATAAGCTATAGCTAGAATCTCTCTAAAAACTTTAGAATAGCTAGGGAGTTCAAACATGCTTTCTGAAGAACAGCGTGTTACAGAGGAGGGCAGGAGATGAAGTTTGGAAAGACCGGGATGATTTCTCATTTTTACTTACACTCTGGTCGTTGTCATCGCTTTTCATGTGCTCTGCTATAAAACTGACTCCATCAATTGCTTCTTGGACTTCAGGAGAAAATTTCATGCCTGTTCTTAACCTAAAATCTCGATGGCTGCTGACATTGTCAAGAGTCTCAGTGATTTTCATATCATATTTTTTGGCAGAGGCTGTATTCAAAAAATAGGTAGAGTTCTTGTAGAAGTCAGCTGGGTCCATACAAGGATTTTCTGCTTTTGTCTTTTTGCAGTTGCACAGCTTTTGCCGTGGAGAATTATGTTCTGGACGCTTCATGAACAGATAGGCTGGGAGTCTTTCAAGGAAAACCAGCTTTACCCAAGGGGGCATAGTGTGAGTACTTGGAGATCTATGGTGGACATTGAGTACACAGACACTGGTCACTATTGAGAAGGTCACTAGTACCATTGTAAACATGAGATACTTCCCAATCAGTGGAACATCTAGAGATGTTGGAGGGACAATTTTGGAGATCAGCAGCAAGAACACAGTCAAGGCAAGCAACACAGATATGCATAAGGTCATTTTTTCACCACAGTCCGAAGGCAAGTAGAACACCAGGATGGCTAAGGATGTAATTAGCACACAGGGAATGATAAGATTGATGGTATAAAAGAGAGGTTTCCTTTTAATAATGAAGTCATATGTCACATCGACATAACTGGGGTCCAAAGGATTTACAGTCCTTCTTCCTGGGAGGGCTACGATGTCCCACTCTCCACTTGGCGTAAAGTCGTCCATGCTTGCCATGGAAGTTTTAAGCACCATATCAATTTCTGTATGATCATATGTCCAAGACCGGAACTTTAATGTGCAGTTTTGTTGATCAAATGGGAAATGCTTAACTTCAATCTTGCAGGCACTCTTGTAAATGGCTGGTGGCAACCAGCAAATGCTTCCATTATTCTTTACAATTGCATTTGTGTATAGCGAAACTTCATATGTGCCATCCGCACTAATGAAACAAGAGGAAAGAAAAAGGAGAGAAGATAATAAAACATTAAGAGGAAAAACATAGCTCAAAACAGAAGCACTCTGACATTCTTGGTCTTGTGGGCCTCAGTTGTTTCTAGCATCAAAGTTTAGTAATATTTTGATTTTGAAATCTATGTTGTAGGGAACTATAACTTGATAGGGAGATTCATGTACGCATTTCTCCCAGTCAGAGAATTGATATTTGGTCCAATACTTACAAAAATTATTTTATGAAATTATTATTAAATAATAAATATGCATCTCTATTTCATCCAAAGAACTCAAAGTATTTTGTAAATGTTTGTTAAAGTAATTAAGGCTTACTACGTCTCTGAAGGCTGAGTAAAAATGAGATCATCCAGCATGAAAATGGAGGTAGCTTTGATCTGGAACACAGCCACTGCTAAGAGCACGCAGCAACACTCCTAAATGACTTGGGCGAGGAAATAAGGATGAGCAGTGTTAGTTAGAAATGCAGGGAGATTGTAGGCAGAGGAAATGTAATTATATGGTTTATAATTTATTGTGTCACTCCGGTTAATGTTTACTTATTACAAAACCAGGGCAGACAAGCCACAGTGTTCTTAAGGCCCACAAATAATCCTGGCTTTGTATCTCCTCCAACTGCCAAACTTCCACTGGGAGAGTCTTCTATGTTTTGATGGACCCTTTAATTCAGGGAGAAGATCATTATCAGTCAGTAGTCAATATCTACTCCTGTCCAGTGTTTCTGGGCAAACAACTTAGGGCTGTTCAACCTAGAAAGTATCCTGAGGTAGAACTGTGAAGTGGTCAATTGCTGGTAAATATTATTGAAATTTAGTGTTTCTGAGTGTATTCACTGCATCTTCTCAAGTGTGCTATGCAATACCTTTCAAACTCAGCCAACCGGGCTACCAAGGGAAAACGTAACAGTAGGAAGGAACAACTATTAGTGACTGTCTTTCTTGAGAGATGAGGAAACTCAAAGGTTTGTTCCTATGTCAATCAATCGCTTTTATTAAAAACTGGGACTGCAGAGAAGAGTCTGGACTAGATACATCCCACATGCTTTCCTTTTGATAAACAAATATCCATGTAAAGAAATGCATGTAACCTAAAGACAGTATGTTATCTGCAAAAATATAAGACCAAACTCACTGCAAGTGTAAACGAACAAAGTTCAACTATAGTTAAGTAGCACCCTTCTATTTGAGTGGAAATGTGCTCCTTAAAAGGTAACAAAAAATCTAATGAATCACTTGCTTGTTGACAAGACATCATGGAAAATAGAGCTACTTCAGTGCTAAGGTTGATTTTTTTTTCTAAGCAGAGAAGTGCTACAAGTATCCAAGGCTTGGCACATGTGTAGCTGTTGTCCAGATGGGTTACATTTGGCTCTGGAAGGGCCTAGGTGTTGCGAACCCTGGTGCCTGCCGCTGAGCTGAGACCCTTGTAGCTAATCCATGTAGGCAGCGAAACAACCAGATGCAGAAGCGAGTGGCTACAGCATACAAGGGCCATTAGCTCATTGCCAATAAAATTCCTATTTTTTAGTAAAGAAATTGTATCTTATTTCTCACGTCTGTATCTCCCTGAGTTAGATTTACCGTTATACTGTACAATGTACTGGGTAGACTCCTGGGCTGAGACTATGTAGGTTCTTCTGCTGGCTGCCCCTGGCTCAGCTGTGGGACAGAGGCTGGGCTGCTGGTGCTGTCTCAGTGCTCTCTGCAGTCCTGTGCACAGCCTACATAGGGACAGAGCTGTGAGGCATGGGGATGCTCTTTGTGTTTTCCTTAGCACCTTCTTGAGTGCTGATGCCTATGAACACTGCTTCAGCAGCAGAAAGTTACAGGGGGTTGTCCTTTGTCTAAAATTTTAATTTGATGCCTTGTACTAATGTAAGACTCCAATATGGTGAGGCTAAAAGCGTGTTCCTCTACAGTTAAGAAGCCTTGTAAAACTGTTTCTTTCCATTCTTACAATCCATTAAATGGTATAGTTTGGCGAATAAGGAAGAAAGAAGCAGAGGGCGGGGGCACGATTTACCAGAACAAGATTTGACCAGGCAGAGTACATCCTAATCCACTGGCTGAATTATTTTGTGACTAATACAATAGCTTTAAGTCTTTCTCAAATCTGATTTCCAGTAGTAGGATTCCAGGGACTTAACTTAGTTATATATAAACTTCCTAGGTTTCCCATCTGTATATGTTCATAAACTGTCATATGCTCATGAATTCATTGGTTTTCAAAGTATCATGAAAGGATATTATAAGTTTTGATTTTTTTTTCCCCAAAGACTTGATATCATCTACTTCAGGGCTTTGCTAGAGACTTAAAAACAAAAAAACCTTAACAGAACAAAATTGGTAGTTAGCTCTTTGTTTGAAAGAACTGAAGTATGGTCTAGCGCCAAGCTTTTATTTTTCTCAGTACTGTAAAGCAACAGGGTCAAATGTTGACAGATTTATTATTTATTCTTATAATTGATTTTTTTAATGCTTTATGAAAATAGAACATAATTTGGTTTTGTAAATGAATATTAACTCATGGAGTTCTGGTACTTGTGAACTTTGTAACAGATTTATGTCCTGGAGTCTGTGGTGGAAGGGGTGGGGGGAGAAGAAGTAGGAGACAAAAATGTGGCTCAGAACCTAAGATGTCCGATAGAATTCCAGATGTCTTGTCTATGTCTTGTCTTCTTGCAAACATGACCAGTGTACGGCTGTGCTTCTACTTACAATTCATGCTTTCCATATAGTCTAGTTTGATACAGATCTGTGTCTCAGTTGTGAGCCTTGTCACGGATCCTCTGGTGTTGTAACAGCTCACACTGCAGATACGCTCCAGGTCTGCCAGAATTTCTTTAACCAGAGCCCTGATTTTACTAAAATTATCTTTGAGGCCATACCCCAGTCAGATACACTTGATACTGGCTAAAAGTTACAAAATTCAGTTGTAGAATTTTGTCTGACCTACTTCATTGGTTCTGATGCTTGCTTCTTGATACATAGTTAAAACTTTGTTCACTGTCTGCATAAACTACAGAAGTTTTACTTACTTATTGTAAAGCACAATGTCTGGCAACCAGATGTGTTTTGCAGGTATTCTCAGCTTATTTATTCCTTCATAGTCAGAGGGCTTCCAAGCCAAACGATAATCAATCCACTCCTAAGAGAAGAATTGTACAGTAGTGATGGGAGCATCCAGACCAGCACAAACAAAACAATCACTGTGATGGGATGAAAGCAGTCACGTTTGTGGTTTGCAAGAGCATGCCTCTGTGGCTTACGTTACCTGGTTCAACCAGACGTTTGTAGTCATGATCTGCTCCCGTTCATTCTGCAGGGAAAAAGAGAGAGAAAAGCTGTCCTCTAAAATGTTTCACTTTATTGCAGTAATAAGATTTATTCAGTGGGCTTTTGAGGATATTTCCAACTGCGCAGCATGATTTCATCTAGTGTATTTCAAGACAGGCATTTCTCTGCTGGTAAGATGGCCAGTCTTGTGCACACACAAATAAATAGTAACCCCACAAGTATAGAACCCCAAGTGGCTTTTAACAAGGACAGTTGTGACTGCAGTGAGTGTGGCTATTTGGGAACAATTACCACCACCCTGCCAAGCTGGTTTCCCCCCATCCCATGCCCTGTGGATTTGATTTGAAACAGAAGGCACATTTGACCACTAGGAAGGCCTAGATTAACTTGTGTGAGGTCTATGTAAGGTTTGTCATGTAAGCTTTCAGCTGGCAGTCTCTGCTTCGTGGTACTGCTGTCTCTCTGGAGCAGTCCAGAAGAGAAATCTGTCTGCAGCAGATCTGTGTGGCTGGGACTCTACTGAAGGGACAAGGTAGGAGGTCAAAGAGTCAGAAGTATTTCTGCAGGACAACAAGTTAATTCTCCAATACTGAAGATGCTTGTTAGATTGTTAGAGCCTATAAGATGCCCAGTTTTGCTTTCTGCTGGAAGAGTGAGGATATAGAGGGCTGGGGACTGAGCTGTGCCATTCTTGATCCTTGCCCATTCATCTATTCTGTTGAGCTTGTTGATCGCTGGGGCCTGTGGGGGCAAGATACCTTGCTTTTTATGCCCAGAATCCGCAGTCTGGGAGGACACTGTACTAGTGGTGGCAGTGCACTGCGTGAGGATGCATGTCTCTGTCCAGGTGGAATTCTACAGGAGAGAGGGAGCACTTGTCCCAGAGTGATCTGGTATACATGACAGTATATCCTGTATAAATCAGCCTGCACATGTGTATGAAAGCTCATCTGTTTGTACAGTTTCCCTTATGTTCCATCAGTGTCTCTCTCTTTTCCTTTTGAATTTCAGGATATAAATTATATAAGTCTCTTAAAGTTTGCAGCAGTCCAGTCACTGGCCCATACACAAATTCTGGCAGGGAGGCAGTCGTCTGTATCCTCTTTTTCATCCAGGGAGAGAGCAGCAGGGTTGAAAGCTCTGATTCAGGAAATTATTCCCACTTATGTGCTGGATCTTGTTCCCACTGCGTCAATACTAAACCTCTCTTGGCATCGAGGTGTGTATTTGTACCTTGGAAGAACTGTTAAACATACACTAACCTTGTGAGTGAAAATGTCTTTCAGACCCATTGAAGTAATTTTTATTGAATATGAGGAGTCGCTTACATGAGGATTGTTTTAACCATGTTAAGCTATTCCATCCGGAGCTAACATGTCTTTTTCTTTACAACATTTGACTATTCTTTGCTGATATGCCTGATATGCCATGAGATTTTGAGCTGGCTTCGTAGCTTGTTTTCAGGCCATTCAGCCACATTTCTTTGATGCAAGCAGCAGAAGATGGTTTAGCATTGTGTACACAGTCCAGGATAGATCCTGACCTGGTATAACTTACTGTAGCTGTACTGAAATCAGTGGAATGATTTTGATTTTTTGATCAATGGAATTTTATTGGATGAAGATCTGGTTGCTGTCCTTTATTGCTTAGGCATAGACTGATCTCCCTGTTGTAGCTGCATTCTGAAGTATAAAAACAGTAAATCCTGTGTATGGGCCCTGCCTACTAAGTGTTATCATGTAAACTAGAAAATAACAGAGATGTAGTAATACCAATAGGACTTCTTCTTAGAGTGCTGTGCAGATAGTAATGAATGAAAAGGCATAACCTAATTTGAACTTACCACGCTGATGAGCTGTGCCAGGGAAACCTGCAGTTCTATAGATACCAACTGGGATGAGTTGACAGCTGGTCGAATTAACTTATTGTACCTGTCGGGACTCAGTAGGTGGTTCATTAGCTTTTCTTCAGCATCTGCTGCGGTGCTTCCTGTAAAACATCACATAACAGGATTATAGAAGGGAGACCAAGTGACATGATGTAGGGATCACAGAATTTCTGTGCATCAGATTGTCTTCATGAAATAATGAGGGCTTTTGATTTTCCTAAAGACTGTAGGCTTGTGTGAACAGAAGTATATGGTGCTTGCACCAATATCTGTTCTGCTGAAGTTGACTGTCTGTCACAGAGCATAGATCAAAGCAGATAAATCAGAACTCTTCGGGTTTTTTTCACAGTAAAATGTGACACTCAAATTGATAGATACTTTTGGGAGTACATTCAGAAATAGAAACTGGGAGCAAACCACCCTCTTAATAACAGAAGAAGAATGTTTCAACAATCCAAATGCAGGGAGTCTGGCTGTGACTTCTCTCTTTAGCGTCGTAGGAGAGAGAGAGTTGCAGGCATACGTACAAATTGGAAGACTGATCTGTGTAGGGAAAACCAGGGGATGAGCTGCAGGAGTCATAAGGGTTTTTTAATGATTGGGAGTTCTTTGGTAGCTAGTGATGCTTCTGTTTCAAAACGATTTTATTTGAAAACCTGAGGCAATATGTAAGCCTTATTTTATGTGGAAATGAAACCTGATTTATGGACTAGCACAAATACTGTGAATCTTAGATGGCCAAAGCTGGAGTTCAGTGACTGCAAAATATAGTATCTGCAGGATACTATCAAAGAAGCCTGAACATCCTCCATGGAGCACAACAGCTTATGGCACAACCCCAGAGGTAACTGGATGTGTTCCCATGTTCTTGCATGTGCTTTTTAAAGCCATTCTAGTGGACTTTTCAAACTGCTATTGGCTACATAATAATACTGATGACTAATGTCCTGGTAACATCCTGCCAACAGAATTGACTCAGAGAGATTCTGCTGTATGTCGAGTAATTCTGTGTTGTGTTATACAGCTGATGGTGATGGACACAGGTGTTAATGAAAATAGATTCTAATCTGATAGAACAATTCTTCCATAGGAAAGGGCATCCAAATCAACCCTAGATATTGCAGAAATGAGGATAGTGTCCCTACAGCATACTTGCTTCATTATTCCCCAGAACAGTTCCACACAGTAAAAACCACTGGCCACGCAAGTGTTTTAAATTTGTGGTACATTAATTTTTTCTGTTTTTTTATATTGTAGCATATCCATGAGATCCAGAGAAAGGCAGACATCAAAAGGCGCCAGGATCACATAAGCAGCCAAAGTTTGTGTGCATTTCTAGAAGGTGCCTAGTTTCCATGTGAACTGGGCTGTAAGTTGCTAGGGGGAACAAGTCTGTCTTGAAACTTGGTACTTCTGAATTCCACTGAGATTAAAAAAATACTATAAGAACTTCTTGTTTCTGATCCAGTAAGAAAGTGGAGAGACATAAAAGGAAACATCGTCAAACAGATTTTTCACATCTAAGAACAGCTTTTGCTCAAGCTCTGGGGAAAAGTTGAGATAAACACCAGGCTTGTTTTAATTCTTTTAAGACCAGCATATGCTATGGCATTGGTAGAACAAATTTTGTCACATATACTTAACCATAACATTGTTCTTCAGAATAGGCTTCTCAAATACTTCCCAAGCCACGTGGGAAAACTAATTTGGGTGAATACATCTGTGTTTGTCAGGTCGGTTTGTTTTTTGCGTCACACTTGCTTTGTACCTCCCCGCAAGTCATTAAAGCCCTAGTACCATGTGATATTTCAATATTACATTTATTCTCAATGTAAGCCTGCCTAATCAAAGGCTTATCAGTCTAGAGCTATGCTGATCCTCGCTAAGATCCAGATTCTGTTTTTTCTTGTGTATTGCAACCAAGATAGAGCTAAATTTTATACTATGAAGAAAATGGGGCTGCACTCTAGGAATGAATTCTTCTGTGTTTATAAGGATAGGTGAGAAGCCTTGTAGTAGCTAAAGAGAGAATCTTGGTTATTTTATTGTGTTGTTATGGTTTTTTTTTTTAACAAACATTTCCACTGTTGCATATGTAAGTGAGGTAAACAGATGGCTATAATTCAGATATAAATAAATTGTCATTTCGTTTGTTTCATACAGTGGTCACTGAATGCTGCTAGCAAAGACAGTGAATTCTTGTTTGAATTGTTAAATATCTTTTCACTGTGTTGCCATCTTTTTCTGTAAATATTCTAGCATATGCAGTATTTGCTAAACAGCAAGTAAGAAGTAGGAACTGCAGAATATTTGCAGAAAGCTAATTCTGAATCTGTAATAATCCTATTCTCTGAAACCTGGTTTTAGCAATCATAGTCGTCTGGTCTGCAAATCAAAACGTACTGTGAGGTCTGCATGTCTGATGAGAACAGATCAGATTTCGAAGTACTGACTCTGTCAATAAACTTTATGCAGATGAATGGCAGGCCACGACTTAATTATAAAAAAGGGTTTGTTAAATAATGAATCCCTTTAAGAAATTATTATCTGTTATTAGGGAAGGGGTTCTGTAATGAATAATTCTTTATAAAATTGCCATCCCATCCCAACCTTTAAATAACTTAATCATCAGAAATAAAGATCGAAGGGGCTACTCTCATCTCACTAAGATGCCTGTATCAAATACCACTAGATGTCAGCAGTGCACTGCCTTAAAGGTTGCTAAATCCAATCTCTCTGTAAATAACGAGTAAAAATGAATGATTCTTGTATAGTTTTTATAATCTATTTTCCATTACCAATCTACATATTAACCAGATGGCACCTAATGAGAACAAAATTACCAGGCATTCAAGTTCATCTTTATGTGCTTTTCATTATGTCAGTAGCCATGCATTTGAAACTCCTCCTTTTCCTCTCAGAGTTGGAAGAAATGGAAGTGCACTGTTTCCCTTACAAATTGTTTTTTTTCCAAATAGCAGTAACCACCAGAAATGTTGCAGAGGGTAGACTGACGCTTTTAGACAAAAGATTTTAACAAGAATGATGAAGCAGTCCTAATTCGGGGGTGGAGTATTTTTGTGTACTGAAAGCTGTAATAGAGAAAACACATTGGGGTTGATCCTGAGCTATGGAAATTGTTTTAGCTTCACTGAACATGCTACACATCTGCTCCATGACAAGAAGAGCAAATTGCCACGTAACTTGCAGTACACATTCTGCAGTAAGTTTGTTTTCTCTGCGGGAGTATGACCATTAAAAAAAAAAAAATGCATCAGGATGCTTCCAGTTTCACAGCAGAAGAAACAAAACCACAGACTTCATTCACTCCCCTGTGCAAACTTTCCCTTTTACATGGTCTAATTTAAATATATAGAATGAAGTAACTAGTCATCCTGTGTTACGTTGTTTATTTTCAGTGTAATGACAATTATGTTGGAGTGATTTCCACAGAACAGAATAAGGAGCAATGTTGACAAATACAGGCAAGTGCACTGTTATCACTGTCTAAATTGCAAAATTTAACATAAGGCATGTTTCCTTCCTTTCCCTGACTTCAGTTATTTTAATAAATGTTGAAATAGCATTTGTTTAGAAATAATATATATTGTAGTATATGTTGTCATTTTTCCTCTCTCCCAAATAACTCATGTGGATAATATATATACCAAATTCTCATCTATAATTAGTAAAGAGCAAGCAAGAAGCAGCAATAAGACAATCTCATTATCTTTGAAATTACTTCGTGTTGTTGTTACTTCTCAGTGTACTCTTGGGTAAAAAGATTTATATAACAATGCACGCTAATTTGGAATGCGTATTGTTCCAATGGAAATAGTGGTGAATTTACTGTATTTTAAAGACTATTTTAATTTCTACACTGCAATTAATGCAAACAAAAAGGAAATACTAATGGGTTTAAAAGTGTGTAATCTAAGAATATAAAGTAGGCCCTCACTCTTCACTTGTTACAAAGCAGATGTTTTCTAAAGTTGCCTTTCAGTGACTGAAGAAACAAAACAACTGTGGGATGAATAGGCAATTATGGGAAAGATGTGATTTTTTTTCTCAGTTCAGTTTCAGCCAGTTTCACTCTGAATACTTCAGTGGAGTCCCTCCGTGTGAAGAAGCTCCCACGGTAAATGCACTATTTCATGCCGCTGCCGGGCTGTGCATGTTGGCTAAAACATGTGCAAGAAATCCTGGTGGACTGAAGAAAATGTTCTTAATGTATATTTGCCTTTTTTTTTTTTTTAAGCATATATTTACATATTTTAACTTAATTTACACCATTTACATATTAATCAAACTATTAGAAAGTATGAACTTTGCAAAATATATGAACTTGAGCCAATAATTGTAGAGGGATGAGATCTGTCTTATTTATGGTTCATGTCATGGTCCATTTTTTTATTTTTTCACTCTCCACGCAATACCTGCTTTTCCCATCAGACATGATCCTGGGAGCATCTAAAGGGATATTATTTAGTGATTATCATTGTCAGCTCCTACTGTTCTGTCATTTTATGTCCAACTTATGTCTGTCCATATCCATTGTAGTGGATTTGCTGATACCGAACGAGCCAGAAACAACACTAAAATAATCAATTTCATGCATCCTCTTAAAGTCTGCAACCTACTGAGGTGATAGTTACAAATTGTCTGAGAGCTTATATCACAGTCCTACCTCCTAGCCCCAAAAGCTGTCGCTGTTCTGCAAACTGTATCTGAAAGAAAAGATCACTTACCGTTAAAATAAAAGGAGCCCACTACAAAGAGAAAGAGGGTGTACGTATTCCTCATGGCAATAGCAAGAAGAGGTGGATTACTGTTCTTCAATTAAGACAGCTGGCAATAGGCTCTGTTGTCAGGGATGCACAAGGAAGAGATGTAAAAGCAAACCTGAATCTTGGAGGTATTAAATGCCTGGAAACAGACAGACAGTAGGACCTGGCAGAAGCATGCTGCAAAGTGGAGTTTCGTGAGCATAATGGTCCCTCCCCCTTTGCAGCTGTTTAAAGAGCTTTCTGAAGAGGAAAAGCACATAAGAAGAGGGAATGTAATGTGATAATGTTGAATAAGAGGAAATGAAAGAGCAAGCTAAGGAATATCATCTGCAAAACACAACTGCTTAATTCTTGCTACTAGATAACATTTAGAAGGCTTTCTGGTTAATAAGTGCAATGGGTGGGAACGGCTGTGTGGGAAGGGCTGGATGTAACTTTGTGCCATAAGACCTGTTAGTGAAAGACATGTCAATAAATTATAGCCCTCGCAGAGGGTAATTTTCTATGTCAAGAGAAAAAGTTGATTGCCTACTGCCAACCCTTTTCCATTCCAAGGCCCACATGTGATCTCTCTAAACTAGAACTCCAAAAGGCTTTTTGGGAGCAGTAGGAGAGGAACAGAGAATTTGTTGTCATTACCATTTGACAGGATTTTTAAAAGAAAGCTAAAGCAGCCTGTTGAAAAACAGCAGTAGCTATAAAGATACTCCAGAGGAGCATTAGAGAAATTCTATGTAAGTCATCTTTTACAGCCGAAGGGCTCAGCAGAGTATAGAGTATCGTGTATTTTGGGACTTGCCATGGGAAGATTTGTGTAGAAGGAAGGGGAAAGAAGGTCTTACATGTCCTTTGCAAGCACTGTAGGACAGGCTGAAGTCCCTGGAGAGAAAAAATGGTGTTAATCTTCTAAATACTGTTTTAGCTTCATATTGAGGTTCCTCTCTGCTTCAGCTGGCCGCAGGATGTAGTTCTGCGCTTGTCTCATCTCCCAACAGTCTAACACCGTTGGCTGGGATGGAGACATTCCTGATTTACCAGCATAACACACCAGACTTCTGCCTCTAGCACAGTTATTACCTGACTGGGGTTATTTGGAGAAGGTCACCTGCTGCTGATTTTAGGCAAGTTGTCAGTGTAGTGTTGAACAACTCATTGCTTTCTCCCTCAACGTTTTAGCCACTTTCTTTTTTTCACTAAATAGGCCAGTATGCTATAACTTCATTGTCTTTAAAGGAGCTGCCATCAGAGGTAGCCCAATACGTAAAGAGACTACTAAAATTTTTGGTAATTGTACTATCTACAACATACGTAACTCCTCTAAACAATCTCTTTATTATTTTTGGCCCATTTCTTTAGGGTAGGAGGATTCATTCAGTGAGACAAATGTAAAAGTACTCCCTGCATAGACTTCTACTTGGATAAAACAAGCTATCAGCTTTGATGAAGTGGCTTGTGTTGTTGCCTTCCCTTGTTCTGAAAACTCAAGGTATGTCAACTGTACCATATCCTTCACTGAGGATTCCCAGTAGTTCTTTAAAAAGCTCACAGCCTTCTACCATGAGAATGATGGCTTGTATGTTCTCACCTTTCTTCACCTGCAATCTCAAACAATTTTCTTTAATATACCTTTAATATAACACCCTCAGTTATAATCTCTCGGGTTCTATAGTGTTTTTAACTTTAAAAAATATAAAACTTTGATCTCTTATAACTACTACACTTTTATATATATACATGTGATCACTTTGTTTAGAGGTGGATTTATTGCATCTTAATGCTATGCAAACATTTCAGGTGACTAAAAGTTCTGTGGACTGTGTAGGAATTGATGGTTGATGATTTCTGTATACTCAAAAATTTTTACAGCACACTGTTGCCTTATTGTTAGCCATACCAACATAAATGTGCTGGTTTTGTTGCTTATCTTAATGATTAGGTCCAGCCTGGTATCAGAGAAACCCTGTGCTACCTCCTGCCTGTTATTTTAAGTCTTTTTTTGTGCTTTCATCACTTCCTCTTCCCTTTTATTCGCTATCTGTTAGCTGGAATTGATTTAAATTGGTGGTGTTTAGCCTGGAGAAGAGAAGGCTCCGTGGAGACCTGTGTGGCTTTTCTGTACTTAAAAGGGGCTTATAAGAAAGATGGGAACAGACTTTTTAATAGGGCCTGTAAGCGATAGGACAAGGGATAATGGTTTTAAACTTAAAAAAGGGTAAATTCAAACTAGACATAAGGACGAAATTTTTTATGATGAGAGCGGTGAAACACTGGCACAGGTTGCCCAGAGAGGTGGTAGATGCCCCATCCATGGAAACATTCAAAGTCAGGTTGGACGGGGCTCTGAGCAACCTGATCTAGTTGAAGGTGTCCCTGCCTATTGCAGGGGAGTTGGACTAGATGACCTTTAAAGGTCACTTCCAACCCAAACCATTCCATGATTCTAAATGGGACTTGGAATTCTTACCTCAAAATAGTGTGGAAATTGAGGGGAAAAGGAATGGTTTCAGTGAGCCTGCTGGGCAATCTTGTCTTTCATAATATATGGGGAATTGCTCTCAAGGAGCTGTGCCTTCAGGTACTGTGGTATGTTTGAGCAAAGTACCAGTCTGTTGGGGAAAAAAGACTGCATCTGTTTCTGTTTTTACTTTCTGATATCTGACCTATTTCTCCTTAAAGGCAAATCATTCATCTGCCAACCCAGCCTCTGTGCTTTTGCAGCAGTTACAGGAATAACAGATGTATGGACCCTGAAGTCACTGTGCTTGTACCATCTACGCTGCTTGATGCTTGAGAGTTGAGTAGTAGCTCAAGGTATAACAAAACAGGTTGGGGTTGCTTCACCAAAGCAGTGGGCCATTACAGAGCCAAAGGGTCGCAGATCATACACTGATTGCACTATTTTTGCTGCTGAAGCTGAGGTGGACAGGGAGAATTACCACAGCCGGTTTTCTTCTCTCTAGCCATATTCCTTCGTTTACCATTCACTTGTGTTTATTCATTCTGACAGATCACTGAAGGTCTTCCTTGATCACTTGTGCTATGCAATCATTTTCCCCACAGCAATGCTGCAGGATTCCATTTGTTCATTAAGCTGAGATCCTGAAATGAAAAGTCTTTTTAGTAGACATTAGCATATGTGATATTCTGGATTTGCATGTTAATGCACTGTGCAAGCATGGGAATAGCATGGCAGAGAGCCATCCACTGAACTGGCTGGGGGTTTGTTCCTGGTACTGTAATGCTTTGTATGCCTTAGGGTATTAAAGCTCTTAAATGCATGAGGAATGCAAGATGTCCAAGTGCCCAGGAAAACTGGTAGTCCCCTTTTGTGGGTTTATCATGGTGATTTCAAGGTGCCAGTTGCATCAGCAAAGAACCAGTCAGAAATGCTGGAGCTTTCAAAGTGGAAGCAATCTGGGTACAGCTGGCCTCCTTAATGAGACAGGTACAGGTATAGGGAGATTGCTGCGAAAATAAACGCATAAAGTTCAGGGCTGAGCGCATGGCTAAAGTGAATTGATAAGGGACTTCAGCTTGTTAAATACTGGCCTTGCAGAACACATAGGACTAACTTACTGTTGCACTAGCAGAACAGCTGTCACTTTCTGGTTGAAAATTGCTACAGAAAATGTCAACTAATGGCAAATTTTGTTTTTCTAGCACCTTACGTCTGAGTGAACTTTAATGATATCTGCCAAGGTCCTGGCTCATGTCAGCAGCAGCAAGGCATGCTTTGCACTCTGATTGGTTGAAAAATGGAACTTCTTACAAGTAGCTTCTGCAAATATCCAACATGGTCCCCTGCAGGTAAAATCATAGTTTTCCCTACTCACCACTGTCCAAATGAGCTCATTAGAACAGCTGTGCTGGAGCTAACATTCTGCATTCCTGGAATTTTTTTATGTTACAAATGCACTTGCAGTCCCATTAGAGATGTGTGATACCTCAGCCATTCTGTTGCTAATGTTTTTGGGTTAAGTTGTACTGCTGCAGCTTCATTTAACAGTGCTGTAGCGTGTCCCGATTTAAAGTCCACAAGGCAAAACAAAACTGTGGCACTGTAGTTCCAATAACTGTCAGCTGGATGAGCCTAGCTAGGTCCTCACACAAAACAACTGTTGGTAGAAATCAGTGGGAAGGGCAAGGATATATGGAATATTAGGTCTGTTGTAATCTAAAGCTTTGGAATTTAGTAAGCTTTTTTGGATTAGTAGATGCTTTATACTGGAGAACTAGTTTTCATCCGGAGGCTTACACTACAGTGACAGACCATGTCTATGTGGGTAATTATGTCATAAAGTCCATTTCCTACAGCACCTCTGTAATTACATTTGTTTTGCCAAATGGCTTCTAACCAATATGTACAGGTATTTCTAATAGGCTATCTTCAGGCAAGGTATAATGCCATCACGCTTTTGCAAATGACAGTGGGAAAGAGCTGTGGATGCTACCAAATTATCAGGTAAAAAGCACTCCTTTAAGGTTTCAAACGATGATACTATATGTCGGTGCCTGATATGTCATCACATTAGAATCTGCTCCAAACCCACAAAATGTTCCAAAGAATTGCCACTAATAGCACTGTGAAAACATTAACAACACAAACGATGCATACAAATGACTCGGTAGCAATGGGTGCGATTCCAGTTGTCAAAATATGAATCATTATGGATCGATGAAAAGCCGCCTTTCTGCTCTGGAATATGTCTGATGGCTGACAAAGTCACTCCTGGAAAAACAATGCTTTCCTTTTCTGGTTAATTTTTGAAAGTTGTCACCATATGCTTTGTGAGCTAGTAAGTGGGTTAAGTTTGTAGAGTATTTAAGGCAGTAATACTAAAGCCTCTAACACTGACTGATTATCATCAACATCTGTAACCTTCAGAGTGCACAAGTGTAACATGTCCAGAGAGTTCTCCAAAGCACTGCAGAAGCAGCAGCTGAGGGTGGATATGCTATTTTGGAGCTGATGCTTTTATTTTTGTCAGTCTCTTTCACTTCCTCTTACATGCTTCGAGATTCATTGCAGGGCAACCTGTTGACTGCCCAATATATGACTTGCAAACAGTCATATATTCTTTGAGAACTTTGTAAATGAAGCCATAGCCACTCTTGCAATGCCTGCATTTTGTATGAAATGAATAAAAAGGGGCTAAATATGTGCATGTTTAAGAATGCATCTTTGCTAATGCCAGTGTATTCCTATATGCAGTGTAAGCATTTTCGTGTGGTCTTACTTTTTGAAGTAAAAACTCTAAATGTAAATTCCAGGAGTAGGAAGCTCTATTTCTTACATTTATGTACGTTGCTACGTTATTCTGACTAAGAAACTGTGCTTCCTTGCCTGCCAAATCACTGGAATTGTTGCCCAGTTTCCAGTTTTAGTGTAACGGTAGAGTGTGTTACATCTCTTGGTAAAGGTCCAGTTATAAGTTTTTAGTATTTACAATATGTTTCCTAGATTCAGTACAATTGCCCCTTTTAATCCTAATGACTGTCACTAATCACTATTCTGCTTTATCAAACTGAACGTAAGAGTCAGTTAGTAAGGATTTATTCCCAGCTTTTTCAGTATTTATACCTTCCTACTGAAACATCTGGAATGTCCTATAGTGAAATCCTACAGCAAACAACTGTTTACTATGGGTGCCAAAAATTATAAAGCATATAACAGTCCTGTGAAATAAAACATAACTATCCCAAGAGTAAAGATAGTAAAGAGTAACCAGCCTGTGCTAAGGCAAATACACATTCAACTATGCAGGTTGAAATTTTAATACTGTTTACTACTACTGTGTTTTCTGCAGTAATTGGTAAGCTATTGAGAAAAGCTCTACCGTCTACTAAAAGTACATGCTATGAATAAGTCACACATGATATTTCCGAGCTGTGTGTGGAATCTAATGTTGCAGGGCCAGACCTGCAGATCTTGCTCAGACTGTAGTGTGATGTGAGGTTTATCTATGAGGTTGGCAAATTTTGTACCACACAGAGTTGTATTAGAAGGACCACTGCAAATGATTTTTCTTCTCAGGATGCCTCTATATACTGCAGGATGCTAATAGCAATAGATAAGTTCCTGGTGCATGCATGTTCATCTGGAAAACCCAGAAGTGCTCTGGTGCAGAGCACATCACTGCAAAATTGTGAAGAGTTTTTCTTGATTTCTAACTATCACTCTTCTTCACTGAGGCAGACCTGCACCCTACTACCTCCTTCCTTGCTTTCGCTGTGTTGGGCCCATGCCAGGATAGTGATGGCTGTTTTGTACACTAGGACTTTTAGGATGGGGCATTGGCATGCGTGGATTATTCTTCTGTTATTGAGATCACTTCTGTGCCAGAAAAAAACCAAATCCACAACTGTTTATGGCAGAGTCCAAAGGTTTCTCTCTCCCACCCATGAGGAAGGGAATCAGAACATCTGTATCTGCACATCCCTTCAAATGAAGGAGTAGGAGAAGAGTGAATGACAATTGTACTGTTTGAGATTGACCTTTTTATTTGGAACTGCTGTATTTCAAAATAAGGCGATTTTGGAAAGTGCAGAAAAAAAGAGGGCTTTAGGATACAAGACTGAGAGCCAAAAGACATGGGCTTTGTTCTAAGCTCTACCATGAGTCTCCAGGGCTGTGTTTAGATAGGTACCATCCCTGCCCAGTACTCCAGTTTCCCCAGGTGTAAAGCAAAGATAAAGATTTGCAGAGAATTTACAAATGTTTGTAAAGGGCTTGGATGCCAAGGAATGAAAAAGAATCATGAAAACATGAGGAACGCTGTATTACTGTGGCTTTCACACTCATGCTTCTACTACCAAAGAGGCTTTTGCTTGTTCTTTAACGAGCTAATGGAATGGATACTGGGTTTGTCTGTCATGAAGCTAACCTGGCAATACTGCTTCATCAGGACTAGTAATCATTAACATCCTTTTAACTTTGTAATCCCTTTTTTTTCCCCCCCTTCTCCTTAAAGACAAAGATCCAGATGTGGCTAGAGTGGTGAATACCTCTTGAGCAATAACATTAAGCGTTGCCAGAAGCCCATTAAGGAGTTTGAGACTGACTGGACTTCTAACTTCTAGTTTTCAGGCTTCTGGAATTTTAAAGTACCAAGACTCTTAGTGCAGCACAGGAGGTTGTTAGTGAGATTCCTTTTTATTTTAATTGCTTTGAAGGGGCATTATGGAAAATAAAATCCAGTTTCAGGTCTAAAAAAGTTTTGCTGGAGGTCGACTTTGTTATGGCTGCTGTCAGTGAGAGCTGGATCCCTGTTTGGAGTCAGCTTTAGCTAGCCCAGCAGACAGCCCAGTCTTACGGCTCTCCTGTAAGACCCTCCTGTGCAGAGTTCTTTGGGTTCCTGTAACCTTCTTGTGGTTACAGAGTGGTGAGAACAAATATGAAGTCTACATAGACTTACGTAAGAGAGCAGAAATGGCTGCTGTTTCTGCTTCCTGGCAGATGCTGAAACTGAAAGCGCAGACAGTGCGTTGGTTCTGAGAAGAATCAAACGGGCAACCCTAGAACAGTTGTCTGCAGAAGCATGGAAATTCGAAGTAGAAGCTATTTGGTCCTATTTTTGGTAGAACAGAGCTGTATGCTTTCTGTGATTTTAATGTCAGAGACCCTGACAAAGCTGGCTCTTGCTTGCAAAGTATTTGACATATAACGTGGATGTATTTGATCTCTCTAAACTCTTAAAAAATTAAACATGTTAAATGTAAAGAAATGCGGCCAGGACAGATGTACAGGGCATGTGGTTCTGTAAATATGGGAATGCAATAAGCATAAAATCTTCAATGTGAGTGACTTCCCTCAAGGTCACTTAAAAGGTGTTTGGGTACAAGTTGGATCTGTTCCTGCTGCAGTGCAGAGAGGAATGGAACTGAAAACACTGGAGGAAAAGGTCTCACAGGTGGAGATGCAGGCACAGCCTTAATTTTTGCCTAGAGAGAGGCTCCAAACTTAATAGTTCTAATAGTTCTAATTTGGGGCTTTTATACCTGCTTAGCTTGGGAAGTAGCAGGCACTGGGAGGCTTGGAGCCCAGGGGTCTGATACCAGAGCAAATAGCTGGGAGATGTGAACCCCATCTTGGGTACGGAAGGTAGTGTTGCCAGGGCTGAAGTGGAAGTCTAAGCAGTATCTTTTTCTAGTCATGGCCGCATCAAGGTACAGGATAGGAGTGAGTGACAGCAGAGTGTGCTGCCAGTCACCATGATGTCAAGCACAGAACTGGCAACAAGAAAAACAGACTTAGAAAGGCTTTCATACCAATACCGTAGTCACAAAATGATCCATAGTGAATCTAGTGGATCTGTTACTACTAAACCTAGACTTCGTACTCCTGCTCTGCATTTGGGTTTGAGAGGGCATCACATACTCTCCATATGAATAGCTGGGCAGCATTTCACTAAGAAAGCCTTCCAGAATTTTTTTGGTCACCTGTCTCTGGCAGGTTGTGTGTGAAAGCAGCATATGTGGCTGTTCTTAATTCTTTAAGACTGCTTGTCATGACCTGGACTTGCTAATAAAAATGGTGAAATGTAAACAAAGAAACAGCAGATGGCAACAAAGAGCTTGACTTCTAGTGCACACAGTGTGATAATAAAATTATAGTAAAGGAAAATTATACACAATAACGAAGTAATTCCCTGTTCTTCGATTTGCAAATTAAGTATTTGTATATCAAGTAACAAAAAATTTTATAGAACCATATGCCTGACAACCTGGGTTTTTTTTCTGATTATATCACTTGATCTAGTAAAAGATACTACTACCTCCTGCAAACCTTGCCTCGTATAGAAGAACTTGTGAACCTTTCTCAAACATGTAACCACTAGCATTTCCTCTGCCCTTTCTTCAACTTTGCTCTACTAGGGAAAACTAAAAGAATAGGACACCATTTAGAAAACCACTGTAAATGACATTATATATTAATTTTTTTTGCAAACCAAAAATAGAGCTCGCTAGTTTGCTAGACAATAACCTATTATCTCAGTATTACACATCAGTATATATTTCATGGAGCATCTAAAGTATATATTTATGAGCATCTAAAGACAGGCACTTCTATTGGATTTTTGTAATTTAGAGCAAGAATCCAAACTTGAATTTTGGTTTTTAAGTGTGTGAAACTTTTGAAGCTCCATCAGTGTCCCAAATTAAGTTTTTTTTCTTTTGCCTTCCCCAGCATGCCACAGCACAATTTATTTTTTCCAAGTCAAAGGAAGCAGTTCCTTCTGTCTCTTCAGATTTGGTTTTTGTAAGCTGCTTTAATGCCTCCGGTTCTATCATCTGTACTGTGTGGAAAGCAGTAATTTGTGCTGACATCATTTAACTGCCCTGAGGAAAGAATATGTTGCATATCACTAAGGAAAAGGAGAAATTTATCTATAATTTAGGACAATAATGGGGTTTAATCTGCAAAGTCTCATAGCATCTCGCATACTGACAGAGTCTACTATCATTAGCGATGTCTTGGGATTCTGTTGTGTGGATATAATCAGTTATGACTGAAAGGAAATCATTATGAGGGCCTCGGTTTTGTAGCCACTTCTGGGGTTTATTATCCTTTGTGGCAGTTGTGCTTATGAGAACTCAGGAGTTGTTTGTTTTTCCAAGCAAGAAAGCCCACACAAATTATTGACATTTTGGGGGGGTGGTTATAGTGAGGTGCTGATGCTGAACAACAGGCAAGGTCCTCCTCTCCAGCAGCAAGCCGCTGTGACATCCCAGATTGATCTGATGGACTTTTGGTGGTTAGTTGTAGTTCCTTAACCTGCCAGGCCTGTGCTGATGGCCCTGACTTCAGCACAACATTGCACCACTGCACACTGCTGCAACGGCCATGGGACACCCACTTACTCTCCATTTTCAGGCCTGTGTAGTGTCCCTAAGCTGCACACAGAGCTCACTGGGGGACCTGTATCTAGCAGCATCTGTGACCTTATCTTTACCTTCTATCTGCACCTTATTGTATCTGTGTTTTTTCCCAGTGGATAGTTAACATGGTCCTTTGTGCCTGCGCTGCTGCACAGGTGCTGTGTGTATCCAGAGGAAGGATGCTGGAGCTGGGTTTCAGTGTGAATCAGCTTAATGTGGCCCTGAGAAAACACACAAATTTCAGATCGCTAGTTCTGAAACTCCAGACTGAAAACGTAGGATGCTGTCACCTTGGTGTACTGCCAAGAGCTCTGTCCTACAGCTGTGCTCTCCTCCTCTCTTAGTCACTGCTAGAGGAGTACCATGAAGGCAGCTTTTTCCACTAGTTGTGCAGTATCCCTCCAGTCTAGGATATTTTTCAGGCTGTCGATTGTGGGATTTGGGGTAGGATGTGCTTGGTTGTTTGTTTGGGCTTTTTTTTTTATATTGTGTATCCATTCCTTGTGTTTAGTACATTTCACTTGCATGGCTGGTTACCGGCTTTGCTGTGCTATATGCAATAACAGCACTTCTAGGTTTTAAAAGTGCTGTAGAACGATGGATGTTATGCTTAGGCTGGATTACAAAACAGGCATATGCGTTTGGGAACGGGCCCCCTCTTCCCTGCTGCCAGTGCCTTGTGCAGGCTGAGTAAGTAACAATGTGCTTTGATTAGGCTTTTTAGTTCTGAAAAGCAGAGCTGTTTAAGCCCAGGATAGCTGTTTCAGGGGTCTTGTTGTGAGGCTCCTGCCTCCACCTTTCATCATCCAGTTTAGAGCTAACAATACCCACCGGCGTTGGCTCTGTTAGTCAACACAGCAGCTTTCACTCTAAGGCTTTTCCTTCTACCAGAGATGATGACTCCCTGTTTAATACTAACACAGCACATTTGGGTCACAGATACCAATGTACTTTGCTAGGCACTTGAAGTACCACTAGTCCTGTTTTATAGATGAGGAAACAAAGTAAAATGAGAGAATTAAATTTAGGCCAATTGTGTAGGAAATCAGTGATGAGGATTAGAATATAGTTCTCAGTTCTCAAAAATTCAGTCACATATCTGTGCTGCTTCCTTAGAGAATGGGATGGATTTATATCAAATCCAAACCTTCCAAGTATTTGAGAGATGAGCTTCTTTGACTTGTTCCTCAATCCTAACAGAGGGCAGTGTCTAGTTTCAGAATAGTCTTCCAATAAACAGATGTCAGGTTTACTACCCACTGCATGCTGTTTGCTCTGAGGTTCAGTAGGTTAATATACAGCAGATGGAATGACCTATGTTCTTGGTTCCTGTATGTGTTAATGTAGGCACAGGAAGATTCGCTTCATAAGAATTTAACAATTATGTACTTGTGTGACATCTGTAGATATGTAGACTCTAAAATCAGAACACGTCATCTAGTGTCCTCCCTACTATAGACCACAGGATTCTTACCTCACACATAACTTAAGGTTAATCTAGAACATAATTTTTAAACTTCCACACTTTTAAATTTCCACAGTTTTTAACTTCTTAAGACTTCAGATGATGAAGAATAACCATATCCTTAAGCAGCAGGGTTCTAATGGTTAACTAAATTGTTAAAAGTTTGTACCTTATTTCTAAGTTCCAACCACTGCGTATCTTTATGTCCTTGTCAAAGTTCCATTCGCACTCTGAAATCTCCCCTATTAGATAAGTTTTAGACTCTTAGCTTTCTTTTGGATGAGCAAAATAGATTAGGTTTCTTGGTGTCTCATTAATAAAGCAGGTTCTTTTTCCAGACCATAAATCATTCTTGAAGCTCTTTGTGTAATTTGTCAAGGTGCTCATAGCTCTTGTGTCCACAATGTTGGGTGGTGCTCTCACTACATGTTCAATGGATTACTTCCTTCTGAATTTTATTTCAGCTTTGCTTGTTTATTAAAGCATCACTTTTGTTCTTTCAGTTACTGGCTCACAGTGCAGCCTTTGTGTCCCAGGATGTTGTCTTCAGCTAGCATAGATCTAGTGTAGCTCATCACGTTACGTGACATAAGGCAATATATTGCCTGTAGTTTAAGAAACTATGTTTCTGTTTGAAGAGATGATGTATCTGATTCAGTAGATCATACAGTTGATTCAGCAAGTAATAGATCTGACTCACTGCATCATTTATTTGCTTGGTAAGTAGTACATATAAGGTAATTAACAAAGTATCGGGCTTAGTACATGACCTGTTTTTTTTGTCCTGAATAATTAACTTGTGTATGTGCGTGAGATTCATCTCTAGCAGTCCATAAAATCTCTGTCAAATTGGTTTTGTGACTTGTCTATCTCAGTGCGTGGTCAAACACAACAGTTTCCCTGTTCACATAAAATACAGCAGCAGTCCCTCTGAATGTGAACATGGGCTAAATATAAACATTTGCTTGTCAGTAAAGATGGTATATTTTTAGAATTCAACTGGAACCTTACAATTTCTTATATGTAATTGAGAGTCTCCAGAGACTACTGTCTTGGATAGCCAAAAATCTATTTTGAGTTCTACCCAGTGCAATCTACACTTCCATCTGTTCCTTATTTGTGGCAGTCTGAAGCGTGCCAGCATGCAAGAGAACAAAAGCAATCCCATTTTGAGTAGGCTAGAACTGTGTCTGTGATTTTCTTGGTACAGTCCCATGTGAGGCAGTAGGAGTAATTGATTTAGCAGGACTGGCACAAAAACAGACCGATCGGGCCAGATCAACACTGAACTAATTTCTTGAGGATTTTTCTTGCTGAAAATTTAAAAAAAATATTTTGTTTGTCATCATTCCAAACAAAATGCTTTGATTTTGTATAGGTTGTAAACATCACAGTCACTGAACTGGAGATATTCTGGGGTGGAATGCTTTCAGTCTCTGATTGCCTCTGCTTTGCTTTCCCAGAGCTTTTAAAATATGAATATTCCTCTCTTTCTAATTCCTCTACTGTAAATGGCCAGTTTCCGATACTGGGAGCAGGAGGCCTGCCTGGTTTGAAGCATGTGCAGTCATTTGAAATTCAGAGCTGGGTTAGGTATTTCTGCCTGCCCCTACCTTGTGTCATACAGACGTGCCCTGACTTGTTATGATTTACATGACTTTTTTCTGCCTAAATACCATTTTGTTGAGGTTTCAGTTACTTCTGAGTGCAATTAATTTTTGTAACAACTGTCAGTGAGGGGTTATTTTTCACCTGAAGACAGCTGCTGAATGTGAGCATCCGGGAGAAAGATGAATCCTTTGTCATTAGAGATGTGAGGTTTGTCCAAAGGACCACACGCATCCTCCCAGCTCTCATGGTGACCTGAGTTCCTTTAATCCTTGCACTTTTAGAAGATGATGTGCTTGGGCTGCTGTCATTGAAATACAGAGCTAAAGCAGTCTTAGAACACGAGATGAAAGGGGTTGGAAATCAAGGTGCTGGAAAACAGTTTCTCCAGGGATCAGTCACACTGGCTGAGAAAGGGGGAGAAACTTCCCAGAGAGCTTATAATGCTTGATTTCTTTTTAAAGGTTAGATGTGTCAGGACAAAGAATTTTAAATGGCTTTAATATAAATGTTTTAAAAAGAAAAGGGAGCAAAAGACAGCTTGATCTGAATTTTCTCAACCATTTTACATACAAGAATTTTAAGCATCCTCTAAAGAATACTTTTATGTCAGTAAAGACATACATACCATAGAAAATGATAGTGCTGTACTGTTGATATAACACTAGCTCTTTTCTTCTCCTTTTTATGGTATTGGAGAGGGGAGAAAACAAGTCTTCCTTAATTAGTGATCAGGTGCAGAGAGTTTCAACACATTTACTGATGGATATGATGTGCAAGCAGTGACTTTTGCAGCTCCCATGCACATGGCGTGAAGGGAGAGAGGCTGCTCTGCACAGCTGCATCCCATGAAGGTAAATGCTCATTCCACAGGCCCATGGCAGTGGAGGGATAGAGCTCCCAAAGCCCATGCTGTAAGGCTCTGCTTGGCAGGGTAATATTAAGGAGGGGTGTAAAGCAGGTGAAAAAGTGTGCTGGTGGGTTGGGGAAACTATTGTTTGGGTTTTTTTGTCATGGCAAACATCGATGCATTTTTTCCCTATTGAAACTGGGTTTTGAAACTTGCAGAAAAAAATGAAAAAAGTTGTTTTCTTTTTCTCAGTTAAAAAGCGAACATGTTTTTGACTGAAGCAGGGATCTTTTGCAACACTTCCCATTTTGCTAAAGAGGTCATGCTCCATCAGAAAAGTGGCTGCTGTTTATTAATCAGTGTAAATAACTTGTCTGTGCCTAAGTAGTACCCAGTGGTCAGTCCTTTCTGAATATGTGTCTATCCCAGTGACATGCTGAGGTGGATTTCCTTCTGCCTTGTGTAAAGGTAGGTGAAAAATGTGAGGGGAAAAAAACAGCTAGGGTTTTAAAATAGGGAGAGACTTCCTATTTATATTTAATACTTTAAAGTATTTAAATTTAATACTTTCTGTATTAAATTCAACTGTTTTGTAGACTCAAAGACTAAGGAGCAGGGTACAGGTGAAATGATTACTACAAAGAATCAGGAGCAAGGTGGCATAGGACTTTCATTCTGGTTATTTAAAACCGGTTTGGATTTTTTTTGCACTTGTTTTTCTTACTTTAACTGAATAATTTGTATTTTGGAGAGAGGAAGCATAAGTGTGGTGTTTGTTAAAGATTCATCATTACCCTTCAATTTAAGATGTGAGAATGGCAAATAGAGGCCAAAGGCCTCTGAAAATAGAATCTAGTTTGCAAGGCTGTTGCTAGTACAGGTTCCCTCATGCTTAATACAAGGTAAGCGTATTGGGATTTCTGTCCCCTGCTGGTTGCCTGTCTGCAAAGGTATTGAGGTGTTTAGAACCCTTGCGCTTCTGGTAAGCATGGCTTCAATAAGCTGTGAAGTTCCTAAGTTATTGGAGGCCAAGTGGACAGGAATGTGACATGTATGAGAAGTCTTGTTTTCTCAGGAAACAAGGCTAGGAATATAAACCACAAAGTCACTACCCACAGGAGTTAAGGAGCTGGGCTTCTCCTTGTTGCTGTGACCCTGCTTTTATTTGCTTTTTACTCATAGGTTATGTTTTTTAATATTAGGACAGTACTTATATTGAATCTTAGTTTCCCAACCCTTCCTGTTCCTCTCCTTTAAAGCTCTCAGCACGGGCTAATCCCAATGTCTTTATGAATTAACTATCCACTGGACCCCTTTCACAGTTTAGTTTGCAGACACATCCTTTCCTTCTCTCTCATCTTTTCTGTCTTAACTCTTTGCATCTTCTTACTCCTCTCTTGCCTTTACCCACCTCCTCCTCTTTTGCTTAACACTTCGGCTGTTTCTGCTTCCAGTTTTATTGCACCAGTGGAGGACCTGCAAGTTGGCAGTGCATGAAACCACCTCACTGATGGCTCTTGCTATGTTTGCCAGTAGCCAGCTGGAGAACCAGCTGGTAAGCCAAATACAGTCTAGTTTCATTGAACTCCGTATTACTATGAGATCCAAACCACCCATCCCTTTCCCTTGCGTCAGCTGGTCCATTTCTGCTTACTTAGAGCAGCATTAGTGCTGGTTTTGTGCACTTACTGGCTAGACAAGAGATGTAGGGTCAGTCTTGGTAGCTAAGCATGATGAGATGTTATGTTCTTAAGTACCACAGAAGTCCAGAGCGTGAGTTTAGGAGCAGACTGGAAGAGAACTAACGGGCTTCTGTGAACCCACAGCTAAGGAACTGTAGGCTGTAGGTTTGGCACATGGCACGTGGAAGACTTATTACCTGTGTGCTCTTTGTTATGTTATGTGACAGCAATTCATAGAGATGCAAACTTTTGTCTAGGGCTCCCATTGTATGTGTGTGTTGTGCAGAGGCAGAATAGAGTCTCAGCTTCCAGGAGCTGATAACCTGTAAAACAAGATTCCAAGAGCAGGGTAACTGAGAGATAAAACTAGTGAGTCTGACTAGAGGTGGTTCAAGCCATCCTGAATAGCAGTGAGCTGGCACCGTGTCGGTGCAGAACTTAAGGGAGGTGTTCTGTAGGAGCTTTTCACTTTTACTACTTACCAGTAGATTTACAAGTGCTCTAAGGAGGGAGGCTGGGCTCAGAAAGTAGCAGGTGCAGAAACTGGTAGCTCTCCACATGAGGAAGGCTGGATTTCACTGTTACTTAACCATCAATGATTTCTTCCCCTTCTGAGGTCAATTATGCTGATTCTGCAAACTCAGGGCCTAACCTGTGTACAATCTTATGTCAGGGCCACCTTAATCAGGTGGGGTGAAAAATGTGTGCTGTAAGTCTGGCAATAAAATATTAGAATTTCTGGCTACTGGCTTGCTATTTATTGCAAGCATTGTTGGTTTAAATAATAATTAAAAAAAAGTTGTGTGTTTTATTTTTACTTCTATCACCATTTAGAAAACTATTCGGGTCCATCATCAGGTTGCTGAAGGGGAAATTTTCTGATGAAAATAGCAATAGTTGATTGCAACATAGCAATAGTTGATTACTTTTGTAAGGCAAAAGACAAATAGCCCAGCTCCTGAAATGTGGCTTCAGGGCCAACTGTGTATTCTGCTAGAAAGATTGCTGCTACCAAACAGCTCACAGGGGACACAGTATTGAACTGGCTTCTGGTGCTTGCATTGCAACTGACTCCTTGTGTTATGTGCTTCTGGGGGAGTCATGTCATGTGCTGCTCGTGTTTGGCTCGTGATTGTGCACTTCCGTTTGGAGATTTTTTTTTTTTAATTTTTTTTAATTATTATTTTTTTAATCTTGCAGCAATTAAAATCTCAAATTAATCTACCATTATAAAGAATGATTACCTGGCTGGATTTTATTTCTGATAATTTGGTTAATAAATCATCTAAATAATAGGAAGATGGGAACAACCAAAAGGTGAGACAGTTCTTATAATTAATTTTTCATTATATTCAGGAGTTTTGTCTTAGCAGAAGGGAATTTTCCCCTTTGCTCCTTCCACATCCCTCTTCCCTTTTCTCTTCCCAGTCTGATGCCTGCATAGGTCCTAAATTCAGTCCCCATAGATAACACAGCAAGGGCATTGCTGTATTATATTGCTAAATTACTCCTATTGTTTGTTCTTTGTCAATGTCTTGTATGACAAATGGAAAAAGGAAAACATTTAGAAAATAAGAATGTAAATCTGCCAGAATTGCCAAATAATTCATAAGCAAGGTATACCCATGACAACTAAGTTTGCATTTTATTATGGATTCCATGTGAAGTACGTGGTGCCCCTTTTTCATGAGAAATTTATGTGAACTGTACCTATTCAGCTTGATTCTTGTGCCAGTCTGATCTTCACTCACCCAGGATATTCAGTTGCTTTAGAAGTACTTCTAAAAATTGCTTTAGTGGTGTCTGCTTCAGGCTAGGTTTATGCAAAGGACACTTTCTTTAGCCTAAAAGGAGCTATTTACAGCAGCTGCAATATCAAGCCAATGAAGTAAAGACTAAGATGTTTTGTATTTGAGGAAAATGGAAATTCCAACTCCCAAACCCACTGGGTTTATTGGAAGTTGGGCAGAAGGTTTTGCCATCCTTTTTGAATCTGTTCTGTCAGAGGGTGATTGTTTTCTGACTTTTTAACAGAAAATTCATGAATGTAGGCAGAGGAATAGAATAAAAAATCCGAATGCTGGACAGTATACCTTTCAATGATGATATTTTTGGATGCCTGCTCTGGTAAAGGCCAATTATTTTGCTCTGTGAGATTGAGTCAAACTGACAGAAAAGGGAGAGAATGAATTGTAGTAAGATGAAAATACCCAGTGAGTTACAGTATGCAGACCAGGCAAAGTCCATCTAAGGACAGAAGCTCCTGAGTCTGAATCTTTACGCAGTCAGACTTTTATTAGGTTAATTGGCACCTTACTCTATCTGGGCCATAATAATCAACTGGCCTCTACATAAATTCAAAGTGATGTTCATTTCTTCTCTCCATCAGACATTTATCAGTTTATTACCAGCGTAGCCTGATAAAGGACTTGTGAGGATTGCAATATTGACCACATTCCTAGGCACACAGAAGTGAAGTGACTTGCCCAAAAGTTGCACAGCAAGTCAGTGACTGAGCTAGGAGTGTGCTACCCCTACCCCTGGCTCCAGTTAATATCGTGTCATCCTGCTTGTCTTTCTCACTTCACAGAGGGAACATAGAAGCAAGTTCTTTGTTCTGTGTGTGGTTGGGTTTGTTCCTGCTGTGATTGGGAAAGAGAAGATTTTGCACTGCACTGTTGGTGTTCCTTTAGAGCCTCTTGCTGCTCTACAGAAAAAAAAAACAGAACTTGAGGGGAAAACACTTTCTGTCACTGCTGCTCATAATGTTGCAGGAGAGGATGATTACTTCTCTCCTTATGACTTCCAGAGCAGCAGCAGAGCTCGCATTCAACATCGTGACCTCTGAATAATACCGAGATGCAAACATTCTCTAGGAGAAGTAAGGAAGGGGGTCAGCAAAACTGCTACCCTGAACTTCAGAAGGGCAGACTTTGGATTGTTTAGGAGTCTGGTTAACGGAGTCCCTTGGGAGGCAGTCCTGAAGGGCAAAGGAGTCCAGGAAGGCTGGACGTTATTCAAGGAGGAAGTCTCAAAGGCGCAGGAGCAGGCTGTCCCCATGTGCCGGAAGTCGAGCAGGTGGGGGAGAAGACCGACTTGGCTGAACAGAGAGCTTTGGCTAGAACTCAAGAAAAAAAGGAGAGCTTACCGCCTTTGGAAGAAGGGGCAGGCGACTCAGGAGGATCACAAGGATGTTGTGAGGATATGCAGGGAGAAGATCAGAAAGGCGAAGGCCCAGCTGGCACTTAAACTGGCCACCGCTGTTAAAGACAACAAAAAAAGTTTTTATAAATATATCAGTGACAAAAGGAGGGCCAGGGAGAATCTCCCTCCTTTGCTGGATGCAGAAGGTAACCTTGCCACAAAGGATGAGGAGAACACAGAGGTACTTAATGCCTTCTTTACCTCAGTCTTTAATAGTCAAGCTAGTCATCTTCGGGTTTTTCAGGCCCCTGAGCTGGGAGATGGAGATAGGAAGCAGAGTGAAGTCCCAGTTGTTGAAGAGGTGGCAGGCACTGACCTGCTCCTCCACCTGGATGCACACAAGTCCATGGGGCCAGATGGGATCCACCCAAGGATACTGAGGGAACTGGCAGAGGAGCTTGCCAAGCCACTCTCCATCATTTATCAGCAGTCCTGGTCAACTGGGGAGGTCCCAGATGACTGGAAGCTAGCAAATGTGACGCCCCTCTACAAGAAGGGTTGGAAAGAGGATCCGGGGAACTACGGGCCTGTCAGCCTGACCTTGGTGCCGGGGAAGGTCATGGAGCACATCATCTTGAGTGCCATTATGCAGCACGTGCGGGACAACGGGGGGATCAGGCTCAGCCAGCATGGGTTTATGAAAGGGAGATCCTGTTTCACTAACCTGGTCTCCTTCTCTGACAAGGTGACCTGCTTAGTGGATGAGGGGAAGGCTGTGGATGTTGTCTACTTGGACTTTAGTAAGGCCTTTGACACAGTCTCCCCACAGCATTCTCCTGGAGAAGCTGGCCGCACACGGCTTGGATGGGTGCACTCTGCGCTGGGTTAAAAACTGGCTGGACAGCCGAGCCCAGAGTGTGGTGGTGAATGGAGTCAAATCCAGTTGGTGGCCGGTCACGAGTGGTGTTCCCCAGGGCTCAGTGTTGGGGCCGGTCCTGTTCAACATCTTCATTGATGGTCTGGATGAGGGGATCGAGTGCACCCTCAGTAAGTTTGCAGATGACACCAAGTTGGGTGGAAGTGTCGATCTGCTGGAGGGTAGGAAGGCCCTGCAGAGGGACCTGGACAGGCTGGATCAATGGGCCAGGGCCAACTGCATGAGATTCAATAAGGCTCAGTGCCGGGTCCTGCGCTTGGGTCACAACAACGCCATGCAACGCTACAGGCTGGGGGAGGAGTGGCTGGAGAGCTGCCTGGCGGAAAAGGACCTGGGGGTGTTGGTTGACAGCCGCCTGAACATGAGCCAGCAGTGTGCTCAGGTGGCCAAGAGGGCCAATGGCATCCTGGTCTGTATCAAGAATAGTGGGGCCAGCAGGACCAGGGAGGTGATAGTGCCCCTGTACTCGGCACTGGTGAGGCTGCACCTCGAGTACTGTGTTCAGTTTTGGGCCCCTCACTAGAAGGAGGACATTGAGGTGCTAGAGCGTGTCCAAAGAAGGGCAACGAAGTTGGTGCAGGGTCTGGAGCACAAGGCTTATGAGGAGCGGCTGAGGGAGCTGGGGTTGTTCAGCCTGGAGAAGAGGAGGCTGAGGGGAGACCTTATTGCTCTCTACAACTACCTAAAAGGAGGTTGTAGCAAGGCAGGGATCAATCTCTTCTCCCTAGTAACAAGTGATGGGACGAGAGGAAACGGCCTCAAGCTGCACCAGGGGAAGTTGAGGTTAGATATTAGGAAAAAATTCTTCACTGAGAGGGTGGCCAAGCATTGGAATGGGCTGCCCAGGGAAGTGGTTGAGTCTCCATCCCTGGAGGGGTTTAAAGGATGGATAGACGTGGTGCTCGAGGACATGGTATAGTGATGGACTTGGCAGTGATAGGTTAATGGTTGGACTCGACGATCTTAAGGGTCTTTTCCAACCTTAACGATTCTATGATTTTGGCAAATGTTTGTTGATTTCAGACCTAGGAAAGGAGGAAGTTTTAGACTCCACTCCTTTCTCCTGTGCTTGAAAGGCTTGTGTACCTGGGTACAGCAGGGGCTGTGTTCCTGCTGAGATCTCCTTCCAAGTCTATAGCAGCCACATTGAGTGTCTTAAGTCCCAGGCTGTCGCCTTTGGAGGAGATTTCTGCATAAGAAATCTGGGCAAGACCATCATTTGGTTTATCTAGATCACTATAACTGATGTTTTGAAGCCTGCCTTGCTGGATTTGTCATTGCATACTGTCTTTATTTTGGGGTCTGATAGAGGTATATAGTAAGAGAAATATTTTGGCATGTTTAACAGCCAGTGAGGTTATTCTTGGGAAGCATAGAAAAGTACATGATATTCTTGTGTACATAGGAGGGTGGGATGGCTGGGGAAATAATTTTGGTTGTACTTATGCAGTTTTTGGTAAGGGCTAGGTAAATATGAATTCTAGCTGAAAATAAAACCAAACTATCCCTTCCCTTGAAGCTTGGCTGGATTAATTTCTATGCTTCCCGTGTTCTAACAGGACAAAGTCAGGGAAGCCTTTCTGGGCTTGTACATGCTCCAAGCACCACTCCTGTTAGACACTTCTCTGTTTCTCCTCCCAACTGGCACAGCCTTTTTAAGTCATTACCATGCTATGCTTTGGGCAGAATTATCCCTGATATAATCTCACTGAGGTCAATGAAAAGATGAGTCTGGATTTCTGGAAATGTATTTTCTGTCCAGCCTGCCTGTATTCATTTCTTCCTCTTGCTTTTGTCTGTGATCTCACTCAAAAACAATGTGGTTAAGTTGGGAGTATTCTGGGACACTGGATTTATGCAGCAGATGCCATGGAAAGTGCGTAGTGCTGGATGGATTGTTTTCTCTAACCAGTGTGTACGTTAAGTACTAGGCTAAATCCTTTTGGATTAGATAAGTGAGAGGAAGAGAGACTATTTCTAGAGAATATTTTCTTTCCATGCCCCTGATTTTTGTGTACTTATGATTTTACTCTGAACTGGAATCAGTGTGTTTGGCACATTTGATCTTTTCCATCTATTCCAATTATAAAGATTTGAAGTAGCATCCAAAAAAAGTGCTGATTCCTTCAGGATGGCACTCAGCAGTCAGCACAGCACTTTGTCACAGCTCTACTTGCCAGCATGCTATTTATATCTCTTCTTATCTTTCCCAAGTCCTGGCTGGAGGAGAAGCCCAGCAGGCTGGGGTCTGCAGATAGACCTCACATGAGCCCTGGCGCTCCCATTCACATGTCATGTGTCCTGTAATAGCAACGATGTCTTTCACACAAATGCTCAGACGTTCCTAAAACCAGCCATCTGGAACACTCAGGCCTTACTCCTTTGCTCCTTTGTGTTAATGATGGTTTAAATACCTTTTCTCTCCAAGATTTTTTTTTTTTACATTGTGCTATGTGCAGGCCCTTGCATATTTGAAAAATCAGTCTGAATCTTACATCAATCTGAGAGTAATCATGGAAGTCAAACAGATCATACCTACACTGGTGTTAAATGTGGAGTAAGGGAGTGAGGCCCAGAAAATTCAAGACACTTCCTTTCAGACCTGTTGTTTCAAGTACGCTAAGTCTTTGAAAATGCAGTGGCTGGGGTGTATGTGCTATCCCTTTTGAGGCTTTTTTGGGGGAATGGAACAGTCTTGAATTAGATGAGAGATGAGGAAAGTGAATGCATAGCAAGAGAGAGCTGTGAAGCTGGAGGAGGTGAAAATCGGGGCTGAAGGTAGAGAAGTTAGAAATCTGCCTGGGAGGGCTGCGCAGAGGCACTGTTGTGAAATAGCTGTGAGAAGGCGGCACCATGAGTGCAGGATCAGACAACACGCTATATAGGCTGTGAAAGAGAAAGATGAGGCCAGCTGTGAGATGACAGGTGGGCCTGAGATTTGAGGAAGATGGGGCTGAGCTGAAACGAGGGGAGGAAGGACCTCTACAAGCAAATGTGGTAGTTCAGGATCTGGGGATAAAATGACCGAAAACAATGTTGTGACTGTGCAGAGTGGGATTATCCCACAGATGTGTCTTAAAAGCTGGATGTGTGGAAATAGACTTCATTTTACCTCTAAGAGTCACCAAACTGTCTGAGAAGAATGAACAAGAGAGAAGACAGGATCAGCAGTGTGTGACCTGAGATTGTGAAGCTGAGAGAGATGGGGCCTGAGAGGCAGATACTCTGTGACACTGGGGAAGAGGGTCTTGTGAACAGGGCAGGGACAAGACCACAGGGACTTTGAAAGGGAGGGATGGGAGTTTGGAGTAGAGGCTAATTACCTATCTAGAGGAAACAGCATTTGACCCTTGTAAGTGCAGTACTCTGAGTGCATTCCCCATGGTCTTTCATAACCAGTAGAACCTTGGTAGAGATGCCTTGAGATAATTTCGGTTCCCATGTTTCTTCCAGTTTTCCATTATTCTTTCCCTGATTTGCAATTCTAGCTGGACAAGCTCTCAACATGAGTGCCTAAGCTGATTGCCAAAATACCTGCTAGACTGACTTAACTGGGATTCTGCCTTTCCCCTTAGGAAAAGTCCTGGTCTTTTGCAAGAAGAATTAAGGACGCATCAGAGCCCCAAATGTGCACTGGGGCTCCAGGCCAGTTCCACCTTTGCAAAAAAGGAGTTTACTGTAAAATGTAGGGTGTGTTACTGTCTCTAACAGGGAGGAAGGAGTATCATGGCAAAGTACCTTCTGTTACCTTTTTGACACATCAAGAAAATACCAGGAGAGCTACAACTATTGCTACACTTTTTTAATAGAAAGAATTACTGTTAGTGAGTAATAAATGATACAGGCTTGTGGATTTACTTTGTTAGGACGTTTAGCTCTCCTCTCTATTTCTTCTGCCTTTATAGACAGTTCTGGCATGGTTGGATTTGTTAACAGACTTCAGCTGAGATCTGATGTGTACACTGTACATCATCCTGCACTAGCTGCAGGGTCAGGAATGAGTCTGTCCTCTCAACCTCAGTTCATCTGAGGCTGGAAGCATTGTAAAAGCAACATATTTGCCCTCAGAGAGGATGGAATGTCCAGTTTGTATCATGCTTCACCGCTTGCTCTCAGCTGACGCACAGCATTTGCAGACTGTGACTCTGTTTCATTTCACAGCTGCAAGGCAAACGTAGAAACAACAGCACCTATGTGAAGGAGCAGAGAAACATAAAAGGGTAGGGGAAAAGCTGTTCTGTCCAAAGACATGGACCAAAATCTCCAGAGACCATCATCCATCTCTAGTCTTTACCCTACACACTCAAATACATACATATGCACACGTGCACAGACTGGGAGCCTTGATGTGCAAATAAAAGGAACAAAAATCAATATGTTGCTGACATTAGGACGATAATGGTGGGTTGTACATTTGGTGCTGGGGTCAGCTCTCTAGAGTGTAGTGAGCAGAGCTGTTTCTAATGCTTTGGAGCAGTAAAAAATTATTAATATTTAAATATATATGTCTTTTCCATTCCACTTTTCCTGAAAGGCATGCTATTATAGATCATGCTGTCCCAGAGGCCGTTAAGAGAATGGGGACAGAGTGTTATGTTGACGTCTCTTTTTAAAAAAAGTTCAGTTTCTTTTACTCTTTCCTATCCCAGCATTGCTGGTAGAACTGTCATGTTGTCCTTGTAAAATTTCTGAGATGGAAGAACTGACACGAAGAAAAATAACTGATATCAGATAATGCCATCACTCAGACTTTTGCCTGTTTGCCAGAGCTCCACACTGCCTGGATTGGAAAGTTTATTTCTGTATAGCAAATGCAGAATCAAAGCAAAGGTGTTTTGAAGGTGTATTCTCATGTTTTTGGGCTCCTGGCTTGCTCTGGTAATGGAATTATTTAAGAAGTCACTGCTGCTTTCAGGATGCTTAGGGCTTACAGGACATTGAATGAAAAGTCAATGAGTAATGGAAATGGTGAAATTTACTCACTCTACAAATGCGTTTAGGTAGTGGGACACTGTCCTCCTTTAAGATAGTGGGAAGTGTTGCAAAAATGGAAGATGTCTGGTCCCTGCAGCGATGTGTGCACCAGGCTGTAGATAAATCAATGCAGCTCATTTATAACCATCAATATAAAACCGTTACCAAAAAGTCCTCTCAGGGGTGACATGCACTTTTTGCTTATAGTAATATGTAGTAGGTACTCTCTCATAACGGAGAGGACTGTCTGTATAATACAGATCTCACTAGCCTTCATAAATACAGAAACTAATGACGAAACAACTGACTTGCCCCAAATTCTCTCTGCAATGTGCAAATTCCAGTAGTTAATTCATATATGAAGGTCCAATAACTGGTCCTTAGGAATAAGCACCTTAGTTTTGTGTGGTATGAGATGAAGGAGCACAGAGGTGGTAAGGAACTGGAAGAGTTTCTCTGTCAGCTCTCAAGATAGAGCAGGAAAAGTACAGTGGAAGCAGGAGATGAGTCACTTTGCAGGGTGGGGGGACTTGCTATGGACTTTTCGCATGTGGAAGCTGGAAACAGTTGTAGTGTCTCCAAGGACAGTGGTTGAAGACAGTATATTTAAAACCTGATCTAAAGACCACAGAAATCACCATAAAGATTTTACTTGTCTTCAGTTGTTTCCTCTTGTGCAGGGAGAGTGATTTCTCAGTAGGACAAATAAACTTAAGTGCTGCATTTCTGTATGATTGCAGGGGGACCTGGGTGCCCATATTGAACTTCTGTGTCTGAAATCCTTTTCAACACAGTGTTTCCTCGTGGTGCTAGGCAGTGAGGGCCAGGGGCACTACCTTGGGCTCCCCTTCTCCATATATGAGTTCTCAGGGGGATGATAGGACTGCTTTGCTGCCTCCTCACGCCAGCTCAGTCCTGCCACATCCATGCAGTCACACTGTGCCTGTATTGCGAGGGTGCAGCAGCTGGGAGGGAGTGTTTAGCAAACACTGCTTACTCTGTTGCTGTACCTGTGCAGGGAAACTAATTTGCTTCATCCTGGATTGAATTCATTGCTCTTTGTACAATAATTGATTATTGCCCTTGGATCATCAGGTTTCTTAAACTTTGGGATTACAGACAACTTTTTAAATACCAGACTTGCAGATATTGAAAAATAAAGTCTGATTTCATTATTTAATTCTTCTGATACCTCTTTCTGTTACAACAGTCTTGAAGGTGTTCTCTCTGAACCAGCATTAGTCCCCCTTCAGCACATCTTTGTCCTTCAGACATATTTGTTACACAGAGCATTTGATGTGCTCTCAAGACATTTCGTGGCAAAAGAGCAGTTGGCAGGGTAGAGAGAGGTCGGCAGTGCTGCGGGGCATTTGGGCAGAGCTGGGTATGAATTCCACATGACAGTCAAGTCCAGTGGGAAGTGCTGGCTAACGTGCATTTTGTGAGAAACAGTGATAACTGTTCAGTAGTTTCTGCTATGAGAGCTCAACTGTATGCAGGGATTTAAAAATAAATATTCAGTTTTATCTTTGTTAATCATAACTGCCCTGAAAAATGTAGGCAGGAAAAGGTGACTAGTAATTAAAGCATGGGTAAGAACAATCATGCTGGAGCAAACAAAGGTCCTTACATTCAAATACCTAGTTTCTGATGGTGGTTGGTAATACGTAAGATGCTTAGGGAAGAATATAAGAAACAGAGTAGTACTCAAAATGCAGGTGTATCAGAGATTTCTGCAAGGAAAAACTCATGTCTTCTGTTTTGCTTCATTTTCTTTTACTAATTCCAAACATATCTGCCTTTCACTGCCACTGAGTATCGAACTAACACTTTCATAGACCCATTCATGATGACTCCCATATTACTTTCTTTAGGGATAGTAAGTAATCTGTTGATAAATATACATGGTTAGCATTATTTTACCTTTGTGTGCATTACTGTGTTTTAAGAATATTGAATTTGAATGCTTATTCAGCATTGTGGGATATTTCTGAAACTCCTTGCAGTCACATTTAGATTTAATTACCCGAAATAACTTTGTATCTTTACCAAACCAATCAAGCAAGTTGCTTATGCAAAGTCACTTAATTGTGTGACTGCAAGGCAATTTAGCTTTGAGAGAGACACTTTGCATGCCTGTATGTTTTGAATATAAATACAGGTGTTCATGCTGATATTATTCTGCTAATGATGATATAGCTTTGCTAGGTATTTTTTCAGATTTAAATGTCATTTAAATAAAATGACCAAGGCTAAAGTCCAGGATTTTTAAAAATATGATTACATCTGTGGATAATGGGTAGGGTAACCTCCTGTGTCAAGTATCGAATTTCACACGTGTGCACAGGGACAACACAATGTACTCAGACTCCCCGTTTCTGTTCTTGTTGGTTAATGCAGTTCTTGCATTTAGAGAAGAATACATATTTCCTGTGGAGATTAGGAAGCAACACTGAAAGCACATTTATTTTAGATACTTAAGGGCAGAAATTAAAGCGTAGTCTCGCTTTGTACATCCATAAATTTAGATAGCTATAGTTCAATATGCTGAAGTAATCTAAATATTGTGTCTGATTGTGGCAGTAAATAAAGAATTGGTAATAGTTGATCATATAGTTGCTCTATAATTATTTGCACTGGTAAAATTGATCTAAAAAAAAAACAGTGCTGGGAGAGCAACCACAAATGAACCTCATAGGGTGAGCTTGGTATCTGAAAGTAGTTTTTAATCCTGTATGAATTTTAAAGAACAGAAAAGGCTTGATTAAATCATAAAGAAAGCGAAGTCTCCTTTCCATAAAGATGCAATAAAGTGAGAGACTAATAAAGCATTAATAATATCGATTTCCTTATGGACTCTTGGCTCAGAATGGTTTCAGTAAGTACAGGAGTTGGATGAAAAAGGCAAGCTCTTTGGAGGATGAATTTCTTTAAAGGGCACTAGATGTTCTTAGAGTAGAAAATAACAGGTTTAAAAGAAATGAAATTGAATGGAAAGGTGTCCCTCGTGGTCTATAGCCAACTGTAGGTGCTCGGGGATGCACAGACTATTTATCATGGGAGCAGCCATCCATCAAGCCAGTTTTTTCACATTAAAGAATTCACTCAAGACATCATACCTTTTGCCCCAAACACTCCAGAGTTTGTTTGATATGAAGTACTTAGCCTTGCCATGAATGCAGTCTAATGAATGTTTAATAGCTCATGTGATAAAAACCTGCTTTGTTCTTCCCTGCTGGCAGCTGCATTTGAGGGGTGTATGCCTACCGTGGCGCTGCCCATAGCTGAGCTGTCTAAGCAGGGCTGGTTGATAATTGTATGAGATTAGTTTGTGCCAGTATGTGAGTTCTTTGAAGCTGAAATTTGCATATAATAGCTCTGGGGTTTCTTTTTACATTGTATGAGAGAGGTATTTTTAATGAATTAATTGCAAGTATGCATTTCTTTAACCAGGGGTTTGCTCTTTTGCACACGTAACTAGGATGATCACAAGTGCAGCTTTACCTGACAAACTTCCCAGTTCTTCTAGAATATTTGGAAATATCTCAAAACCAGACCTGGCTAAGCTGATGCCCTCTTTTTATAAATTCATCTGCTGTCCCTGGTCCTCTTCTACCTCTGTCATGGGATTCAGAAAAGTACATGGCTAATATTTACAGGCATAAGTGGTATGCTGGAGGTTCCCTGCTAGAGTCTCTCAACACAGAGCCATCATGCCTCAGTGCTGAGCAGCTCAAGGGCAGAAAATGTAGTGAGGTTGTGGCCTGAGCAAAACCAGGAAGGATTGCTTGAGACCATCAAGTTCTTATTCACTTGATGTGAAAACAAATCCATTTCCTAGGGTATGAAGTTAGTTCTCTAAGTCACTGTCTCTGCTTTGTCCTTTTCAATTACTTAATTTGAAAGTCAGTGGCTATTTAATAAGTTTTTTCAATATCTCCTTTCCAGCGTATCCCCAGGGAAAATTATTTGAGAGAAATAGAGAGAAGAAGACTTGGCAGCACTAATTCACCATTAGCTACCAATTATATTTGTGGATGGTCAATATAATACACAGAAATAATGCAGAGTGACTTAATTCTCTGCTTCATAATGCTGGCCTGCTTCCCTTTCTGGTTAGTCCACTTAAAAGCACTTAAAAGTAGAGAAGAGAGGAAGATACTAGCCAGCTCATTTTATGGGTAGGTTTTTTTTTTACCTTTGAATGCTTTACCTTATTAAGTGGGACTTGATTTTGCCTCCCAGGTTTGGTGCAAACCACAGTCATTGCCTCTCCAGAGGCCTTTTGACCCTTTTGACAGGTGTGTTTTTCTCAGTCTGGTTTGTAGATCGTGCCTTTAGCAGCGAGGGCAGAGAGTGACAGTGAACCAAAGGGACCTCATTAGTGTTTGTCCACAGGGACCTCACCTGAACTGTGCACTGCTCCTTGCATGTGCAGGACTGCAAGCAATTAAGATTATTTGACTGGAGAAAGCCATGATTTAGTAGTCAGTGTAAATAAGAACAGGATTAAATTATCACTGTGACATGACACTGGCCACAGTACATTTTCGGGGCTAAGGCACAGTCAGCTTCATGTCAGCTAACTCTCAGGACTGACATGCACTTGGCAGTGCATTAAGTTGCAAGGGATAAAACAGTTATGATCCTTTGCGCTGCTTCTCCACCTGCCAGAGAGCTCAATGAGCCACAAATCAGCACCAGACAGGATGTAATCTTTAGCCTGGAATACCAGTGTGAGCCAAAATTGAATGCAGTTTACGTTAAAGTGCAAGAATGAAGAAGGCAATGGTTTGGGAGTGAGCTTGTGTGCTGGTCTCTGTGGGGAGCGGCAGTCTCCTTGGGCAGAGCAGTCAGCAGGGAAAGAAAATGTATCATCAAGAGTGGCAGTTTAATCTGCTGCCAATTGCATGTCATTTTATATCACAGCCCAGGGAGTTTCAATAGGCAAAGAGGAGGTTTCTTGCATATGCACTTCCATTGTGTTTCTTAACTGAGAATAAAAAACAGGTTTTGTTCCTTTCTACAGGAAAGAGTTGACAGTTTTCAGCTGGCTGTAGTTTGAGAACATTTGATTCACATAATCTATTGTAAAAGTTGTTGCATGACTGTTCACACTGGTATCCAGAGCTGTGCTTTATAGAGCAGTTGCACACAGGATTAAAACAAATGTTTTACTGTTTGTAATTTTGCCCCTAAATATGAAAGAACCATCTTATTCTATTATTGTAGTCATACTACAATGACTCTCCTAATTTTCAATTTTTCCCAGATGTGAAAATAGGAAATTATGATGTCAGAAAAGAGCAGACCCCCCTGATTTTTACATGTGTGATAAGAAGCAGTGAGAAATGAAGTAATGTTCCTTTTTGCATTATTGGTCTGAATATCGGTCATTTGCCTAGTAGCTTTTCATGCAGCTACTTGTATATTAGTCTGATTCAGTTGCAGTTACTTTGTATATACTGTAAAGAGATGCTAGTTACTTGAAACGTGCAGAACAGAGAACATAAGGTAGTTTCAGATAATTCATCGGTTCCCTAATCCTAGTAACTTTACCCTTTCACTAAAATGATTTTAGCTTTTAATATTTTTTCTTTATACCATCTATGTTTTGTTTTGTTTTTAAAGTCACATAAATAGAAGAGAAAATGAATAGACCTGAAAAAAACTACAACTTACCAAGGACAGAAAGATGTGTCATATATAAACAGTGGTGAATTTTTACAAAAGCAAATACAAGTTTTCCAGGTATATTTGGAAGACATTGGTTTTATGATGAAAGACTGCTTTTAGTTCAGAAATTGGTTATAAGGTGTTTAGTTTAATCCACACATATGACCAGTTGAAGGAAGATTATGTGGTGAGTAATATCCTTTCAGGACTGCTTGAGCGAAATCTCAGACTGGGAGTCAGGACACCTATTGTAGAACTGACTGAGGTCTGCAGCATGATTTCGGGTACACTGCCTCAACCCCATCAGCTTTCATTTCCCCTCTGACCTTGGGTATATCTTGGCTATTTAGGATGCAGATTATAAGTCAAATTCCCTTTGATGAAGTGCTTGTGCTATGCAGTCATGGTCTCTGCTTCTGAAATAATCTTTCATTAAATCTGCCTGGGTGAGGGGCCTCTCTGAGACTTCTTCGAATTTAGGAGACATTTAAGACAAGCAGATCCCTCCCCCCCCCCCCCCCCCCCCCCAGTGTCAATGATTTTTAATTGGAGCTGAATTTTCAATGCAATCAGAGAAATATTTTAATTTGCTTTGCACTGTTGTCTCCTCCTCATGGTGCGTTAGCATTGCAGGAGTAACTAATTTTCAAACAAGTTCCCCAGCGAGGAGCTCTGAACACTCCCCTAGCCCCTGCTATGAGGATGTTAGTATCAAGTAGCCCCTGTGCTTTGCAGGGACTGTGGATCCGAGCTTGTGAAGTGCTGAGTTACCCCAGCCTGACTCTTAAGTCAGGCAGTAGCTGGGTGGGGGGTGTTTTGGTGGTTTGGTTTTTGTTGTTTTGTTTTGGGTTTTTGTTTTTTTTTTTGTGGATTTTGTTTTGGGTTTGGTGGTTTGGGGTTTTTTGTTTGTTTGTTTGCTTGCTTTTTGGGTTTGGAGTTTTTTTGTTTGTCTGGTGTGGGGTTTTTTTGTTTTTTTTTTTTTTTTTTCTCCCCCCCCCCCTCCCTGGGGTTTTTAGAGTTACTGTTACCCAATGAAATCGTAAAGGGATATTGAAAAAGATGACATTATCAGCCATGGCGGAAAGACATGTGCCGTACTGGGTTTGGTCAGGGGCTGTCAGAGGGGAAGAGGACTTGCTAATGAACAGTGAAAGGAGAAGCAAATAGAGGGTGCACTCTCCGTTCTTAAAACTGGGTCAGTCCTCATTAGGCAGCATTTTCATATGTCGCGTAACAGATTAATCCCAGAATGCAGTACTTCTTTTCTGAATATAAATGGACTTGTGTTAGTTCTGTGAATGTGAGAACCCACATTGGACTGTGTTCTTATCTTAGCACTAATTCAGCATTTTGCAGGAGCTGGGCGAACATGTTAACTCTTTGGTGAAGTTTATGACTTGCCTTCAATTTGCTGTCTCAAGCACGGCAATCCTGATTAGGTTCTGCAGCAAGCATGTGCAAATTATGCTATGAGTGTTTCAAATGGCATTTTCATGCTTATAGCTCTTGGCTGCTAATCAACGTGCAGAACTGCTCTAACATTTAAATAGCTTTAGCAAGCTTCACCAGAATCACTTGCTAAGAGCAAATCACAACATTAAAGCTTCATTTCACTGAAGCTGCAGGCTTTCAAATGCCCATTCGGCTTTGACCTGAACTCTTCAGATGTGAAGTTGCACCTGCTCCTAAGATGCAGACTTTTCATCATGTGCTAGTTTTGTTGATGTAGGCTACTTGAGAGTAACCCCCTGGGGTGATCCTGAGGAGTAAAATGTCAGTAAGCCTGGGATCCTTATGCTTTTAAGCCAGTAGCAATAGAGCTAGTATCTAATGCGTTTCTCTTCCTGTATACTTGTTTGCTGTGTTTGGTGTTGTGGGTTTGTTTTTTTTTTTTGTTTTAAAGCAGAGAAACCTACTTGCAAAAGTCCTGCTACTGTTTGTGCAGATCTCAATTTGCGCTTTACTGACTTGTGAACATCGGACCCATGACTGTAGCTTCTCTAGGTTTACCAAATGTAAAATGGGGAAGGTTGTACCACATGGAAGAGCTTTCAGATGCTACTGCTTCTATTACATTTTAAAATGGCCAGTTGGAAAGAGATTTGGAAAAATAAAGTCTCCATTTTATTGGATCAGTCTTGCCTTTAAGTGATAGCAGAAATATGTATAGGGACTTGTTGTTTGCTCTCTTCAGTTTTCTATTTATTTGCACATTCTATTTTTAAATGTAAACCTGTGAAGGCATTTAACAACTCTGTCATCCCATTCCATGTACAGGTTAGCCTTGTTAGTAAAGCTGTAACAACTATTCGAGAGCTTGGCAGAACAGTGAGAGTGTGGCTTGTGAAGGGGGATGCAGGGCATCCGAGGTCTGCCTAGTCCATTACCTTCTGGGTTGTCAAGAGCGGTGTGGTGCTGGGGTGGGCACAATGAAATACCGTTCTCCCTCTCTCTGCCTCTGTTAGGCAGAATGGTTACTTAAAATCGTTGTGCTCACCAAACAGATTGACACACTGGAAGTTAATTTTCTGTGTCTGTTCTGCAGTGTCTATCATGTAACATTGTGGCAGGTTTTCTTGTGTATTTTTCTGTAACCGATATAGAAGTTATTTTTGTATTCTTCGTACCAGACTGCACCTTTTTGCATGTGCACCTAATGATCCTTTTTCCTTCTCCCTTGCTTGTTTATAGCACCCTGACTTGAATTAGATCCCCGTGATTTGCATGTGGGTCTCATGTAAGTGTAACTGAATTGTTGAGTGTTTGCCCTGTGATAAGTAGTATGTGTGGCTTGTTTTGTGCTCATTTCACGTGTGAAATGGAATTAAACTTTGCTGCTCCTGGTTCCTGCCACAGTCACCAAAGGTCTCAGAGAAGCAGTGGTGTTTCAGTCCAAGTAAGAAGGTGAGCAGAAGGGTGTCTACAAAAGGTGTCATGGAGTGGGTGAGGTGTCTCCTGTGAAGCCACAGCCCCATAGTCCAGCCCCTGGGAGACTGTTGGTGAAGCTCCATCACCTGTGGAAGAGAAATATAGTTCAAAAAGAGGTTTTAGGAAAACCAGTTGTCTTTGTCTCCCAGGACATTCACAGACACAGTAAGACACTAGTAAAATATAGCCAGTGTTTCCACAGTCTCTTTCCTCCCAGAGTTTGAGTATTGTGCAGACTGCTTTCAGTGAGCTTTGAATCCACATGAGGTGGTTTATGATAATTATCTTTTCTATTTATTTATTTTTAAACTAATAGTAAAAATGAGGTCTAGATTATGCTCCAGGAGGCTTTGCATCTCATTTCCTGACCCTTTTGATCACATTTGTTCACTTACTAAAGAGAGAGCATGTCTTTAAATAAAAAAATAAAAAAAAAAAATCCCACTTGCAGGTTCAAATATTTCCTTGATATCAAAATACCAATTAAAAATCTCAGAAACCAAATATATAGGCTTAATAAAATTTCCAGTTCCAAAATAGACTGCAGCTCTACATCAGCTTCTCACAGATCTGCACAGAAAAGACTGCAAATAATTGGGTAGTAAATATATCTGGATTAGCTACTAGCATTAGTAATATCTGTCCATAGTTAACAACTACTTTCAATATATAGTCATTCAATAATAGTTTGACAGCGTGAATTACAGTGCTGTGATTCATGCTAGCTTTTCTGTTGAGGCCATGGTTGAGAAGTAACTATGTAATAGCTATGAATTATTGTTCTCTCATTCATTCCTTGCAGTGTCTTACTGAAATATTTTATATTGTTATATTTACAAAAACACAATGTCTCAAAACAGCCACCTGAAAATAAGTAATGTATTAAGTAGGGGAACACAGAAGGAGAAAGGAGTCTTCTCTCAATAGCCCAAGGCTGAAAACGTTTGAGCACACGGAGTGTTCTTCACTGCACTGTTTGTAATTGTGGCAGCACTTAGATGCCCCAGCTAAGAATCGGATGCTGCTGTGCTAGGCCTGCACTCACACACGTAAGAAGTGCTAAGTCTTTCTTCAGCTTTATTCTTAGAACTGTCAGCCTTTTGCTCACAGAGTTTGTGATGCTGCCTCAGGGCTTACCTCCCACTAGGTTCTCGGGCACAGGGAAGGGAGAAGCGCAAAAGCCCAGGCAGCTCCCTGTTGATGAAGTTGCTGCTGCTGTTGTTGTTGTTACATTTGATTTGTCAGGTGCCAGCAGATTTCTTGATATCGTGCCAGAGGGAGGTGGATGTTTCCTGTTCTCTTGAGTTTAAAATCTAAGTGCCACCTCTGTGAGCTGTACAGCCTTTTACTGATCAACTGATGCTTTCAGTTGTTTTTTGAAGTCACACTAACAGCACATACCATTGCAGAATCTGATCCTTGCTAAACAACCAGATACTAATGTGCTGGAAGACTCTGAGGAAAAGTTAATTTATGGGCATGATATTAGCTTGCTTTTTTATTCGGAGCTGATGTGAAAGCATTTTCTTGTGATGTATGTGTCCTGATGGATTTGAAGGAAGAGAGAATAATGCTGGATTTCAGTAAAAAGGTGAGACCTGGTGCATGGAGTGTGGAAGGAAGTGAATGAGAAGAGGACAACTTTGGAAGAAAGCTGGAGGGGAAAGGCTGGTCAGAGCAGGTGCTGAGAGGAGACACTTCTGCAGAAGAAAGGGGGTAATAATTAACAAATGACCTATAGCCCAGCTCACAAAATAAAGCAAAGTATGGAAAGTTGGAATTGTTAATGGAGGGAGCTGAGCCTTTATGTTTCTTGGTGCCTATGAAAAATACCTTGCTTCATGAGTATTGGATTCCTTTCAGAAAGAACAATTCTGTTACCACCCAAAGGCCTCATTTGTGTTCTCAGTCTGCATTTGCTATGGTGCCATGGGAAGCCATGGCTAATCCGCCTGCTCGGCTCTTCACTGTGTCTCAAAGAGACAAGCTCTGCAGTAGCAGTTGTCTTGCATTAGTCTTTGCCTACAATGTGCTTCCTTTTGGCTCTGGGCCATTCCCAACAGCATTGTAATTAGTCTATCAGGACTGTCCACCTTCATCATAGCAGATACAGCGGAAAGATATTTGAGGAAACTGTAAACTTGCATTTCTTTCTCTGTTGGGATCTTTTGAAATCCTTCTGAGACCCACATGTATGTATGTTTTTCTATGTGTATGTAGTCATTAAAGTGGGGTATCACATTTACCAGTATTTTTGAATATGATGAATGCAGTTGCTTATATTTCAGCCTTAAGAAAGGTCCAATCAGATTCCACCCACCTACTCTTACTATGGTGATTCCTGTGCAGTTCTGTAAGGTGAAAGCAGTGTAAGCAAAGGATGGATTTAAATCACAGAACTGTAAGGAAATCACATCCCAGGGTCCTACTCCAGTGCATACTAATGTCCAGTTATTCCAGGGAGAAGAGTTGATGCATGCAGAAAGCTTATCTAGACTAAGCCTATTAAAAAAAAATTTAAAAAAATTGCTCCAGACCTTTTCTTCTTTTGTGTTAATTGCAAGATTTTAACTTTTTTGAATATGAAGCTCTGTCCCTTCATATTAGGGTTTTTGGACCCCTTTCAGATGTTCTATAACATGATGTACTTCCTTCATCTGAACTTTCAATTTATACTGTAATGTAATGTGGCAGTAACACCATTAATTAGTCTGTTAGTTTTCCCAGGGAAGTTCTCAATTTCTCTATAACTGGGAATTTCTTAGGGGGAACCTTCATACTGGTGCTATGAGAAAGGGAAAATTACTAAAGAAAACATACACAAACACACATGCATGCATATATATATATATATATGTATAAATATGTTTATGTATAGAATAACTGGAGAAACTGATCTATGTAAAAGATTCTTCTAGGAAATATTCCATGTGTAGTTGGTAGTTTGCATGCTACAAATAGAATTCTATTAAAAACATATAAGGAAGCATCAGTTACTTTTGACTGGGGGGAGCTGCTACCGATTAAATATGCTGAATGTTTTAGAAAAAAAAATATTAAAAATGTTTTCCATTTAAGACCAACTGATTTCCACAGCAAATATTACTTGTAATACTTGCATGCATTGATCTGGTTACTTGATTATTAGGTCCCTGGGAATTTAGAACTAGTATATTTTAGCCTCTCTTACCTGGCTTTTAGTCTGAGGTTAGGAGAGGAAAATAAGCTTTCTGGATTTTTCAATTCCTACTTGATTTTAAACTTTTAATGAATTATAAAATAAAATGAGGAGAAAAAACATTTTTATATGCCTGCAGAAGAGACTGCAATTGTGCAGATATATTTATACTGAGCTTCTGAATTAATGTGTTCAGTCAGCAGCCTCCCACACTGGTCAGAGTGAGTTCAAAACTTTTGTAGTAGACATACATTGCTTGAACATACACTTTGCATTTAGTTCTAGTTCTTTTAATGAAGGCTTAGTATTCTGAGCCCTTAATGTATGAAGTTGCTCAAATTAAATTTTAAATACTACTACCTTCAAAAAACATTCAGAAAATTTTAAACTTTGTATTATCATGTAGTACCTTCACTACATTTTTATAGCATCCTTCATTTGAATGCCATTTGAATATGCTTTATTTGATGAATAATATAAACCAAGGTGCAGGATATGATATTAATTATACACATAGGGAGAACTTGAAAAACTTAAGGATGGGGAGCCCTGCCCTATAACACCACAGGGCCTGTTCAGCTGTGACTAAGCCAGAAGCTCTTGATCCAAGATTGAGTGTAATCCTTGTTGTGCAGTGACCTCTACAGCTAGAGGGACGATAAGGGCTGCTTTTAAGCTGTCTGTGGGTCTGTGACTGGCACCTGCAAGTGCAACCCACATGTCAAAAGCAATCTGCGTAACTAGTATAGAAAGACCCAAGGGGTTTCAAATAAAGTTAAACTTGTAACAACCTGTCCCCATTTTGTTACTGAATGACATTCAGGAGATAGCTTACATGTGCTACTGACATCAATGTTGTAAAAATACCACAGATTATTTGTTCTTCATAAAACCTGACAGAGGAAACCTAAAAGTTTGTAATGATGACAAACTTCTGTATGTGCAACGTAGAATTCAAGATAGGCACAGTTCTTCCAGAAGTTTAGCTGTGGGTTGTTTTACTTGAAATTATTTCTACTTATTATTGAATTTTCTCTGTTATGACTTCTTTCATTTCTTGTTCGGATTCTACGTTATGTCTTCTTGTGGGGTTTAGTGCTGATGATAGCAGAGATTTGTCAGAGAGAAAATCAGTTCCCTGTGGTATAGTGCCCACAGGTGATTGTTGTTATATATAGTTGTTTCGTTACATATACTGTGACACAGTCTCAGGAATAGATTAAAATCAGAGCCCTGTTGCACTGAGTGCTGCTGAGCACTCTGGGACATCATCCCTGTTCCAAAGAGCATCCATTTGTATTGTCCCGCATGGGTCACCTTCAAATGGTGGAGGGAAGAGTATTCTTCTCTCTCTGCAAGATAGGCAGGGAGCAGCCTGGCCAACTAATGCAGCAAGTCTGGTGCAAATACGGTTTTGAATACAGAGCTGGTGAACTGCATCAGAACTCAGCATTGTCCTCTGTCTCAAATGTCAGGTTTGAAATTCCCCAGCATTACAAGGTTGTTGTAAATGAAGCCAGTGAAGACTAACAAGATCTTCAAAGGTTTTAATAGAATTTCCAGTATCTCTGAGTGAGGTGTGATTATATTATGCTTGCAGAATAAGCTTCTCTGTTCCAGGCTAACATGATCACATAGTTTCTGGTTACAGCAAAAAGAGTTTAAGGAGTGTTACAGGCAACCACTGCACTAATGGTACGGTTTTCCTGTACTACCACTTCAAGCTGTTCTGTATTCTCTTGGTCCACACATAAACCTCTCTGTCAGTATGTTTGGTGATGCTTGGCCATGGATGCGCTTGTCCAGATAGGTGTGTTGACTAAAACCTGATTTTTTGCTTTCTCCTTTCTTGTTATCTCATCCATTTTGCATGGTGCTAGTGGTACTTTGGTGCCTTTCCACATTTCACCACACCTACAAAGGCAGGCAAGTTTTCTCACAATTCAGATACAGTAGCTTACTAGAATACAACAAAACGCAGGCCAGGCCTGCAGAAGTCCTAACAGCACAGCCCTGGGGACACAGCATGGAGGGTGGTGTAGGGCTCTGTGCTGTGGCTGCTTGCACCTGGCTTAGGCTGATGTTCTCAGACACTCGTGCCTGTCAGACAACCTCACCTGTGAGCAGCTGCTTCCTAATATCTTCCAAATCCCTTTGGAGCAAAGCCTGAAGTTCGGTAACAGAGAGGCAAATGGCACTTAGAATGGCACTCCCACTGTTTTATGTTTCCCTCTTAATGATGAAAAACCAATCTTGATATGCTGTTAGTGAACACTGACAGAGAAAAAAGGAAATTGGCCTCCCCATGAGACATTTATTCATCAATTAAAAATGAGATATCTCATTTTGCAGATTAAGTATCTAGAGAGCGTGACATGGTGTATGCCATGGATGGTGCACAATCAATTGACAGAACAGAGTGCTGGGTGGACTCTGCCAAAAGCCTCCAGACTGCTAGGTTGCTTCCCCAAGAGCAGGCTTGTAAGTCTACTGATATACACAGATTTATAGGATGATATGAGGTGAGCCTGGTTTTTGTCTTTCCAAAACCAGAAGCAATTACTGTTTCAACACAAACACTAAGTGTTTTTTGCTTCCAACAAATTTTGTTTAAAAACATGTTGTGAAAAATGAAAGAAGTAGCAAAATAGTGGAAATCAAAGGTGTTACCTGACATGCATTAAATGTTATCTACTTCTGCAGGGCTTCAAGGATGCTCAGCACCTCTTAGCTTCAGGTCCCTCAATTTTTCATTCCCCAGAAGGAAAAAAACATATTTTTCACAGAGCAAATATGGCAAGTAAGCAAGAAGAGGGTCTGGTGAAGCAAATACTTGATATAGTCAAGGGCTCAATTATGCATCAATGGATTCAATTTATAGAGCAGAGAGCATCAGTCATGGAAGAAGTCAGTCTCCCACACAGAGCACTAAAGCATGCCCTGACAGAATGAATTAAATAGAGTGCTAGCCAGAAGTCACTTCTTCCAAAAGGTAATTTGATTCAGTCCTACAGAAATTAGACTCCAGAAGTGGAATATTTACATCTCTTATTTGAAATAACTGAGAACATGTAGAAAAAAAGAACGTGTTTGTTACTGGCTGGCTTGTTCTTGGGTGAAGACTTTTTCTTTGATACAGGCATGGGCCTCTAGAAGTAATCAAGTGAGAAGACACCCCTGTACACTTGGTTTAAAGAATCTAAGCATCTCAGACTATGTCAGTGATAAATTTTTCCCAGATGTATTTTGATACAAGTGAGCAGTTTGTGTGACATCTGGATAATGCAGATGGTATAAAATGCATATAGGACTAAAGAGCATCAAAAGCCATCTTTATCTGCTTCTTAGTTACAGGACCAATAAGATCTTATTTGTGAGAAAGTGATAGAGTTCATCCCTGTGCTCTTGGTACTATATGCACTGCTTTAATACACAGAGGGTGTCACAACAGATATAAAAGAACAGTGTTGAGGATCCAGAATGAGGCCAGTTGCATTCCTGTTTGCCTTTGTGTGCCAGTAAAAGCTTTTATGTGACTGTGGTCTGCCTACATATGACCCTAGGAAATCAATAGACCTTATCCTCTGCTGTTGCAGACAACCAAATCTTGGCTCTCAAGTACTCCTGTATGGGCTTGTATATCTGAACGGGTTAGGTTTGCTCCCATTACTCCTGTTGGAAGGAGGATTATCTTTCAGAACCACCTGAAGGATTTGGAGACTTTTGCTTTTCTATCGGAAAAGCTTTTATAGAAGCAGAATGCATCAAGCAGCCAAAACTAGAAGATTTTTACTTCGAATGCAGAGGAGCAAAAAGTTGCAGTCAAGCTGTCTTGAGCCCTAAAGTTTGGCTGAGGCCTTGAAGTCCCATCTCAAGTCCTAGATGATGAAATGCTGGTTTACTCCCAAAAGAAGGGAAACAACATGCATTTATCTCTGATGTGTTCTGCTAGGGAAGCTGCTATCAGTTCATATTAGCTGACGTAGAGGTGAGCAGACACAGAATGAGTTGTGGTGAAGGACTCTGTGTTCTGTGGCCTTTCACAAGCCTCACCCACCCATATATAAATGGCTTGGAGATGGTTTGGATCTTCTCCAAAACACAGTGCCTCATCATCTTCTTCTCCCTATTTCATTCCACTAATGAGTTAGCAGCTCCACCTGAGGTTGGTGGACACTGCAAAAATTTGTTGATGTCCGACCTTACTTTTCTGTGGCCTGAGCAATGTTTGGCATGTGATCTGAGGGTCAGGTTGACTGCAGTGAGCTGTACAGTGTGTTTTGCAGATACTTTTCACTCAGTTGTTGGCAGGGCCCCAGGCTGCTGCGGCTCACTCCATTGACTCTTTCACTTGCATTTCCAATTTGCTTTGCGTGAAGGCTCAATCTATCACAGGCAACCTTTCCACTGGCCATTAATTCTCATTGACTGGGTGATTGACTGGACTCCCATGCTGCAGCACTATGAAAGTTAATAGGATTACTAGAAATGCAAGAAATGGCTCACATGGTGACTTTAAAAAAAAAGAAAAAAAAAAAAAGGAAAAAAAGAAGGTGATAGCCAATTTTTCAGGATTCATACAGTGAGTGAGTTCACCTCCTCTGAGTTATCCAAAATTGCATTTGACTGGTGGCAGCCTTAATGGACCAATTGTCATTTTGATTGACAACTCTACAGCAGAGTATAATGAAACTGGTATAAATTAAATGAAGATGCAATGACAGGAGTGACTCAGGGCTGTCGTCAGGGTACATCCAGACTGCATAGCAAGTGCGGACCCAAGGCTGTGCTTGAGTCCAGCCCTGCCAGTGATTCCTCACTCCCTGCATGCAAGGCTCTGTGCTATCATGTATGAGACAGAGTCGAGGCCACACTGGGAGGCACCGTGAACTAAAATGCCTGCCTGCCTGCAGTGGTGAACAGGACAGATGTATCAAGCCAGATGTGCTGAGCACCGTGTATTTAGTCTGCTCTGCAAACAACATAACATCTCTGTGGAGTCCTGAGGCAATGGCAGACAGGACTGGAAGGCAAACTGAGTGTATCTGCTCATATCGCGTAGCCCGTCATAGGCTTTACACTGACAACGTAGAAGCACAATGAAAGGGTAAGGATTTACTAGGATATAGGCCACTTTTTAGTCTAGATGACAGTCTAAAGCACTCTTTTGTGCCATGTTCTTGTTGCCTTTAAACTAAAGAACTTAAAAGCTGTGTAAAGGGCAGGTATGTTTTCCATTGCTTTTCTTTTCTGATTGACATTTCTAGAATTGTAGTTTGCATGCTTTTTTTTTTTTTTATTGGATACTGAGGAAGACTGAGGAGCAGAGAAGGCTTACATGTGTTCTACCTTGGGTTGAGAAGAAACTTAATTCCTGTTTCTCCTTGAATTTCTCTTCAACTCCTACTCCTCCCAGTGTCCCATTTCTTCTTTTCCGTCCCTGGAAAGAGCAGGCTTGGGTACTGTAGGCAAATCTGATTACTGGTTCTCTCTAATTACACCATCATAGAGAATGAAGTACTTGAGATGTATTGGGTTTGGCAATACGTTGCCAAGGTGCTGAGACATACTCTATTCTTTTGGCCATCAGGAACCTTGTGAACAGAACCAAAACTAGCCTGAATAAAGAAGGAAAATGTGTTGCTAGAAAATTTGGGAATCCTGGAGATCACAAAATCACACAGGGAGAACTATGGAAATGTTTTTTCACAGAAGTCTGATTCCTCGAATCAGAGCAAAACTCAATAATAAAATATTTTTCACACTCTTAGTGAGTTCTCACAAAAATATGTGTCTTCATGTTTGTAGTATAGAGCAGAAAGTGTTCATGTCAGTGCGTGCATGAGACAAATCTAGAACTGTGTACAAATACAGATGATGATGTTCATTCTGTTATGAACCTAGAGAAGGTGAGAAGTGGGGAGATTGTCTCCAAGGAGGGAATATATGAAGTGGTTATAAAGTGAAGATGCTGCAAAATGAAGATGCTGCAGAATAACCATTCCTGAGGTTCTGAGGAGAGTAATAGTGCTTCAGTGCCTCCTGTTACATTTCACTTCTGCAGGGTTCTTCCTAACATTTCAGGTACTCCAAAATATCCAAACATTTCTGCTTTCTTTTTCCAACGTTATGCGCTGTAGTTCTCTATCAAGGCAAGAATTTCTTCAGAATCTGTTGTTCAGCTGCTGAATTGGTATTGGTTTGTCTTCCTTCCCTTGGGTTATAATCTTCTTTGAAGTGATTGCGGGGCTCAGTATTGCCTGAACCTAATTTGAGTGTGGTACACAGTCCACATCAGACACTTCCCTGTGGCAAACACATGGGTGATTGTGTCCTTTTGGTAACATCAGCGTTAAGGCCAAAGAAGAAAGCTGAAAGAGAGGGTTGCTCACGCTCCAAGAGGGATGTGTCTGCTCTCTTCAAAGAGAGCTCTTTGAGCAAGGGAAGCAGCTTCTTGTTGCCCTCTGTTGGGAATAAACAGAGGAAGAGTTTCCACTGCCTGCCTTTCCTCACAAAAACACTCAGCAGTTTAATTTTTGATGGAGGGGAGAAAAGATTGATTATTTCGTTCTCAGCCTTTACTGTCAAGTGAAGTGTTCTCTCGAGTTAGCATTACTTTCCTTTTTGCAGCTTGAGGACATGTCGCCATCAGCTTTTATATCAGTAAGGCTGCTCTAATTCTTTCCTTCTGCTGATTTTGTGCAAACAATTATGCATGATCCCTATGCTGTAACTTGCTGCAACTCAAAAGGCAGCAGTACTTGTGAGATTTCCCATAGCCACATGAAGAGAACTGTTTCCAGATCAGTCTAGACATATAACACCACATGCCAATCCTAGAGTGACTGTAAGCTTCTAAAATTGTGTATCCTCACATGTAACAAGAAAAGTGTTCATGAGGATGACGAGTGCAATTTTAAAAAGTGGATAAGTACGACTTCCAAGACAGATAGTGGTAGGGGATAATTTAGGAACTGAAGAATAGATCGTTCTTCTCAAAACATTGCTTTTAGACCTCTCTGCATGCCTAGGTTTTCTTACCAGTAGAACAAAATCAGTGTATCAGTGGAAAAATATGTTGGTTTATATTTTTACAGATATATTTGTCTGATAAACTGATAGTTGTGCAATTCATAATTAATCTGATTAAAATAGAATCAGGTTGCCTTTTGTCAAATTAGCTTCCTGTGCAGCAATAAGCCTTTCTGATTTAATCCTACACATAAACACCGATACTTGGGGACAGTTGCCTGTATCGTAACACTAACAGGATAGGTAAAATGCCAAAGCTTCTGTGTGTGAAAGGCTCATGCTCCATTTTGAAATTTCTTCTTCTCTCTTTAATAGTAATGTAGCTAATCAGGTAGTTCTTGCTTAGATCCCCACAGCCTCTTTTTCTCTCAGGTTTGTAAGCTAAAGGCACTGAGGTAAAAACAAGCAAACCAGCTCATCTGCTGGAACAGTAATAAGTCAGAAAACTGTCATCTTTTACAATGAAGAGCTCTCATAGGAACCCTATTCTTTTCATTTATGAATAGGCAGAAAAGGATGGATTTCGAAAAAAGATGTCAGGTATGACAAAGTGAGAGAATCAAACACAGGTGCTGAAACTGAACTTCATTAATAGTTTTATTAGGGGAATGAGGCTGCATGCAGAAGTTTATGTAGTTTCAGGGCAAAATGAGGTTTATGTGGTTTCCTTCTACACAGAAAAAAAGAGTAAGCTTTTAGTGTTACTAAGAGAACAATAAAGACAACATAAAATAAACAACAAGAAGAAAAGCTAAATCTCCAGGGAGGCAGATAGTGTGCATTTGCTGTCTGCAGATATATGCATTGAGCTGAACAGGTTTTAAAGGTACCATTCAAAGAAAAACAGCTACCACAGCTCTGCAGGTTGTTTGAGGCAATGCATTCCCTTTATACATTGATTTTTCACAACTGCATTTGAAGGGGAGGAAAATTCATGTGGGCAAAACTAACTTTGGAAGGAAAAAAAAAAAAAGAGTGATCCTTCCGAACTGACATAAGTTATATACTCAAAACAATAGGTACTAGTCCAAACCAAGCATGGAAAGCCACACGTGAGATTCAGAGATAGTCTAAAATTTGCATCTGTGGATCAGACCTAAATGGTCAGTGTAAATACAACGTTGTGCAGCATGCATCTCTTGCAATCACAGCTGTGTCTGCAGTGCGGCAAAGATGTCAAATAAGCTGGCAGGTAGCGGTGCTGGTAATGCCAGTAGTTTGGCACAGCCCCTCCAATACGTCTACACTCAGCTACAAGCAGAATCGTAGTTGCTGTGTAGATACTCTGAATCAGCAACTGCAACCTGCACACTGCAAACCCAATTGTCGGTTGAACAGCATTTCTTCCCACTGCTCTATATTTAATTTAGTATCAAATTTATACTGTCTTTAAGGACTAATTTCATTACCAAGACAGACTATTGGAGGAACCTTCTTTCAGAGCAGTCAGAAACAAAGATGCATTAAGAAAAACGCTAACAGAAAAACATGTATTTAACCAGTGCGCCAGTCTTGAAATGGGTCATATTTTGATTTCTGAACCATTTCTGTGTCCAGAAGATGGATGGGTTTTTATTTGGTGTCTTGGATTTTTGTTTACTTGGGCCTTTATAAACCAGAAACAATATGAGTCTACTTTCTTTTTTTTTTTTTTTAATAAACAGAAGAAAGGAAGTGATAGCTCTGTTTGCCTTCTACTTCTTTATGGAGGGCAAAGCAGCTAGATATCTTAGTACGGTACTCGAACTGTATGCTGCTTATTGCAGAACTGATTGTATTATGCCTGGATATGCAAGGCTTGCGAATTTTGTATCTGCAGAGCTTCTGGTAATACTCTAATCTAATGGCATTTTATGGTTTTCTTTTTGTCTTGCTGGCCTTATAAAAATGTATGTTAGCAGTGTAAGATGATTTTAAAAGGGTCTTTACCATACTGCTTATAAAATATCTCCAAAGACTAGTCGGAAAACAGTTTGCCCTTGCAAATGAAGGTTGCTTCTACCAAGATAAAATTTAATTGCTTTTAGAGCTGTCAGAGTGATTTCTCAGTGTCTGATTTATGGTGATGAATTGTACTTTAAGTTGCTCTTTGTCTGTATACCTGTGTTGTTCTTTGTAACAGTCTTCAAACTTTTCTGAAATGGAAGGAGCATTATAGAGAGAAGTGAATTTGTGTGTTTTACTACTTTATTGGGGAAAAAAAATACCTTGGACAAATCTGTTTCCTGTCAAATACTGAGATTTTCCAAGATCACTCAAAAACTTTCTGCTCTCTTGAAAACAGAGCAACAGTGAGGAATCTCAAAGTAAAAAAAAAAAAAAAGGCACAGTAAAAGGAGGTTTCCAGCTGTGACACATGCTAGTAATATCTTGCATGGTTTTGAGCAATTCCTCATGAGGTCCTGAGTCATGTTATAAAACCATGCGCTGGGAAGAATAGTACTCAGGTCTACAGCGTTTATGAGCCATCTAAAAATCTGTGTCCAGTTCTGTACGCGGTTTAATTCAGCCTCAGGGAGTGCTGGAAGATTTTAGCTCAGTAAATGACAGGTCCTAGGAAGCTTTCCTAGCACATTTGGAAAAGAAACCATTGGAGGCCAAAAAGCACTGACTGCCCCAGTTGGGCCAGGAGTGACTGGAATGGTTCCTGTTGGCTCGTCTAGTGGAAATAGTTGTTCTTGGGCAGATTATGCTCTCCCTGTTGCTGGTTTAAATCCAGAAGAACTTCACTCAAATGGAAAGAGAACAGGTGAGATTAAAATGTGGCCTCATGGATTTAGCCTGCAACAACTATCTCTTTTTTTGGCAACATTTTAAAATCCAAAGCATGTGGTAACTGCCTGCAGACTAAAGTCTCACTAGTGAACTTCCCCACAGGTGGTATGTTTGCAGTGGCAGCTCTTGTTCTCATTATGGCCCTTCTGGGTGTTGCCATGTCTGCATCAGTAACACTTTCCTGGATTGTGTTTCTGATCTTGGTTCACACCATGCAAGTCCTGGCTGTAAATCCGATGGAACTGTACTGCATGTCTGTCTTTGTGAGCAAGGTCTGGACACTGCCTGTAGTTTCTTTTAGTTCAGCAAGCCTTGGATAGCAGCTACTAGCAGTTAACTGGCAGCCAGCTGCTCATGGAAGAGGGGCAAGAGTAGCAGAGCAGTTCTGGACATTCAAAAATAAAATTGTCCCAGCAGATACTACTTTTTAAACACTTCAGAATAGCAAGTAGCTGGATACCCATCTCCTGGGAAATGCGGTTTCTGCTGCTCTTGTGTCACTGGGGGAGGACAGGGAAGAGTCTATCACTTCTTTGAGTTCATTCCTTTAATTGTCATTGTTTCCATGTCCAGTGCTTCTAAATGAGAAAGCAGCATCTGCCTCTTCTTCCCACAGCAGCTCAGTTTAGCAGTGTCTTCCTTTAGGGAGCTTTTTATTGCAATAAATAGAATTCTGGTTTGCTATTTTCATTGTAGACATCATGTAAGCAGAAGATGATGGGTTTTGCATATCTGGAGTGAGACTTTAATTTATTTTTAAAAATTTTATTCAGTTACACAAAGAAGAAAATCCTGAATTCAGTTTTTGCCTGCCCTGCTAGGGAAGTGCCTTTCTTAATTCTAGTAATTATTACATATTTTATTGTAGTCTGTCAGTTGCAGCTAATATATTCTTTCCTATTTTACTCCATAAGCTCTATACTGGGTAGAAAAAGGGACAGGAGACTCTCAGTCTAGTCTTGTGCTCGAGTGGAAATTTTTTACCATGTGCGTGTTCTCCCTCCCACCTGATACCTCACTCTTTCTTTATCTGAATTGCAACACTACTGACGATTTCGCTTCTACCAAAGTCAACAAAAATACTACTGTTGGCCTCACTGTGTGCACAGGGTAGGAATGGTCTATGTCATCTCTTTCTTCCACAGTCTCTCTTGTTCCATTGTATCAAAATCTCCCTTTGGCCATAACCGTCAGGCAAAATAGCACAAACAGCTTTTTTGTATGGGTGGCCATGTCAGCTGAATGTGTCCTGATATGCTTCTCCGTGGCCCCAGTGACTCCTACAACTTGCCTTGTCCCTCTTTACCTCCCTTTCTCACTTCAAAATGGGAAGCTTCAAAGCACTTAAACTGGACCTTCTGTGTATTAAGAAAAGCATCAGGTTTTTTTAAGACCCATTAGTCCAAGAGCAGTGAGTCCTGCATGGGGGAGAGGAGTTTTCTGGGAGACCTTCAGTATATTAAATAAGCAGTGGTGATAGTGCCCTCAGGCTGTACCATGTGGAGTGAAGGAAGGTAATGCTATTAGCTGTTGTGTTTTACATGTGAATCCCATGTCAGGCTTCTGCCATTAAATTAGAAGAGAGATTCTTGTTCTTGGCTTCTCTGACTCACTGTGCACACATTCCCAGGCAGGAGCTGAGTGCCATATGGTGCCTGAAGTGAAGGCTTCAGCTTCTCCTTGATTTGGACTAGGCTGCTGGTTTCCGTGATGCTTCCCTCACAAGTTTCCACTCTTGAACATATGGTTGATCTGCTCTGTACTTACTGCTATACTGCAGTGTTTCCATTGACTTCACTGAAGTTGTTCCTGACTGCCGTCGCGTGAGGGGAGTGAGCTCAGTGGCACCAGAAGTAGCACAGTAAGGTCATCAGGTTTGCTCCAGGATTCTGAGAACAGAACAACGTGACCAGAACTCTCCTCCAGACCATAATGATGCTTACCTGCTGCTTTCTGTAACTGCAGTGTCGGCAGGCAGGCAGAGTCATTGCACTTCTTTCTCATATGCAGACTTGGTCCTGATTCTAGGTTTTGCTTCTCTCTGAAATACCCCCTTTTGCCAGAGGCAGCTGCCATAACCTGGGTCTCCTTAACTAGTTGGATAAATGACCTTGTCTTTGTTTTGCTCCTCCCCATATCCTGCTATTTCCTATTCTTTCCTGATTTGTGTTGCTGTCATCTTCTCTACTTCTCTTCTGAATAGTCTGATAGAAGTTATAGAAAATTGTTTTTCATTCTTAAGTTTTTATTTAGCAGTTCCAGCTAGTCTACAATAGAGCACTTGTGTGTCAAAAATAGACAGGCAGGAGCATGAGCAATAAATAGTAATGCTCATTAATGCTACATATTTTCCTACCATGTGAATTCCCTTTCTCCTAATTATTTTTCCTTCTTCAAAGCCAATTAGTTTAATGTGGTAACAGGAATTTACAATGGGACTGCCAAGTCATATGTCTCTAAATCTCCATGGATTCCCAGCATGACACTTTGTTATGCACTGAGAAGTGACAGATGTGTGACACTGAAAACATTATTCAGACCTATTCTGTTTTTCTGTAGCTTTGGGCCAGGATCAGTTTAAAAAAACATGGGTTACCAATAACAGCACATATTTTGGGAGTGTGGGAATGTACTTTCTTGTCCCTTGGTCCTGCAAAGATTCTTCTGTGTGCTGGGGTTCAGATGCAAACAGGTCTAATTGAACTTGCCTGGACTGTTCATAAAGATAAGGATGAGCATGAGAGTGAATCATGCAGGACTGGGACCTTAAACCTGCGTGGAGCACGAGGATATAGCAACTGTAGCGCAGTCTAATCTGGGCAGTGTTCTTGATTACTAGGTGCTTTATAGAAAATCATGAAACATCCCTGATGCTCCTTGTAGCTCCATACTATCAGGAGGCATTTCTGCATTGAAGGATGTTTTTCTAACCTTCTCCTGGCCTGGGTTCTAATAATCAGAATCTGATCTTGAGTATGAGGATTGCAAAAGGAATACCACTCCCTCTGTAGATTGCTAGACCTGTGATACTGATAGATGTTATTGTTTTGGCTGTGCTGCACTGTCAGCACTACCCATGCCATAGAGTTTTGTATGTATTGTGATCAAGACGTGCAGTGCAAGCTGAAACTGTTGGCAGCTGAATGGGACACATTTGTGATTTTTGGCACTTGTACGTGATGATTTGGGACTGGGTTTGAGCACTCCAGCTGACCATCTCAGTAAAATATTCAGCTGTGACATGATTTGCAATTTTAACCTTTCCATTAGATTTTTTTCTTTTTCTCCCCCCCCCCCCCCCCTTGTTGAAATGAAATAGCAACTTTTCAGGAAGCTCAGAACTAGTATCTGAAGCTATCTGGGATGTCTAGAAGATAACACTAGATGTGATGACTTGCAGGATTTGTGATAGGGACTGCACTTGACTAACCTTGACAACCAGGGAGTGCACTTTTTAGTCGTCCGTGTTAACTGGGCAGACATCTATGCACAAAGCTTGGGACTTGCTGGGCTTTGGGCAGGAAATCTCTAAGACTCGAAATGCACCTCTGGCCTGCATGGTGATCCACCGCTGCACACCATGACATAGATGCCTCGTACAAAGGCACCTTGCTTTGTGTGGTACAGAATGAAGTTCTCTCATATGGAAAGCTACAAGTCTCGCCCTGACTTCAGTGGTTGGATTTCCTGCCATAGCTCCATCAGTGGTAGTACACTGCCCTTTTTATGTATCACAGAAGCACAGGTATGTAAATACCTGTTTCCTTCCAAATAAGTTTTAAGGGATTTCTTGACAAGCCCTGATGCAGTAAGTTATTTAAGTCTGTGGTTTGTCTGAAGCATTTGTCTGGATACTCATATGAAGCTGAATTCATCCTTGCATACCTTATTGGGTTATGTCTTAAGCATATATATTATATTAATATAGAAATTCCTTCCAGAATTAGTTTGGAAGAATCACAGTTCTGGAATAATCGTTCAAGCTTCAGTTGTGTTTTCCATTTATATACCTGCTGCAGATGTTTTATCTGAAAATGCACAAAGCATTTTCTTAGCAATGTTCATGATGCTGTCCTTTCAGACCTTTACTGATGTTCTTTATTGATGGTGCTGCATCTGGGCATAAGTTGTTTTTTATGGTTGGATGAAAGATGGTTATCTGGGCATTTGTTGTTTCGAACAAATCTTCTCTCTCTCTGTAATCAGTGGAGTGAATGTAGCTTTTACAGTCACTGCTTTGTGTTCACCACCTCTGCCCCTTTATAGCACTTCAAGTAACAGCTGGCCCAGTTCTGCTATATTTGAGGCCAGCGGACGGTCCTGTTGCATTAATTGGAAGCTGGACTGAGACCAAAAAGAGGGATAAGAATTAGTTTTGTTTTGAGCTCTGTGCACCTAACCCTGCCCTCAGCAGTGGCAGTATCCAGGCCTTGGCATGGGTTTATTTTTTTAAAAAGATGCAATCCACAATATATTAACAACAGATATAGAGTGTGCTTTGTCATATAATCATTTTAGAGGATACTAGCACTGCAGAGGAGAGTAGATTATTTCAAGGATTAGACAGACGATGAAGGTTAAGCGAATGGAAAAACTAGGATGAATATTGGGGGAAAAAAGTAATCTTGCTATTGCAGTCCAGTGGAACAGAGAGGAAATGAGAGGACTATTGATTGGGTTATTTCAAAAGGGGTAAGAAAAATATTTTATCAAGAACAATCTTTCCTTGGTTATATCACCCAAATGTTGTTATTTGCCTTTTCAGATTGATGTAATTTGTAAATATAGCATTTGTTCCACCTGTGTGAGGACCTGGTGCAAATGTCCACCCACTTTTGGAAAAGTACTGAAGTTTTGATATATGCTTAGAACAAAACATCTGTTTAGAAGGTGTGTTGAATTGCGGTCTAAACCTTCAGGCGATCCCTGGGGGATTGTAAATGTTGTATTGGAGAGCATCCTTTCATACCAGTGCTTTGCATTGCCAACTACAAGCTCTGCTTGTTAGTGCCTTGCAGTATTTCTATGATGCACTCCCATCTGTCTGGATTGGAATGTCGTGACACAGGTAGTTCATATCCAGCCATATGTTCACCTCACACAAATGATATCTGCTTTGTTCAGGTGTTATCTATAATCTACTACATCATAGACACTTAAATGGTAACACTTGTGAAGGCCAAAAACAATGAACTGCAAAAGTACTTGGCCCATTTGTTGGTAGGCTTTATTGTCCATAGTACAGTATTAATTTAAATTACAATCTTTAATTCCTTATGTTATCTTGAAAAGCTGTAGAAGTTGTGTTAAAATTGTCCCATTTTCCTTGTGACTTCATCTTCAGTGGAAGCTGCCACATGTACTCTCGTTATTATTTCATGCTGAAAGATGGTCAGTGGTCTCTGCTGCATTGCACTGAAGTCATTTTTCCATTGTAATCGTATATAATAATGGGATCCTAATGACTTTACTAATAGACATCCAGGATGCAAACTGACCGTTTCTCAACTTTATAATCTTTTTCTCAGAAGGAGCAACATAATGGAATCATCAAGAGTGTTTCAAAAAGTTCCTTCCCAGTTGTTTTTCTCTGGTAATGTAGTCTCTGTGTGCTTGTACTTACAGCATGAGATCACTGAGATACTAAATCTAGTTTCCTAGTACTGTCACTTTAAAAAAGCTGTGTATTTGATAGGTGGTATAATTTGTGGAACAGTGGTCTAATCCTAAATGGAAATCCAAATGGAATTATGGGCACTCATGAACTTTCAAGATTGTACATTTAATGATGATGGAGTTTCATTTTATCTTCTATACTTTGTGGTTGAAGCTGCAGGGTTGCAAGCAAGCATTAAAATTCGATGAAAGAGATTTTCCCATGGGGAAGATATGTATCTGATACTGATCAATCATCCAGAATTGACCCTAGCTGTTTTTTTTTTAGGGCAAATACAAGGGTGATGGGTTGGAGGTAAGTATAGACAGAAGAACCTTTAGAAAAACAACAATTATTAGACACCACTAGGAGTGACTAGGGCAAGTGTGGTGGCATACAGGTTTTAGAATACCAATGCTGGATATGCCTATCATAAGTGTAGCTAAAGATGATGTTTTTCCAGCATGTATAGGGGCCAGCTACTCCTATATACTGTGAGGTAGATTAAGTCTGTTGTCCAGTTTATGCTTTCTCTGATTCATCATTTCTGTAAGGAGCTCTCACTCACAAAGATTAAGTAATTCTTAAAATTTCAACAGAAATTCCCTATAGCCATTTCTGTGTGAAAGCTGTGCGTTCCTTCTCCTTGGAAGTCCAGTGCTTATTGTTGTAAAGTTTGTATATTTTCTCTCTTCCACTTATACCTATTCAGCTTTGGCTCCTGGTAGCTGAGAATAGCAACTGCCAATGCTCTCTGGTCTTTGGAAGGCTATTCAGGTGGAAAAGAAATTGTGCTTTCTTTAGTGCCAGTGTCATTTGACTTTCCCACAGTTACAACTATTTCCAGAGGAATTGTTTCTTCTGCTTTGCCCTGTGCCAAGGACTAAAGAGGTGATGTTTTTTTCTTGGCTCAAATCTTTGTTTTTATTGTGTGCTTAAAACCCATAAGAGTTGCTAGTACTCCCTTCTGACTCCAGTAATATTGGCCCAAGGCCTGAGGCATGCTGAAGTCTGGCTAGTAAATATCCTAAAGTTTGCTCATTAAATGCAGATATCTCAAGCTGTCATCTCTTCAAGTCATAGAATTACAAATTCCATTTTCTTGGCAGAAGATCATGGACCATTCTTTATGCTTCATTTATCTATTTTCTATACTGTTGCACAGAGGTTTGCCTTTGCATTTTCACCACCTTAGCAAGATTCCCCTGATCCCGAATGCAGCTGTGTTCTGAGTCACATGGCCAAACTCCAGATTCTTAGACAGCTTTTACTTGGACTCCAATTTGGGACCTGGTACGAAGATATAGGTACTACAAAGGACTGAGCAAGGGCTTCTGTGTTTGAACATCAGAATTATTATATTAACATCACTCCTGGCCACTTTTGTGAGTGGTCCAATGAACTTTTGATATTGCTGTGGCTATATGCTTCCCTCTTCCCCCAGCTTTCCTGCCTTGCAGTCTGCGTTCCTGTGGTCCTTATGTCTGTCTTTCCTCTCCGTCTTAGTACTCTGCCAGTGTCATTACAGCACTAAGTGAAAGCACCTTTAACTTAGCATAAAAGCATGACAACTCCAAACGTCCACCCTTCCATTCTTATTTACGTTGCCAAGAAGGTGTATGGCTGAGTAGGCACCTAGGTACACAAGCTAAACTGGGCAGTTCATTGAGGTTAATTCTCCCTTGTTGCTGGGCAGAAGCCACACATCGCTGTTATGAGCAGGACTGTTTCTCACTCATCTTCCTCAGGGGCTTTTTAGCATATGGATCTTGGAGATTGTAGGAGGTTTGTGTGCTAATACAATGTTGTACCCACTTATAGTTGGTATATAATTCTTTGCTCAGCATTTCTTTTGTGATGTTCTTCCTCCTTCTGTGTCTCCTGCTAGTTGAATGAAGATTTTCTGGGTCAGAGGGTTGGTAAGAGAATGGATGTATTCATTTTTGTGTTCTTCAAGGCAGCACCTCCAAGAGAAATAAGAAACTTTATGTTCTTTGAGTGGGCCTGTGGTATGGCTGTTGCCCTGTTGCTTTTTTGTATCAAGGCCAACACCAGGAGAGAAGCTGGGGGACACAGTTAGCCTCTGCCCTTGTGCCTAAATATCTGTAATGTCAGGATGCTTCTGCCTCAGTCCCTCGAAGCAGGCTGTCTCCAGGACCTGCCTTGGGCCTGGGATCTTCTCGAGGCCCTCTCTGGATGCAGCTGCAAAACTGTGGCTGCAGGTGGAAAGAAATGGTAGTAACACAGTCTGAGCGTGGCTAGGCCTTTCAACCAGTCTTTGCTTCTAGAGTTACAAGAAAAACTTGACCCTAGGATCATTAACTGAACAAATCATAATAAAAGGAGAGCTGGCTGTGAATGTTTTGATGAAAATTTTCTCATTGGAAAATACTGACTATGTCTGCATCTTACTGGAAACGTGTCAGTTTGGTCAAAATCTGTCAGGAAATTTCTCATGCACAAGATGGAAATTATTGTAAAAGCAAACAATAATTAAGACATTAATTTTCAGACATGAGAAGTTTGGATTCAAGACCTTAGTGTTTTTAGAGCAGATATTAAATCTTTCTCTCCCAGATTCCAAGTCTGAGCCACTAGTTTTGAAATAAAAATGATGATCTGAATAAGTGTAATAGATAAGCTGTCTTGCTGTGTAAGTGGTGTAGTTCATAACCTGGTTGCACATTTCAGAAGTGACTAAAGGGAAGTGATCTATCAGTAGCCGTTTGCACAACACTTCAGAATCCATCTGAATCAAAGGATTCAGAATCAAAGGTCCAAGTTTCCCAGGTCTCACCTTGCCTTTTCTGCTGGTCTTTGCCAGCAGAATCAGAATCGGTAGAATGCATTGGGAAAGCATATCTTTACCTCCATGTGGTGTCAATTACATGTACAATATATATAACATTTATTTTAAAAATGCTTATTATTTAAATTTCTGAGTGGAAGAGTTAAGAAAGAGGGAGAATTGGGAAAATGTATGTACCTGGTGATTGGAACAAGATTTTTTTCCTTTTCTTTAGAGAGGAGTAAAGAAAAATAATTTGTTTCTCTTGGCTATTGTGAGATTCTCTTCCAAGTACGGCAAAGAAACATTCTCCTCAATACTTTAGGTAGGCAAAGGCTTGAATAGTACTTGTAGCTAATCTTTCTGAGGTGCATTTTATAGAAGAAGAAAAAAAAAAAAAAGAAAGAAAAACATTCACCTGTGCACTAGGCATAAGTAAGTTCGCCTGGCTGCATTCTGTTCTTGTTTTAAGCTTGGCTTATCAAGGAACAAAAATAACAAGTTCAGCCAAGAACTCATGAGAGACTGTTTTACTCACCTGTGACCTCTATTTCCACTTGTAAAGATGCAACAATTGTGATTACCACCGCTGCTAAATTGCAGCAACACTGGCAATGCATGGGGTCTATAAAATATTTGTGCTTGTGGCTATGACCTTTCAATAAAGGGCTGAACCTGAAAACCATTATCATCGCAATTCATACTGTATTAACCTCCCAATAAACTAGAGAGATACTGTTTTGTCAGCCTGAGTTTATGCCTGCAGCACTAGATACTGAACCATTTAACTGCTTGCAAATGTCAGCAGTTCTAGCTTATCTATTACAATGCTTCACTGAATTTCAAACTACTGTCATGAAGTATGAAAATACTAATTTCTTTCCTATTGAAGTAGGCCATCTGTGCATTGTTCAATGCAATACTACCTTCCCACTCTTTAGAACACTTAAATAGTGTCGTAGATGAGTCATAAAAGTGAGTTGGTCCACGCACTGATTATATAAGGTGTATTAATATTCATGGTTTTCTTAACATTCCTGCAGCCTAAAAAATGGAAATGCGTGAATTTCAGGTCAGCTATCAGTCAAGCAAATACTCTCATGCTGATGCAATGATAAACTCATGTAAGATATCATAACATGTGGAATGCAATTTAAAAAAGTCTGCTGAATTCACTTCTTGCACAGTGCTAGAGAAGCTGAGTGACAGTATACGTGCATCACTTAGAGACTGTGGATACGGATATGTTTACACTGCAAACTCCTCTGCAGCCCGTTACACAGGTCTGCAGGAGAGCACAGAGATGCCTGAGCAAGACATGGAAAGAGAGGGATCTCCCCTCAGGGGAACATCAAACCAGACGTAGATGTTGAAGGGTAGGTGACAAAGTGAGCAGCCAGCAGGAACAGCACTGAATGAGGCAGCTTTTGGTGAGCAGCTTCTAAGGAAGCCAAAGGGGCAACAAAAACCACTGAGAAGCAAAGCTTCAGCTCAGGTACAGTCAAAGCTTCATGGTCCAGATCAGTTCTCTCCCAGCTTTGGGGACAGTGTGTCCTGGATGCCAAAATAGACCTATCCCACAGGCCTATCCTGAGGCTGGCTTTTGGTACACTCCAGTAGGTTGTGGCAGGACTGTAGTCTGGCAGCACAGAGCTCCTTAGGTAGTTTGCAGCTTATATAGGGTTCCGTACTGCTGTGGGCACCAAAGCTAGCTCATGGGAAGCTAGCTGAGAAAACTGCACTGCATCATGGTCTGCAGGATGAATGTACCCCATGAAACCAATGCTGACCCAGCAGCAAGGGAGGTCACTGTGCCTAGTTCAGAAACTTCTGTATGTTTCTCTATCTGTAAAAATTAACAGTGTGCTGATTCAGGGCAGTCCTGTGAGAGCAGGCAGGTGCATGTAAAGAGCTGTGAACAAGCATAATGATGATAATGGGTATTGTCACTCTGCTGTTGCCCTGAAGAAATGATGTGGAATGAAAGTGCAGTGTGAATTTTCCTGGAGGTAACATCAAGCTCATTCACCAAACTGCAGATGCAGCTCAGTTTGAGCCTTATGTGGCAGGGTGCTTTCTTTTGCTTTCAAATCTTGCATTATTCACAGGTATTCAGTGCAATGAGAGTCATTCCTCTCTTTCAATTACTTTAGTATTTTGCTCTTGTTCATTCTGTTTAATGTCTCCCCCCTATTGTTGTGCAAAAGATATATGCATATGTGTTTTCTACATAATAGAAGAACATAGGTCATAATCGATATTTTTGCATGTGGACCAAGATGGTATAATTTTGGATCCAAGTAAGTAAAGCTTTTTGTGTCCATGATAAAAAGAAAAAGACGGTTATCCTTAAGTTAGTGGATTGAGAACCAGGAAACTGGAACTGGTCCCTGACTTTGCCACTGTCACTGTGTGTGGCCATAGGAAGTCCTGTCAATTTTTATACCTCAGCATCATATCCATGTTACAGATGGAGAACTATCTCCTTCATCTCTGTCCTGTATGTAAACTTGAATCTCAGTGTTCAGATTTAGATAGAGGTGACAGTCTAACTTAGAAGTTCCAGGGGCTTCTTAAACTGAATTGTATTCCTGTGTTTTCTTCATGCTAGGATATTCACAAACAGTTAATGTGTATAAATAATGAGTCCAGCTAACAGCATCGAAGAGTATATGGTATGTTGGCTCTTACTGCTAAGAGTAGAGGTGGTTTATTGAGGGGAAGGAAAGGGGGTAGAAGTGAGGTTTTATTGCCTCCTCCTGACTGAAGAGTCAGAATCCAGACCAGGCTGGTCTGATCCGTAGTAGGAATTTGTCTCTTATACATGGAGCATTGAGGTGCAACATGCCCCTTTCTTCTACAGCTGAAACATGATTTAGGTGCTCCTAGAAAGTACCTGCATATGCAAAGTACTTCTCACTAGTTACTGTCATCTCAAGCAAACAGTCTGACAGCTGACTTAAATGAGTCTATTCTATTTTACACTCCTTGACTAGCATCTCATGAATGCTGTCTCAAAGATGCCATCTGCGTACTCTGGATATTTATAACTTAAAGTTGGGTAAAATCATGAGAGATTTGATCTTGCCCAAGCTGGACTCCATTGGCTAGGTAGGTGTCATCCTCAGTTCACCCAGAGGAAAACAGAGCCACACAGTTTTATATACTACAATTGCACATAGACTTTGTGTTCCTTTTGCCTGAGGACAATTCAGTTTTAATCACTTACTGCGTAAGCTCAAAATAAAAATAAAAATAACAGTTCTAAATACCAGGGCTTCTATCACAAAGTCGCTGAGCGAAGAGCTGTCATGTTACATTAAGAGCACGGTTACTGCAACTGATTACTTCATGTAGTATATTTGCCAGTCTGTCTCCTGTGTAATCACAAGGAATGCATTGACTTAAGAATAGCTGTGCGTAAATAAGTTATGAAAAAGTCTGGGAGACAACTGAAAGTTCCTGCCATGATTGGTAGTGTGGAGAAATATGCTAGAGCTATCAGAAAAATATTATCTTTTCATAAGGTATTCCAAAAGATATAGACCAGAATCCCAAGAATTCTTTAAAATATTTGGATAGAAAATTGGCACAAGTAGTAACACTTGCTAGTGCTTAAGCCAGAGTTAATAGACTTAGTCCAGGCAAACACCAATCCATGGCATTGCCTGAAGTGCATTGCTGTTTTGTTGTAGAAATGAGTTAAGGAAATAAATAGCTGTCGAGGCTTGCCGTGGTCATGAAATACTGAGTATTCCACAGGAGTATTCCATGTTGGTCTTTCTTGAGACAACTCTTCAGAAGTCATAATCTACAAAATATGTATTCCCTGGTTCTCATACAGACTAAAGCACTTTGGCTTTCTATTTATGCAGTCGTATTTCTGTCAAAAATGGAGAAGGGAAACACTCTGAAATCTCGAATGTTTTGCTTTAAACAACTGTGGTTTGCAATGAAAACTCAAAACATTTCACAGGAAACCTGGTTTGTGTTTGGAAAATATTTAATAGAAATTTCTCTCCAGCTGTCTTTAATTTTGGATATTTCTAAATCCTTTCCACCTTGCACAGCTCGCTAAACTGTCACTGCAAATGTTCAGTCTACACCCTCCCTCCAGAAATGGTGAATGGGGATGCAAGAGGGGTTTTAGCTATTTTTCTGAGGGAGGATCGTGGTGCAGTAGCACTGTTGCATTAGCAGTTACTCTTGGATCAATACAGAGGATCAGAAAAGAGCTCTAGGTCTATTTCTAAGAGTGTGTTTTGTACTTGTTCCAGATTAGCTGTGACACAAAACTTGCCATTTAATGACCTTGTGGTTGCCTATCTGTTAGGCTATAACCGTCATCTACCTCATAGCAATGATACATGTTACAGAGCTCTTCATCCAGAGATGTCTGGACATCTCTTAGAGAAGCCTACTTGTTGTCACTCCTCTTCTGTTGCAGTAAAGCAGAGTTGCAGAGATGCTATACTTTGCCCTGTATCTTGTGGTAGGTCAGTGGCAGATGAGGCAACAAGAATCAGTATCTTCTCTGGTCTAGCAGCATGTGGGAGGTTCAAAACAGGGAAAAGAATATGAGGGTTGTTGCCACATGTAGATAAGCTGTGGAATTACTGCCGTAGGATTGCAGATGCCAAAGATTTCCATGAACAGATTTGTGGAAGAGACATTCATACTATCTAGGCACCACTAAATACCTTGAAACCAGGAAGTCTCTGAGCTGCAATCTGTAGAAAGGTATTTGGGGCTAGTACTTTCCCTCTTGCTTTTTTCCCTGTGCATCTAGCTTGGTCACTGTGAGAGGAAGGATACTAGGGCCAGAGGGATAGTTAGTCCAACTCTGTATGGCTGGACCTCGCATGTTCTCAGCTAGAAGGTGAGAAATGAATTAGTTTGTAAATGTAACTATCTGATCTCTAAGGACTGCCCCTCGTAAAAAGGGCTGAGATGCATCATCAGGTCAGTGTCACACAACATAATCTCCTGTTGCTTGGGCAGTACCCGCTCTCTGGGCAAACATCAGGCTGCAGTTTTGAGTGCTGGCAGTCTGGCACCTTTTGTGAACACTAAATTAATTTTTAAAGTGAAAAAGAGCTGAACCATTGCCAAGAAGTTATAAGGCTGGGGAAGGTACACAAAACTTGGGAGGAGGCTGCACAAAAAGAGTGCTATGTGAGAGATTCTTCCAGACAAGATCCGTGCTCTGAGCTGTATGGTAACTGCACTGAACTGGAACATGTTAAATGATTGATAGGAGATGTAGGCTGTCTCCAAGCAGCACAGAGACCCCAGAGACTGGTAAATAATGAATAGAATTCTTCTGCTGTTAGTGGTATGACTCATTGCTTGCTGCCTGTTTTAACCACCTGCTGTAGGGACCAGAGGAGGACTGGGCAGTCTCTTAGACCTGGATTGCAAGAAAAAACAAGCTAGGTTTTGAGCTCTGACTGCTGCCTGGTCATTCCTTATCCACCTAGATATAAAAGATACCAACAGAAATTACTGGTAGAGGTAGCCTGGGCAAGGAGGACAAATTCTGTCCTTCTGTGTTGTTTGGCAATGGAGGATCTGGATCCACCAGTTATTTGTCTTCCTTGGCTCTCCTAGAAACCAGGGAAGCAGGAAGGTGACATGAAGTTCTCCAGACCTGTTTCTCAGAGCTGCTGCCAGCAGGCACCAAGGGCTTCCCTGTGTGCAAAAGCCCAGGAAAGTGCTGGGACAGAGCCCTTCTGCCCAGGGAAAGTCCCTTGAATTATTGACCCAGATACCCAGCTGTTACGTGTGGATCGGTAGCAGCACTGGCAAAAACCTGATGCTTTGTCCCTTTATTCTGTCCATTTGACCAGGCCCAAAATAGTCACAAGTCCTCTGTTTCCTTCCCCAGCGCTGACATTTAGAAAACTAGGAGCCATTTCCAGCTGACATTTCCACTGGTAATGAATGTCACTCTCTAAGTCCGTGCCAGTTCCACTGTCCAGTGTTAGGGGCAGCTCAAAGCTTCTTAGCAGCATGTGTGAAACCAAATTTTGTTGTAGCAACAGAATGGTGTTGCAGGATGCCAAGACGAAGGAACAGGTTGCAGTGGTCGCTCTCATGCACCAGTGTCCTTTGCTTGCCTGTTTGTGGGTGTCTGCTCACAAATGAGCATGGTGAACAAATGCGGGTCCTCAGCTCCTTGGAGAGCAGCTTGAATGAGATTTTGATGCAAGTATCAACGATCGAGTCACAGAGCAATATTGCAGAAGGTGAGTGGGATTGGTCAACCCTTTCCCAGATCTGTCTGGAGCAGAGAAGAGGATAGTGAGAAAGATGAAACCTGTTTCTCTGTTTGGATGCCATTTTCTCCCACAGGGAGAGCACTGTAGACTGGGCAATATATATTTACCTTGCAAGTTATTCAGCCAGAAATTGTGGAAAATAGCTTAGCAGACTATACTTCAGCTTATTAGAAGTATAAGAAAGCTAAGGCAGTATTTTGCAAGCAATTTTGCCTATACTTGGACTTCTAAATACAGATTTAAGCACATTGACATGATTGCCATAGCTATGTTTTCACCTGTGATGAATTTGATCCACAGCTAATCACATATGCCTGAAAGCAGGATTTGATCTATCAGCTGAAATTCTTGAAAAGAGATGGTAATAAATGCCTGGTAATATCCTGGGAGAACATAACTGTGCTGCTTTGCATTTTCTTGTAGTAGAGAAGTTTTCTTTAAAACAAAGGGATCAACTTTAGTGTTGTTGCAAACTTTCCTCTCCATTTTGAGAGTGCTTATTCACACATACAACCAGAAGTTGTTCTGGATTAACTTTGACCTTGGATATATAAGATTTGTTAGTAATGTGAGACAGAAGGAAAGAACAATAAGTTAGTCTAATATTTGTAATGTCATAGCACTGAGAGACCAGACTTGGAACAGTCAAAGAACTGCATGACTTTATTTCTTCTGTAGGTGCTTTGGCATTTTTCTAGCTCATTGAAGTTGCTGTGTAAATAAGTATTTTTCAGAGTTTATTCTCCAGTAAACAGTAGAACCACAGAGTGCCAGATTTGGGAGATAGCCTGTTCTTTTACTGTGTAATAGAAAAGCAGCATTTAGGAGTATGTGGCTGTTCAGCAAGCAGTGTACAGCACTGTGTAGTGAGGTTAGGCTTAGTTATATTAATGACTTCCGAGTCATTGACATACATTGATTAACATTCATATTACATATCTCCTTTTTGGGATAATACCATAGCTAAGACTGTAGAAGGGAATGGTGGACCAGGGCAGGAGAAAAGAGAACAGAGAAATAGAGAAGGAAGAAGAACCAAGGACTGAATAAACACAAGCGAGAAAAAAAAATGTTCAGGGAAAATAAAGCCAGATACCACACTCCTTGTTCCAGGGGCGTTGCTTGAACATGTCTTAGGGCTGCACTTAATGAACCCATGGTGGAAGGGTCTCTGAAGTCTTGGCAGATATTTTGTTCTTTTCTAGTACAGAAAGCTTTCAAAGTGGAAGAAAATTCTTAAAAATCCAAACCCAGTAACTGGCACGTACAGCTGTAGCAGCTGTATCTTAATTGCTGAGATGCACTAAATCCTCCTTTCGATAATCAGACTACTCTAAACTTTTAAAGTACCTCATCACCTTCCACTGGCTCCATTCACTGATGGAGAATCTGGCAGCTGATGAGTGAAAGGTCACAGTTTCATAGTTTTTGAACTGAGATGTTCAGTTCAAAAATTCATTAAACCTACTGTGCCTGGGCCTTTCCTGGCCTGCCTAAGGCTTTCTGCTCTACTGCCTCCTCCATCTCAGGGCCAGCCTTATATTCAGATCTAACTTTCTTTTCTGGTGACTAGTCCCTGCCTGCCCAGGGCTGTTACTAATCAGCTACTTGCGTGAGATTTAGGACATATTTATATCTATCTGTTTTGCCATCAGACTCTTGTTCATATTTCCCAGTATTGGCCTCTGCAGCCTATGAGAGGGGTTTTTTTAGTGGTTTTTTTTTTAAGTGCTGTTCTCTCTTGCCCTATTTTCCTTTTTTATCCAGAAGCTGTTGATTGTCTGCTTCCTAGTAGTAATGCCACCACTTCGCACTAACATCCTGCCTCTGTTTTCACATCCCAGACTGCTCCATATTTCTAACCACCCCTCATCACAACAAGTGTTTTTCTCTGACATGTGTCCACTTAACCAAAGGCATTGATAAGTTATCTCCCTGTTTAATCCTCATTTCTTCTGCAAGAAATTTTCTTTCCTTCCTTTTTAAGAAGTTGAAAACAAAAATCCTTTGAGGTCATGGGGCACTGGATCATTCCCTAGATCAGCCTCCAGTATTTATTGGTTAGATCATTTTAGTGACTACACTGTCTGTCCTTTATCCACAACAGTGCATGTCACATGTTAGTTGTTTACCTCTTCACAAGTGAATTTGATGACTGTAATGTGCTCTCTCATTTGCTTTTAGACATTCAGATAAGCAGTCTTACTTGTCATGAATTCTGCCCTTGACATGTCCTTCTGACAGTACTTCTTGGGCCTCACCAGCCTAATGCTGTAGACAGTTTTGCAGAATAGCTCAGCTCTGCTTTCATGTTTTCTGTTGTACTGCAGTTGTGTCTAGAAACCACACCTGTGATCTTGAATGTATTTATTGTAAGAAGAAGCCCTTGTTCTGCAGAGCTGGTAATCTAAATAAATAAGACAGATGACAGATGAAAATGAAACGGAGGCACCAGCAGGCTGTGTGACTTGCTTGACCTCATGTGGCTCGTGCAAGGTCCCACATGCAGGGCCTGTGACAAAGCTGGGAAAATGATCCAGCTGTCTGGGTCCCCGTCTCTTTGGCACATCTTCTAGACCAGACAGTCTCCCAAAGTATCAGGTAGTCAGACCTTAGAAATAGTCTAACAGTGCAGTGTGGCTGTAAATTGAAACAATGCAAACATTTGTCAGCCCATGAAAAAGTATCAGGAATAAGTGTATAATCTGTAGAGCCTTTGTGTCTTAAATGGGATTACTAGGGGTTTATACTAGCTTCTTTCAAGGGCAGCAGTGATTGAGAAATTGTGGAAATACCAGCAGTGATGCATCTACTTCTGTAAAGTACAAGATCATTCCCAGAGGGAGTGGTTTCTGGGAAGGCAGCATTAAAGTTCCAGAAAGATGCCTGCGGCAATGAAAGAGCCTGTCTGGGGATCAGCCACACTCTTCCTGTTAATTGATAGGGTCTCAGCAAGAATGTTCTCTGACCAAAGTACAAAACACTCGGATCATCATTCTCTTTAGGTTCCCAACTCTGTACCCAGCTAGGCAGGGCAAAAGCAGGGGTGAACAAGCACAGCTGGGAAAGGAAAAATCCACAAAAAGATGGAACGGCTTATTTTAGAAAGGGGAACCTGAGGAGGTTTCTATTTCTATCAGCTTTCCCTTTGCCCAGTTTACACACAAGGCTCACAGTCTTGGTTTTATGAGAGTTTGCATAATACCAAATGCATACTTCAGATATTGTGTTATTTGTATTCACCTAGGTTCCTACCCCTAGAGAGATGCTTTGAGATCATCTGCTGAAAAGATTAATTTACAAAATAACTTTTTCACAATATTGACTAAGATATAGCTAGCACCTGGTAAGGAATTGTGAGCTAAACTGCTAGGGTGTTTTTTTCTTTGTTGTTAGCATGATTGATAGGGGAAAGGGTACTATGTTAAGGAGACCAAAGAAAGTTGGCCAGAAAGGAGTACAATATTGCCTTGGAGACTGTTTTTCTAGATATTCAACAGTGTTTTGTTAGTGCACTAAGACACAATACCTATCTTAAATCTAGTTAAAAGGCATTTTGTTACCATCCCATTGATTTTGTATGTTATAAACCAGATCTAAAATCAAACTAAGCATTTGCAAATAAGTACTTATCAAAGGCTGTGATATAGGCAGTTGGCATAAGACAGCTCTGGATTTAAGGTACTGTTACCTTGATACTGCAGGAAGAGGGAATGCACCCAGTGCAAACTGCAAGGATGCACCCTTGTGGCAAAGAGGTGCTATACAGGGAATAGGTGGAGTTGAAATCACCGGTTTGTAAGGAAATTGAATGCTTTCACACTCAAATAAGCTGAAGAGATTATCAGCTATACTAGAGAATTTTCACCGCGGCATCAATATATTGTATTAGTTTTCAGATCGCTGGAACTGGTTGTTTGCTCTGCTGGAAGGGTGCATTTGTGCTTCTGTTTTTCTGAACTTCTGAGGGGCAGGTGCTATTCAGCACGCCTCGGTGTTTGCTCCCCTTGTCAAGTATTCATAGCTGTCTCCCAGCCAGCTGTTTCTCTATACGACTTGCAGGAGGGGAGCTGTCAAAGGGCAAAAATAGGTGAAGGCATAGCCAGCTGTCTCCCTGAGGCATGCTGCATGCTTTAGTGAGCCTTGCAAACTGTGAAACTGTCCCTGCTGCCTTTTCTATGCAGACAATAGAAAAAACCCACAGCTGAGGCTATGCGGGATTGTCTCCCACCCCTGCCTTACAATACTTTCAAGGTTTATTGGGCAGAGTGCCAGGAGGGGATGGCATGGGAAATGGCTGGTGGCCAACACAGCTATGAAGTATTAATGTTAACCACTGAGCAGCAAAATCAGAGCCAGAGGCGGAAAAAACCTCATGACTGAGAACTGGTCAAGAAGAACCACAGGCTGGTTGTGGTGAGCCACTGAGAGACTCTGAGCCTGTGCTTTAAAGGTGCTTAGGTGCCTGCTGATATGGATGGAGTTTTGAACCTCCCCAGAGAACCTACCTGGAGGCTGTTTTCAGTCTTTCGTCTTGGTCTCTGTTCCTCTGTAGCTCACAGCTGATCAAGTGCTTTTTTCTCCCACTGATTACCTACCTTGTGTGTTCAGAGAGGTTCTTTTTTAACTGTTAGCTAGTGTGTGATTGAAAAGTCTTTAGCATGAGTCTCCTGTCTTGTCTTTGCCGTTTAGGGGCCCCGTGCTACAAATACACGTCTGTCGCAAAGTTTCCTTGCGTAGGAAGACAGGGATATTTGCAGGCTGTTTATTTAAGGTAGTACTGCCAAAAAACATTAGGAATGGTATGTAGTTAGGTCATTGGCAGGGTGTTTTCCAAACATTTCTTACCACATTCTGCAAAACTGGCAATAGTCAATTGACAGCTAAATCAGTAATGTAAAAGGTTAATATCAAACAAATGTGAAGAGCATTGTAGCAGTCTGCCAAGCAGTTGGCTTGATTATGAGTGTGACAGATGGATCCCAGGTACCAAAGCCAACATCTGATGTACAGAGGAAAACATAGTCTGTAACACAGCCTTACTTGTCATATAATCTCCTTCTGAAGATAAATGGCTCTGCCTAGCTTCCAAGAGACCCAAAGCTAACCTCACAAAGTTAGTCAGAGAAGGACCTTCCAGGACATGCAGTCAGGAAGCATCATCCCAAAGTGTCAGATGGGTTGAGAATGATCCGATGCAGCCAGTGCAGAGGAGGGAGCTTCCAGTGGTTGTTGGACTTGTTCCTCCATGGAGCTGGGCACCCTTTCACCTGTATGGCTCTCAGTGTTCATGTGCACACTCAAGTGAGTACAAGGGTCTGGACTGTGATTAACACTGAGGCCATTTGGATCGCTATGGGCAGATAAAGGGCCCAGAAGGAGTAGAAGTGCCACTGGAAGTTGAGTAACTAACTGAAGTAGGTGATATTGAAGATCCCAGTTTAACAGATAACGTGGAGCATTCCTATAAAGCCCTTTTTATTTTGAGCATTTAACATATTAGCATATATAAGATAGGGACATAGAGTTGATCAGGACAGATTTGAACAGTTTCCAGGATTCCTAGTTGAAAATGAGTTGGGAAAAGTGAAATAAATGGAATATTAAAACAAGGAAGAAGTAATGGATAATTACTGAGTGTTGCTGCTTCTCCAAACTGTGAGTTTTTCCCCTGTGAAAACGTGGCAGTTTAATCAAATGGAATAGATTAGCTTTGGAACATTAATGTGAACATATTTTCCTTTTACAACATTAAATTGTAACCATTGCCAATGGATCTGCACTGGAAACTGTACATCAAACTGTGCCCTGTGCTGCACACAGATGGTAAAGCTCTTCACCACAACTCTGTGTGGCTATCATACAAAATTAATTCCCTGGTCCACATAAGTCTGAGCTAAAGCAAATATTGGCAAACAGGTGAAGGCTGCATGAACCTCAGGAAAGAAAAAATTCTAGATGCTTTTTCAGAATATAAAGCATATTGTAGATTTTAAAGTAGAGTGAAATGATCAGGAACCTCTAATCCCGTACTGGAAATACCGTGTGTTTTTCCCAAGATGTTGAACAGGAAAATTGGTGGGATTTAAATTAATAGAAGCAGTTGTCTAGAAATAGTACTATTTGCTTGAACTTTATAGTTCAGTTTAATTCAAGATATATTACCTGCACTAACACATCAGCTTGTTAGGAGAAGAAAAGAACCCTTCTGTATCAACTCATAAGGAAATATCTTTGAAGGTCCAGATTTTTGGTCTCCTCTGGATGAATACCGACCCATAGTAGCTGCAGTGATTTAATAAAAATGCTCCAGGTTTACCTGATTGTCACTGACTTCTTGTGTGGAGATAGCTACCAAAGAGTGTAGTGTTTGTACAGCCTTCTGAGAACCAACCATGATGTCTTAAGAATATTAAGAATTATTTTCTCCCCTCCTCCCCCAAAAGATTTTCAGGTGTTATTTCCTTTTTGTACTCATGCTCTACAGATTTTTCAGAACATGTCAAATTTCCAGGGCAAACTGGATTTGGAGAACAGAAATATCCCTTTAATTAACCAGCTAAATCCACTATCTGCCCACGTCTCCCATTGAACGGGCACATGCCCTGCTTTCAAGGCCACCTTCAGCCCCCTGGGAGCTACTGAGTGCTGAGTGGCTGGGAGACGGGGTCCCACTATGGCTGACTCGGCCACAATCAAGCAGGCCACAGCTGGTGATTTTTTTGAAAACTGTTCCTCTCACGCCATCTTCTGGTCAGCTCTTTGGGATTAACTACACCTGGGTCTGAGAGATCCTCCACCTAACCCTTCCCTTCCCTGCTCCCTACAGGAGGTCAATCAAGATGATAAGATGTCCTTGTTTGGTGAAAGCATTACCATGATCTTTCCTTCTTGTTCCTGTTGTTTTTCCCTGACTTATGATGAACAGCAAACACATGATGCAGATGGCAGTTGCTTATGAGTAAGTGTGTTGAAGCAAGCTGTTTGTATTAAACATTGTCTGCTCACAGATTTAAAAGTCACAGGAAATACTATGAGCTCCATCCCCATCTAGATAGAAGCTCTACATGTGCTGGATAGTCTCTTTCTTGAGGCAGGCTTTTCTGTAAATGGTGACAAATATTAGTACCAAGGAGTTTAACGAGGTAATTTCTCCATAATTGATACACAGAAATGCTAGTAGGTTCCTGTGACTCAGCTCTCAGATGCAACCTGTTGGATTAGACTGGTTTCTAGAGGAGCATCTTGAGCTGCTGGGAGAGAAAAGTTGAAAGTAGGCTTGCCTCTTTGGAGGGGTGCAGATCTTACCTTTGGGGACTGAGGAGTAGTGAGCCCACAACTGATTAAACCAACAAAAGTAGAACTAAAGATCTGTAATTAGTAGAGCTAATTACCAATTACTGGGAGAAAAAAAACCAAAAGTTCTGGGTTTCTTCTCTTGATAACTACATGCCTTTTTTTCCATCCTAAAAAGAATAATGTTACCCAACTTTGTGTTTCTAAAAATCTAAGTAGTAAGCAGAAGTTATGTTGAACACTGACTTCTTATGCTCATTTAATCAATGTATCCATGCATCATCTAATCAATAGAGATGAAATTGTGTTTCCTCAGCTGATTTTGAAATTGCCACAGACAGTGATAGTGTGAGAACTTGTGCTCTTAACTTTTGTTACAGGAAGACTGTCTTCTACAGCTAAATAGGGAAAGTAAATTTGAAATGCAATCACTTTTTAAAAAAAAGTTAGAGGAGTTCTTGGTAATACACATTCCCCTGCCCCCTGCTGCTTTAAGTGGATTATAATCACATTTTCCTTTTTATTTTTTTTTTTTAAATGTTTTCCTCTTCTGTGTGGTGTGTGAAAAAAACCACAGAAACAACAGGGGAAAACTGATTGACAGTCTTGGGGAAACAGTGAAACTCTGCAAAATGCTGCCAGGCACACAGAGCAAACTAACTGAAACAACAGGAAACAAGTAATTATTTTCAGGCAATATATGTTGTAATAGGAGCCAAAAGGATTCTGACAGATGTGTGATTTTTGAAACAAGACGATGCTATCCCCATCACAGATGAGGTTCTACTTCTTGATGAAAGGTTGAGTTTTAACGCTGCTTCTCACTTCACCATGACTGATGTGGTCCACTGGAAATTTCAAAACATCAGAGGGTGATGCAGCCTCCACAAAGTCTTTATTTGGAAGATGTAGCTATCTCTGGCTCACTTCCCTGGATGGGGACTGTATGGCAGAGTTCTACAACTGAAGCAATGTAGAATTCACCGCCTCTGGGGACAGCACCCTTTCAAAGTGGCCCTCCTGCTTCACATGGACCACAAAGCCTTTATAAACAACCTCCAAAGGGATTTAAAAACAAACTAACAAAACCTGGTGCTGACCACCTGGGCTAGCTGAGAGCTGGGTCTGTGGTAGCTACAGGGTCTCTTTGAGCAGTACCAGCACCAATGGGAATGGTGGAATGCTAAGGTGGCCAGAGGCATCAACCAGTCGGAGCCAGTCCGGAAAGCTCGGTGCTGTATCCCTGTCACCAACTGCTCCCCTGCAGCCGTACCTGGCACTGAGGAACTGCTGCAGGGTCCATTCAGGAGCACTCTGTCTTTGGGATCTGGGTCTGGGTGACTCTCCTTGTCTGAAGAAGGCAGAAGAGACATTGGGCCTGAGCTGCAGTTCTGCAGCTTATGAATTTTGTCATGCAGGTACCATCCTAGTATCTGGTGTGAAGAAAACTTCAGAAACCCAGCTTCAGGAAATGTTTTCTCAGCTAAATCCCATCTGAGCTGTCTTAGCTGCAAAAAACAAATTAGAAATTCAGACAGATGGGAACCCCCTCAAAAAATGTATGCTATTTTGTCTCCCAAAAGGATTTTGACAAGTTATTGAAAGCTATGCATCCTGCTACCATCTCTGTCTGGTCTTTGAGACACAATTCAAAATGAACTCATTAAAGGGTTGTGTTTCAGCATGGGAAACGCAGAGTTGCCTTTTTGCATTTCTAGTGGCAACATCAGCAGCAGATAGTAATGAACAGGTGAAAAGCTCTGTTTAGGTCAAGAAGAATTCAATGCCTAGCCCCCATAATAGGCTATAAACATGTGATGACTACTTTTAAGTGTGAAAAAATATCTCTCTGAGGCTCCTCTAATGCATATACAGCACCCAACGTTATTGCTTGGTATGTTGCTGCCTGGAGTTAACTTTCAGAGGGGACTCAGCAGTTGCATTTTGGGCTGTGAAGTTCTCATGTAATGATGTAGGCATCAGGCAGGGGTGATTGCTTTTGCATGGGTATCTGCAGCTGCTAGAAAACCTGTATCTCCAGAATGCAGCAAATACATGAAATCAAAGGTTTGGATTCAAAAAGGAGATTTGTGAATGAGTAAGTCTGATGTTCAAGCATTTGCCTCATAGCAGGTTAACAAAGCTTTTAAAAGGCTTTGCAGTTTTAGTTGGGGTTTTTAACTGGAGCCAACAGCAAAAGCTCCGTTTGGAGAAATGTGTGCAGGCTTGTCTTCCACCCAATCCTTCCCCTGAAGCAGGGCAGGGAGAGGCTGACCTGAGAGATTTGTTTCTCCTGGATGTGCAGTAAAGTTAGGCATTCAGATAGATTTTGTGTGGCTCCTGGGAATGTTTCTAATCTATCCCAGAAAACAGGGCAGGAACCTCATGACTATAGCTACAGCTGCACCCTTTAAACAAGAATGCAGTTCACTGCTGCCCTGGGAGCTGCACTGTTGTTTGCACCTGCAGCAGAGTGAGTGGGGCAATACCATGGAAAAAGAACAGAGACAGGAGAGACCCAGTTTGTGTTAAATGATGGTCTGCACCTTAGCATGGTGGCAAAATACGCCCTTTTGATCATGTTACTGAGGCTATTCTGGGAGATGCTGTTCTGGCTGATGCTAAACTGTAGTAAAAGCTTACTGTCTTTGGCTACCCTTCTCCCATCCCTCATGGTACATTTTGCTCTGCCAATGTAACTGCACATATAATCACTCCCTAACCTAGTTCTGTCAGAACGACGCAGGTTAGGTTAAGTATTTTTTTACATGGCAAAAGTAGCCTCAAGGCCAGGTTCCCTAGCTCAACTTCTATTACAATAATAGCATGCGACATTCATATTATGCTCTGCTCAAGTGTGTGTGATCAGCTCCTGATTGGACTTAATGCCTCTGTAAATAAAAGAAATGCAGAACAAAAAGCATGAGATTTTTATAAGCAAATAGTCTTTCTGAAATCTGGCTGGTTCCTGGAAGAGTTAACTCATTTAGAAACCTTTTAGTGGGCCATATTGATTACATGGATGTGTTCAGAGCAGCTGTGGATATTGCAGTAACAATGAACTGAGGCAGTTTATCAGCGCATCAGTTATTTTACTGGTATAAAAAGGAGCTTTAATTGGACTAATGATGATGGGCTCAATCTTATGTTGAAGCTATCTGGCCATCACAAAATTATCTCTCAGTGAGCTCATCTGTTTTGCAAGGAAGAAACTCATAATCTCATAGGATGGAAGATGTGCTGGCTATTTATAGTCACTGATTTTATTTGTAAGGAATATCATGACTTCACAAGTGCAGTGGCACTGATCTCCTTGGTAAAGCATTTATCCTAATCTAAAGGGAGCTGTTTGCTACAAAGCCAGCCATGTACTTAAAAGGGCCATTGAACAAATTTGCAACACTGGCGCTCATTTGCCTGTAAAAGTGGCAGGTGAATCAGTGTGTCCTGAATGCATAGCAGCCCAACAGCCAGACTGCTCTCTGAAAATGAGACAGACAGCGAAGACAATATTCCTACCCAAAATGGCTGCAACTAGCTGAGATGAATGTAGGCAACAGCACATGAGCAGCTGAGAATGCGCTGCAACCATCTGGCTGCTGGAGGTCTGCAGGTGTGGGTTTAATAGTTCTCAGTTAAAAAGCGGGCTTCTCTTATTACACAAGGACAGCGAGAGAGTTTACTTTTTCTCGGGTATTTCCTACCCTGTTCCAAACTAGCTAGTCTGGGGTAGCTTTTTTTACTCAGTAGTATGTATTTGCTGTTGGCACCGGCTCCCAAGGGATGAAAATACCTTTCTGGTTATGTTTGTAGACATCACTGAGGACCATGGAGCTCGCTGGAGGACATCTCCAAGAGATCCAACATGCTCGCATCTCAGCCAAATGGAGGAGTTAATCAGAAAGCAAGGGTAGAGTGGAGTTTCTGCAGTCTTCAGGGCTGAGAGGAGCAGTGATGCAGCAGAGATCGCTGCTGGGATGGAGTAAGGAGACTGTGGAGGTGAGACCTGCTTGTACTAGACTTTTGTTAGCAATTTCACAGGCACTCAAGTCTTCAAGAGGATGTGGAGCCAGCCCCATAGGACAGGTTGTGGGTGCAGGGAACAGCACCAGGGCTGTGAGGGCTCTCAAGGGAGGGAGCCTGGGCTCACAGCACCTGTGCTGCCACTCTCCACCTGGCTCTTGGTTTCTTGCATTGCAGCTGCAGCATCCCTCAGTTATCAGCAAACTCCTGGACTGCAGCAATGCCTGAAAAGATAGCGCAGCCCTGAGTCTGAATTTATTTTTTCTCCTTGGAATCTGCAGGAATAGAGAGCGGAGCAGCGTCCTTCGCTCGCTTTCAGCCTAGTCTGCTGAGGCCTTCCCCTTCTGGTCGTGGGCTCAGTGATTCCACAAAGACAAGCAGGTTCGTACACAAGGTACATACAGGACCATGTCAGTTGAAAAGGCCAGATGTAGTAGTGTTCCTTTAAATCATAATCCTTCATGTAATATCACACTTAGTTGTCATAGAAACCATGGCATCACTAAGACTTACAGCTCTTGATCCAGCAAAACAGTTGAGCATTTGCTTTTAATATAAAGTATGTGCTTAAATTCCATTTATTTCTGTAGCACTGCTTGTGTGCCTAGAACAAAGCCTACACTTTAATGTTTTCCTAGATGAGAGTGTTGTGGCCCAGTAAAACCTTCTGGTTGCTTTACTAAAGCCAAAACAGTGTGCATGTTTCACAATCATCAAAATTACCAGTACAAGAATGGTATAAAGAGGGTCCAAACAGAAGGTTTTTAAGAGAATATGTAGGAAATTGAATGCTTGATTAGATCACATCACTGTGTCTGCTTCTGCAACCTGAAAAAACATTAGAATAATGCTTTTCATAATTCCTTCCAGTACTTAGGACACTGGACATCTTTTAATTCTATTGATTGTATGAAGAGAATAGTTTTTTAATGACTCTACAAAATATAGAAGTTTGATCATAATTTCAGTCTAACACAAGCATTCATGCTGCCAAATTAAAAACTATTTTAATATAGCTGCTCACATGGTATTTTGTATTTTTCTTTAAAGACTCAGTTTGTGGATTAAGTATTTAGGAACTGCTGTTTTCATTTTAAGGTATGTTTTAGCACTCAAAGTGGCTGAGAAAAGTATGAAAATATCCTTATGTCTCCAAAAAAACAAAGAAAAACTGGAGACAAATTAAGAAAACCCTACATGTATTTTAGTTAGAAGAACTGGGGTTTTTAAAACATCTTTTAGTTGGGTCCATGATTTATGGTTCTTTGAATAGGTGTCAATGCTGCATATTCAATTCCTGTTGCAAATACATTTGAAAGATAATATCTAATATTTTACTCATTTACATTAACTATAGTTTTTTGTTACCCAGATCATACTACAACCAAAATACTCAGAGTACCTCTTCAGGACTAAATGTTGCCCTTCAGACAGGGCCTCATTCAAAGCTCACTGGACTTGATGGACAGGCTTCCACTGGAGCTCAATGGGCTGTTTATCAGAATTAGACAAGTGATTTAGTCTGTATATTCCTGGTTTATAATTCATATTTATTGGTCCCATGAGTTGTATGGAGTTGTTGCTATTGCTCTGACTGGCCAATTTGGGTAACAAAACAGTGAGAAGCATGAATTCAGCAACACCGGGTCCATTAACAGTTAATGCTTTGACTAATTTCAGCAGTTGATAACTCAACATATCCACAACTGTTACAGCTGCTCTAGGAAGTTACACATTCACATCTAGCCTGTATTTGTGCCAAGGAGACCTGTTCTGCAGATCTTCAATAGATGAAGGTGGTAGTAACTCCACAGTGAATTCAGTGCATTCATGATGCTTTCTGCCAGCAGAAAAACAATAAGATCCCAAAAGCGTGGAAATGAAAGCAGAAGGTTAATAAATGTGGCTGAGTCACAATTCACTTCCAATTCAGAGAATGCTTGTGGACAAATCTTCCTGCTATTTACTGAGCTCCACCAGCTGGTAAATCACTGTGTGTTTCTAAAAGCTCTTGTGAAAAGTTAAAATTTTGTGAATGGAAAAAGGGTTTGAAAAAGTTACTAGCTAATCTCCTTGCCTGGAGAGGAAGGTATGAGCCTTTGTATAACCGCAAAGATAAATTAATGAGTATGCTGTTGGTTTTGCTGGTTCTAGAGTACTTGGACAAAAAGACAGAATCTCATTTGTAAAAACATTTTATTAAATAGCATGACTGACGTGAAGAATGAATAAGACTTTATGGTCAGCCGTATTTGCTCACAAGGCCAGCAGCCACACGGAGGGATAGTACCTCAGATTAGTTGTTTGGGTTAATATTACTGTATAAATGTAATTAATTTAAGCCCAGGTCAGCTGTCAAGAAGCTGAGAATGAGACAGGGAAAGGGGACAGTAAACCACTTTTCTCTGTTACACTTATGGGGCTCGTGTTCAGTTTTGACATAGCTCATCTGAGTCTAAGAACTCGCACCATTTCAGTGTGTTCCCTGCAGGCCATTGTAGGTGATGGATAAAATAGTATTGACTGTCCTGAATGCTTGAAAACAATTTCAGAGCACAGAAAAGAGCCACTACCTTCTTTTATCGGTATCTCTTATTTTATCTTCAGGGTTGTCGACATTAGAGGGGCTTTTTTCTCCTCTCAAGCACACAAACTATTAAAGCCCGCCAGCCTCTGTGAGCCTGTACCTGCTGCTTCTCCCATGTCAGTGCAGTCGGGCAGGCTGCACCGAGGGGCACTGCCTGGCGCGGGAGAGCCCTGGAGCTTCAGGGACCAAAGTCCCTTCGGGCATCGCTTGTTTTCAGTCCTCTTCCCGCAGCGGAACCGCTCGGCGCTAGGTGGTAGTGTGTGCTCACTGAAAAATGCCGGCGTTGCGAACAGGGCCTGACAGACATCCTCACTGAGCCCAGCCTTGTCAGGGCTTTCAATGCTGTCGGGAGTGCAGCAGAAATTAAAACTGGGTTATCAGTGTGGCAAGAGGTCGCTCTTTGAAATATCTGGGCCAGGGGAGGTTTCTAAGCAGTTTCTAATCAACATATCTTTCCTACAGCTCACCTTATCCAGCTTGCCTTGCCACCATGAAATCACAGCCTTTTCCCTTGGCCTTCCCCATTGTGCCCACCTTGGGCCACCCTTGTCCCCCTTGGTGGCCACTCTCAGTAGGTCTTCTGCACTACGGCATTGCTTCCTCAGAGATTTCTAGAGTCTCTCACATCAAGGTGGCAGGAAGCTTTGGGCCAACATTCAAGTTGTGTTTTCTTTTTCCCAGTTTAATTCCATTTTTCTTCCTTAAATCCCCATTTTCCTCTCTATGTCAGTGCTAAATAATCTCTTGCTTTACTTAGTGCTTGCAGCTTGCAAATCTTAGGAGCCAGAACACAAATGCAGGGCTGTGCAACTACCTGTACTATTCGTTATATATATATTGGTTTTACAACCATGTGCTAATGCAGGGAGGGGATGATAAAGATCCTTTAACTCCTTCCCTCCGGCCCTGTTCCTCCCCTCCTGTCCCTGTGGGAAGCTAGCCTTTCCCTGTTCAACTATCCTTTAGTTAAAGTGTTTACATGGGACTAGTTCTTCAAGCCAGATAAATCTTCCTCAACCAGGTAGGGGACAAGTTAAGACTCCTGCCTAGAGAAAAAATCACCCTGGTGAGCATATTGCCACACTCTGCATTCTTGTAGGTGTCACACAGGTACTGTGTTGTTCTGACCTTACTCTGTGTTGTGCCTGGAGCTGAAGTGAGTGCAAGTCAGATCTAGGGTTGGGGGGTATAAAGGAGGATCTTAATGGATATTGGCTGCATCTGAGAAGCTAGCTCTGGTGTTTAGTCCTTTTAAGTCCCACTTCAGAAATCTGTCCTCCAAGTCCCACACTTTGCTCTGATTTTTGATAATTTTCTGCCAAGATCACAGCTGCAGTGTTCCAGGTGAAGTTTTGCCTCCTGTGTTTATCAAGGAGCTTTGCTTTCTTTATACAGTGATACTGGCAAACACCACCTAACTTTATACTGACCTTGCTCTTAACTGCTTCTTGAACTTGTTGGACTGTTTAAATTTGATAGAAACATAGAGTAAAATATTATGTTCCACAAATTTTCTAAAAATCAGTGACTAACCAGAGGAAAGAAAGTATTCCCCTTTTTGGAAATATTGATAAGACCCCTGGTCTTACCCTGTCCACAAACCAGAGCTCATCTGCACATACATAGAATATACTGGACAAAAAGGTGGAATCATATCTATACAAACGTTTTCTTAAATAAACAGATTGAAATAAAAAATACAATAGAATATACCAGGCAGGATAGATTCTGAAACCAGCCACAGCATCTGCTCTGTCTCCCCTAGCCGAAACAGGTGGTGAATGTGGGTGGAAATATGGAGAATCCTGTGGAAAATAAGAAGTGTGGAGACATGGGAAGGAACTGGGAAAGGGTGAGGGGATTTATAACATGAGACCAAGTGAGATGCAGTGTGATGGTGATACAAAAATGTAATCTATAGGAAACCAGTATTCACTGGGTTTGTGGCTTATAGATCAAGGGGCTGGTTTTTTTTTACTGTTCCTGATATTTCTGCACCTCTTGGAATTACTTCCTTGTCCTCATTGTTATTCAAAATGCCTCTCTGTATCACCTGATAATGTCATCAATGATAGTCTCTTGTAGGTCACTGTGAAAGTCTTGAGTTCAACTCTAACACAGCACTACCATGATCCATTTTAAACACGCTAAGTACCTTTCCCTGCTCAGTAATTTGCTATTTTTATTCCTTGTTCACAATTCTTAAGCCAGTTCTCAAGCTATGTGGGTGCTATTATGTCAAAAGAGATGTGAATTAATGTTATATTCAGACTTTTGTGATTCAGTCTTTCTAATGTTTGTTTCAGGCCAAGTATGTTGGTTCTGCTACTTCCCTTTTACTCACTGATGTTGTAAATCTATAGGAGGTTCCCTTCCTTATAAACGCCAGGGTAAATATAACTGCTTGCACATCTGTTGTCCCTCATCTGTTTTAGTGGCTTTTTGTGCTTAGAATTTGTTTCTAGGAGGAAAAGAGTCAGATTTACAGAATGGTAATTGCTGGGGTCATTCTTTTCTGAGGTTTGGTCTTGCATTTGATTCTCTGAGACCGTTGTTTGCTGTGACTTCTCAGGCAGACTCTTCATACTTCAGGTCATCTTTGTAATAGAAAAAAAGTCTTATCTTTTCTGTCCTTCTTTTACCCATAAAGATATATGGGTTAATTTTCCAGATGTACTTCACCACTTTTTTTTCGGTGCTGATTCTACCAAACTCGATTTTGTGTGTTTGATATTTAGAAGTTACTAGATGCAGGGTATGTAAAAAATCCCATACCAGAGCTTGGTAGATCTTGACTTGTGGTCTGTGGACCCCTGTGACCTCTAAATCAGAGAATGATTGAAAATCACTGATCTAGCTCACCAGTATTTTAATTCCTGTGAGTACTGTGTGATCTTGGTAAAGCATAGCCTGTCCTCTTCTGGTGATAGTGAGAAAAAAACTGCTCATGATGTGCACTAGGGAGCTACTTAAGATCTGAGATTAACTGAGTCCCATAAAACCTTCAGCATCAGCTCAAATAGGTGTGCCACCTCTCATGCTGCTTTTCTAGGGACCGTGGGCCCTGAGCCTCCTTCCACCACCCCTCTGCTCCGTGTCCCCTGTGAGCATTCTCAGCACAGAAGGATGAACAACATCCGATGTATGGGCTCTGACAGCTCCAATGGCACTTTGCCTGCTCCCCTCGAGCAAGGAGGGTGTTAGGGTAGGACAGGACATGGCTAGACACGGTGGAGTAGTGACTGTTCCAGTCTATAACAAGGCTCTGAACAGGGCCGCTGTAGAACTGGCCCCGGACTGCAGGTGTCTTGCCTCTTCTCAAACAGCTGGGTTCCATTGATAAACAGCATAAGCAGGGCAAATCCCAGCACTGACACCAGATCACTGTACAACTTTGATAAAGTCTCTTGCAAGTTTGTGTCAGAAATTAAGTTAGCTGAGTTACTGCAGTGCTAGACCATGGTCGGGTGCCAAGACTGTCTATACACCTGGTTCTGCAAAAACACTACCTCCCAAAATGTATCTGACTTCCCCCATGTATAAAATGAGGCTGCATCCTATGCCTGCTTTGGTGCAATACTGGTAGGGTTAGTGTTTGTGCAGCACTTTAGACATTCTGTTGAGGGTTTCAACAGGGAGAGTACTGTCACAGGCACCGCTTTGTTCCCCAAAATCTAAACTTACCTACAAAAAGTAGTAAGAGTTAATGAGAAGCCCTGGATGGTATGGTTGCTGAGATACGTTTGATTTGTATTTTCCAGGCTAAGTGACATGATGATGTCTGGCTGTGCTTGCACAATCTGAAACAATAACTCCGGCCTGCCCAGTTCATCTTGGTGCCAGTCAGCTCAGATGCCCTGTGCTGATATTTTACAGATAAACAAAGTTAACTATTTCACTGCCTATCAAACTGAGAAAAAAGAAAGGGGATGAAAGAGCTGCATGTTCAGCTGTAATTAAGATTGCATGTCAGCACCGTGAGTACTTGACCTGAGGATCTGTCCATTTCCCTGCCTTCCCCTCCATCCAGAAATGTATTTAGCAGGACTGAGCCTGGCACCTGACCTCTGCTCCTGTCCCTCCCTTTTAAGCTTCTGTGATGGCAGGGGAAGAGAAGCTTGCTGAGCCCTATAAGACTTATGACTCTGTGTGGATCCCAAGGAAGGGGCTCAAGTCCTAGGGAGTCCGGGGAGCTGTGTTACCGTGCTCTGAACAGTGCTCCATGCAGTTACCTCTTCCCTCGCCCAGCTGGGTTTGGAAAAATGATAGCACGTTTCCTTTTTTTCTCCAGCTCGTTCTGTTATTTTATTAAATGGCATGCCTCAGATATGGCTGCATGGTTCTTTATTGCTTTCATAGATGTGCTTTTCATCTGTTTTTAAGAAGCTATGTGAGCCATAAAGGAGAAAACTAGGCATAGTCCCTCACTGTGCATTTTAAAGTATGTGCAAGGAGTTTGGTTTCTGATGTGTTTGTACAGCGGACTCTAATCCCCATCTGCAGCATTGCAAGACTGTGATTAACATGACTTTGCTTTCCTGTGGCACCCTTCTGCAATAAATTAATTTCCACAACTTTCATATGGAACAAGAACATATCATTAGCCTTGCTTTGCAGACACTATTCAGCTTTTGACTGTTCTGAAATATACACTGGTCAGCAATATATATAAATATAGCCAGAACTACAAATCCACAAACAGTAACAAAAAGATTATTGCTGTTTCCTGTATAGGATTACAAACACTCTTCAACTGCTGAGCAAAAACACCCTAAAGAAGGGACGTATCTGACTTAGTTGCCGAGAGCCACAGGGATGGACTCGGAAGAATTGTAACTGAAAACTACTCTCTGACCATCCTGGGTAAAGCCATGCTACTATTTTTTTTTTTTTTAAATGTTAAACTCGTGGCCATAGTATTTGAGTGCCTCGGACACCTCCTGGACCCCTGTCCCTGAACATCTGGGCAAGAGTATTGCTATCTGTCCAAAGCTGCTCTAGGATAGGTTGGTTTTGAAATGCCCTTCCTTAACTGTTAAAGCCTTTAAAAATAAAATAGGTATTTGAGGGTGTCGTGGTTTAACCCCAGCCAGCAACTAAGCACAACACAGCCACTCGCTCACTCCCCCCCCGGTGGGATGGGGGAGAGAATCGGAAGAGTAAAAGTGAGAAAACTCAAGGGTTGAGATAAAGACAGTTTAATGGGTAAAGCAAAAGCCGTGCGCACAAGCAAAGCAAAGCAAGGAATTCATTCATGACTTCCCATCGACAGGCAGGTGTTCAGCCATCCTCAGGAAAGCAGGGCTCCATCACGCGTAATGGTTACTTGGGAAGGCAAACGCCATCACGCCCAATGTCCCCCCCTTTCTTCTTCTTCCCCCAGCTTATATACTGAGCATGATGTCATATGGTATGGAGTAGCCCTTTGGCCAGTCTGGGTCAGCTGTCCCGGCTGTGCCCCCTCCCAGCTTCTTATGCACCTGGCAGAGCACGAGAAGCTGAAAAGTCCTTGACTGGTGTAAACTCTGCTCAGCAAGAACCAAAACATCAGTGCGTTATCAACATTATTCTCATCCTAAATCCAAAACACAGCACTCTGCCAGCTACTAAGAAGAAAACTAACTCTATCCCAGCTGAAACCAGGACAGAGGGACTAAGTAATCCTGTGTCCACTGCATGCCATGCTTCTTGAAACAGCATTGTCCAGCCATTTCATCAGCTTTTATGCACTGATGTATGTTTTTTCTAAAATTCTTTGAAAGTGACTTCATTATTGAAGCAATGATTTTGATGCTGTGAGCTCAGAAGGTGATGTGAAAGCCTGGCTTTGGTGAACGAGACAGGTTGGATTGTATCTTGGAAAAGCAGGATCCTCTTGAATATTTCTGCCTTTGCCCAAGGTTTCAGGTAAGCTTCCTGCCTTATCCTTCTCTTTATGGGTATCGGGTATTATTTGTCATTTCTAGTCTCAGGTTCTGCTGCTACCTGTGAAAAAGTTTGTTCTACCCCAGGATCACCTATTATCAAACTGCATCATCCATCAGTAAAACCAATTTACACTTCCTCCCATCTCATTAACTTTATCCTTTTCTTTCTCCTTCTGCTGAGGTTCAGGGTTACAGAAGATCTGGGCCTTCCTTATTTCGAAAATGGCAGTTCCTTCTTTGGTGCCTGCCATTTCTCTCAGGAAGGTGACATCCGAATTAAACAGAAAGACCCTTTCTATGGGATAGGCTGTGAATGAGAGAAGTGAGGTCAAAAAACAAAACCATAAACTATTCTCAGGGAAACAAATCAATCCTCTGCTAGGCACAAACAGTCCACTGAATGTACAGGAGCTTCACTAAGGGATAAAGCTGGAAATACAGCAGACCTGGAAAAGGCATTCACAGGAAGAAAAGGACTAATATAAACTGAAATTAATCTGTGCTCTGGAGCATCCTTTCTTTAAGCCCCAACCAACTCTTGCTTTCATCAAAGGCCATCCATTCTACATCATTGTTCATTTCCTTCTTAATGGCTCATCCTGAACTCATCTTTCCTTCAGTTCCCGTCACCCCTTGCTGCCGGCTTTCTGTCTCACCAGGGACACGCCTAGCTGATGTGTTGGAGACATGACTGGCAGTAAATGCTAATGGGAGAGAAAATTTCTGTCTAAACTGTTTGCCTCCTTTTTTCTTGCCAGTTCTACCCAAGAAAGCAATGAGGAATCTGCTGTTTTTTCTGAGAGTTTCAGTTGAGGACTCTCACAAAACTTGTTATATTTAAATGAGAGGGAGGGAAAAGAAACAAAGAAGGTTATGAAGGTACGGTTTCTTCGTAATAGAGAGGTTTGGCCAAAGTTCAGATCCCTGGAAGAGGAAATAGGATAGATAGAGCGAGGTTCACGTGATGTTGAAGATGTACATGCAGGAAGATAGGTAAAAAAAAAAATGGTGCTTACAGGCAATATAGATTAAGGGAACTTAAGAGCATCTGTAATTACTAGAATCTGATATAGTGCTCCTGAGGGTCTTTAGCAGGATTAACTTCTTTTATTACCCAGAGATGTTAGGTTTTCCCCTGTGTGCGTTCTTTTTGGTCTTTGGGAGACTCAGGATTTCCTGAGTCATCTTGTGACCAATGTGAGATTCATGTCAAAGCCCCATGGCAAGTCCCTGAAGGAAGAAACAGGAATGAGTCAGACATGACGAACAGCTCTTTACATCTCTGAAGCAGCCTCTGTATTCCAGAGAGTAAGGCAGCCCCAATGTGTTCTCAAGGTCTTATCACAGAAGTGAACTCACAGGCAACACCGCAGCTTGCACAATGCCTACTAAATACAGAGACGTGCAACAGAATTTAGGGGAGTGGTGGCTGTGCAGCTGCATGTTGCTTCTTGAAGCCTGCAACAAAAAGGCAGACTGAAGGAGCTGGGGAAAGTCCTAGACCAGACTTAAAAAATATATAGCCTGCAGGAAACACTTGGCTGATTAAGCAATTTTTTTGGCCTGCCAGATGGTCAGGAGACACCATGATGTTTGGATCACTGGGTGCCTGAGAGAGGTTCTCATACCTCCCACCAGCTTGCCAGGAAGTGCAGGTGCAGCGTCCCCCCAGCCAGCACATATGTACCGCTCAGCTGCGCAGCTGCCAAAAAAAAAAAATGGGGTGTCACAGTCAATGGAGAGGCAGAGGAGAGGGAAGGCAGATGAGAAGGCAAGGAGGATAGAAGACCAGAGGTAGTGACAGAGGCAGTTCTGGTAAGGTATGACGAAAGGTGCAGTTTGAACTTGCTAAGCCTACCCACCTACCTGCTGCAGTGAGGCGTTCTAGGCCAAAATTCTATCGTGTGAGGGAAATAGGGCTGAGTCACCAAAGTCATCCCTCTGCTGTTCCATGCGTTGCATCATGTAACGCCTGACAAAGTCTGATTTGTTTAGTTTTGTTTCTGCTGTTCCAATAGAAAGGGTCTTCCAGGCCCTCCCTTTCTAATAAGTAGAGTCCTAATTTTCTGCTGTTTATTTATAGCTAATTTGCCCTTATACTTAAATCTTCCCTTATCTCTCAAAGATCTTCACCCTGCCTGTTGATGCATCAACAGACAACAGTCATATCCACTCTGTCTTGACTTTGCAGGCCATACAGTCTGAGCCAACAGACAGTTCAGTCCTTCTAGGAAAGCTGAGTTGCACGCACTGTGTAATAGGAGTCTTTCAAATGATACTTGAAAAAACCAGATCTTTCAACTCTATGGACTTTCTGGTATCTTTCATTCAGAGTATTTAACCAGTGTCAATCCTTCCTGGCTTCTTTTGTAGCAAAATGTGTTCTTTGCAGCTCTCCCTGCTGGAAGGATAGGAGATTTCAAGCCCACAAATCAGTAAGACTTCCATATGCTTGGAGCTAGGCATGTGCATAACTTTTTCTGGATCAAGATTAGAGTTCTCACTACTTGACAAGATTCAGCTTGTGGTTTGTGAAGTGCTGCCAGTTTCTTTGGAATTAAAGATTTATATGAAATATCAATGTAAAAAAAAAAAAAGGCAATTCCCTATTCCAGGTTCGTGTGTGTGCATGTGTGTACTGCGTTAATTAAAAGCTGGTAGGTAAACAAGAGTGATGCTCTGCAACAATATTACTTGTATCACAGCGATCTCTCTGTGCCATGTGAGAGGTGATCCTTGTTCCCAAAGAGCCGTCAACTGTGTATAGACAAAACCAAGATGGAAAGGGACAAATAAAGGCACAGAGATGATTTTTCCAGTGTCGGGAAGTGATAGAAATAGAGGCAGCATCTTTTGATCCCTGAATGTAGCGAGTACTCACTTTACTCTGCTTTCATGCTTTGTGGTGCTTTTTCTGGGGGTAAAATGTTGTACAAACAATTACAGAGGAACTGAAACGCAACGCTAACAATTTTTCTTGGCCTCTGTATTGCTTCTTTTCAGCCTGCAAAGACCGACACCAGGCTGTATTTGTATTGATCCGTCAGAAATGTCAGGAGAGGAATTCCTGGTTTGTGCTGGCTGACCTCTAGGAGTACTGGAGAACTGACAGGACCCTGAGATGGCAAGTGCAAACCCAAGCTGCCGTTTTTCTCAGCAACATAAAAGTGCGGTGGGGAAGGAAGACCGCGTGCCCTTCCGCAGGGCTGAGCAGTAGAAGAGAAGGAGAAACACGGGTAGGCAGTCGCTGCGGTTCGGGGGCGGGGGGGCGGAGGCTCCGAGCCGGGGGAGCAGGCGGCAGTGCCCGGGCAGGGTTGGGGCAGACGGGCAGCGCCCGCAGGGTGCCGCGGGGCAGCCTGGCGGCGTGCGGGCAGCGGGGCAGCCCGGGCCGGGCCGTGCCGGGCCGCGGGGGCGGGCGCGGCGCTGACCGAGGGCGGCGGGGCGGGCGCGGGGAGGCGGGCGGCGGCCCCGGGGGCGGAGCGGGAGGAGCCGGGGGCCGGCCGGCGCGGCCCTGCTGCGTGTGTCCCGGAGCGGGGCCGGCCTAGCGGGAGGAGGGCAGGGCGAGGGCGGGGCGGCTGGCGGGCCTGGCCCAGCCCGCCGGGGAGGAAGGGGGAGGAAGGGGAAGGGAAGGGAAGGGAAGGGAAGGGGGAGCGGGCTGCGCTGTTGCCCTTTTAAGCGAGCGAGTGGGTGCAGGAGGCTGGTACAAAGGGAGCTGCCGCCGCGCTCGCCGTCCCCCCGCCGGCTGGGGCTGCCCCGGCCCCCCCGCCCTCCCGCCATCTTCCGCCCCGCAGGCGCGGCCGGGGCCAGGGTCGGGCCGGGCTGAGGCGGAGGGAGGCGGCGGCAGAGCGGGCGAGGCGGCGCAGGCCCGGGCCCGGAGATGAGGCCAGGATGTCGGTGTCAGGGCTCAAGGCCGAGCTGAAGTTCCTCGAGTCCATCTTCGACAAGGACCACGAGCGCTTCCGCATCGTCTCCTGGAAGCTGGACGAGCTCCACTGCCAGTTCGTGCTCCTGCCGCCGCCGCCGGGCTCCAGCCCGCAGCCGCCGCCGCCGCTCACCATCCACTGCAACATCACGGTGCGGGGGCCGAGCGGGGCCGGGGGCGGCGGGGGAGGGCCGGGTCACGGCCCGCCCTCGCCATTGTCTGCGGGGCGCGGGGAGGGGGCGCAGCCCCGGCACGGGGGTGACTCAGCACCGGGGGGGACCGGGGCCTCCGGGGCCGGGGGGCTGCCTGGGCCCGCTCCCCCCCCCGCGGCTCTGCGTTTCCTCCCCGCCGTCCCCACCGCGACCGTAACAAAAGTTAGGGAGCGGGCGCCCCCGGCCTCCGCTCGCCGCCGAGGCGGGGGCCCGGCAGCCCCTCGGGGGTTCCTCCGGGGGAGCCGCGGGTGCGGGGGAAGGACGCGGACCGCCGGCCGCCGCCTGCCTCGGGGCCGGGAGCCAGGGGCCGCCAGCCGGAACAAAGGGCGGCCGGGCCCGGGGCAGCGGGGAGAGAGCCCCCGGGCCGCCCCCCCGCCGCGGGGCCGTCCCCCGGGGCGGCGGGGGGAGCGGAGGGGCCCTCCCGGCCTCCCCCGTCCCTGCGGCGTCTCGGCGGGGCACGGGGAGCGTTTTCCTCCCTGCCCCGAGAGGGGGGAGCCCGGGAGGGGGTGGAGGGCGAGCGCTTTACTGAGTGCGCCACACCGCCGCGGCCTGGAGCCGGGCGGCCCGCCCTGACCCGGGCGGGGAAACGCCGCACGGGCGGGCCCGGTGGCGGCCGGGCCTTCCCCCCGCGGGGGTCAGCCCGTCAGCCCCGGCGGGGGCGACCGCTTCGGGGGTCGCGGCGGCGGGAAGGACGGGGAAACTTTTCGTTCTTGCCGTCGTGGAGGGATAAAATAGCGCCTCGTGTCTCCTGCCGAATAGTTATTTTATCATAATGGTGGCATTTAAACTTGTGAAGGGGGTATGAGCAGCCTTGTCGAATCTGAGGGACTTCTACTTGTGGTTTGGTTTGGGATTTCTCCTTTCTGTGGGTTTCGTGTCCCCCCCCCAATTCGTTGGGGATTGTTTGTTGTAAATGAGTGGGAGGACAGCAGAATAAAATGTTCAGTGTTGTGCGCTATGGTAAAAATCCTCTGTGTTTTTAAAAGTTTAGGGCCTAAACTTGCCAAAGGACTTGAATATATTGGCATCTGTGACTCACGTACAGGAAAGTGCTGGAGGTTCATTTTTATTGGACTGGCTGTAGTTATAAGCAAATTTAAATGCCTTATCAAGATTCAGCTTAAGAGTAGAGTACTGAAAAATTTTGACTGGGTGAAAATAGGGTTAGTACGTTTGGGTTTGAGGAAGATAAGCTCTAGAGCTTTTTTTTGTCTTTTGCCTATAAAAGGATGGAAGTTTCAAACAGATAGTGTGGAGGTAGAAACATGCACGTAAGTGTAAATATTTGAGTGCTGAAAGATGAAAATAGGCCTGCAAACCAGGCAAATCTAATAATCTTGATCGGATCCTTACTTGCCTTAAAGTAACTCTATTAAATTCAATTAGACTTAAGAGGATCTTTCAGGTTTCACAGTTAACTGTCATGAGAAGTCAGATTTGTGGTCATGGGACAGGTGTTTGTTTTACTGGACACTCATATATTCTGTTAAGACATAAGATGTTTTCAATGGTAAAATAAACAAGATGCTTTGGTGTTCTTGTTTTTAGACATGACCTGTCAGACGATGGATTGTGTGACTTCCTTTAAATATTTTTTATTCAGTAGAGAGTATTTCATTGCTGAGAAGTCTGTCTGTTTCTTTCCACACAACACAATCTATTTCATAAGTCTCTCTCTAAAGAGTAAAATAAAAGGTCTGATGATTGTGCACCTTAGTTGCCCGTTTAATTTGATGGGTTATTTCTTCTTTGTCAAGTGACAGCTAACAGGGAAGCCAGTAGTAAGGCCTGAAGTTTTTGGTGCCTGGGACTTGTGCTGTGGTGTATATCCACTTCTGAGGCTGCTTTAGTTGTGGCTACTTTTGATAGTAATTCTTTCTTAACTTGCAAAGAAATATGCCCACTTACTTGTAGGACTTTGGTTGAGGTGTGTCTGAGCAAGCAAGAAACAGGCTTAGGTCGCTCTTAGCATTTTTATGCATTATTGAGGAAACAGTGTCTGCGATCTGTTATTACAGTCACTTGCCCTAAAGGTTAAGAGGTCTTTTGCATGCCATTAGAATTGTGGAATATGAACTTGCAAAAAGAACAGGAAAAGAGCTGTTTCAAACCTTAGAGCAGAGACTTCTGCTTTGAAAAAAGGCTGTGTCCAAGCTTCTTGAAACTTTTGTTTCAGTTGTCTGTGAGCAGCTTGGTGCTTTCCAATGTTGAGTAATTTTTGGCTCTTTGAGGTACGTGGCTATTTTCTCCATTTGTTAAAAATAAATGGGAGAGGGCAACCTGAGATACAGAGGTGGCTCTGTTGAAACAAGCAGGCAGCAGATGACAGAGCCAAAAAGAGAAAGCTGGTCTCTGGACTTCTGTCCTAGTTTTTTGACACAAGTGTTAGAACTCGTAAGTGTGACAAAAGTGATTTCCCCCCCTCCCCTTCCCCCCGAACGGAGTCTCTTGGCTCTGACTTCTAATTGCCTTCAGTTTTTTTTTTTCTGTAGGTACTGTAAACTAGAAAAGTATAAGTCTTGTTTACTGTGCTTCAGTGGATCTGCAGGTACTGTGGGAACTAGAACTTTAAATGGTGGCAATAGCATGCAAAAACTGGTGAGGCTATAAAGTTGTTGGTAAATATGTTTTCTTGGGGAGACTCGCCCTTTGCATCAGAAGCTGCTATCTTAGTGCTCTGGATTTGCGGTGCAAATATGTAACTTTAGCTGTTTGCTTATTCTAACCATTTTAACCCCTACAATACTGATCAAGCCTTACTCAACAAAAGCTTTCAGTAGATTGTGCGTCTGGATGCTCAAGAATCCTGTTAAAGGGGAAGAGTAAGCACAAAACTCAATAATCACTTTTTTCATTGTGGTTCTGTTTGGGTACCTCAATAGTTTACCTAAAACGAAAGCTGTCTAGCAGTTTGTACAGATGCTGAAGTTACTGGATGGAGAAAAATCTGGTAGGGAAGGAAGCTTCCAGCAGCTTCTGCACTAAGTCTGAAAAGAGAGCTGATAACTAAGTTGCTTTGATCTTCACAACGGATCTCTTTCTTTTCTCCAAATGGATCTCTTTCTTTTCTCCAGTCTAGAGAGAGAAGACAGAGGAAAGAGGGAACATTCTCCTGGAGAGGTGAGGCAGAATGTCTGCTTAGGAACTGCATGGATCTCCACAAGTCTTCTAGACTAAATTCCACAGTTTGATTAGAAGTCTGCCCTGGAATTTCTCACTGAGATGACTTTCTGATTGTCTGCAGTATGAGATTGTAGAACTGCCAAAGTTAAGCATTTGCTGCAGCATCCTAGGAATAGTCTACCTGTGATACTGAGCAATGCTTGAAATTAAAGGAAGACCTATTTTACTTGATAGCTCTTCTGTTTCATACAGTGACAGGCAAACTTTGTCCAAGTCTGTCCTTAATTATTTCTGGTAGTGACCCATATTGGAACTTAAATGGTTAATCAGATTATTTTAAGAGAGGCACTGAAGGGTGGAGTCATCCCTGTCAGAAACGTTGCTGCCTATTCCTGAGAACTGTCTAATTATTGAACTTGTTCAGGCTGTGTACCTTCACATTCCCATTTTGTTATGCCAACAGCAGTGTCTCCATTCTAGAGTTTTATTTCTGTTTTTCTCAGGTTTTGTTTTTATTTAACAGCAGTATTCCAATTAATCAAGTTCAATAAACCAGTGTCCTTTACAAAGTATATGTGTTTATCCTGGTCCTATTTTGCGTGTTTTTTGAAATACTATCAAAAGAGTGGCCTTACTTAGAGGAGTGTGTTTATTGATCATGACTTTAAGTCAGTGTCTTTCAATGCAGTCTGTAGTTTCGGTGTGGTACCTTATCAGACTTATGTTGTAGTATTCCAAAGGGTGTGTTAGAATTCATTTTTTTCCTTGTTATTGCAAGAAAAAGGACCGATTTGCACTGCTGTAAAACATCTTGTATTTTTTATATAATCTCTTCAGAGAGAAACTGGATATTAATATCTCTCCACCCATACACAAAACTACTACTGAAATTCTGTGTCCTGAAGTAGCACTTGCAGGTAGAACAGTGTTTGCGCCAGCTCTGTGTGGGAGCAGATTTTGCCCCAAACAGATACTGGGCTCTGATGTGCAGTGATATCCTTCGTACGTTAACAATTCAGTTCACGTGATATGCCTGACTCTAGTATACTCTTGCTTCTCTGCTGGAAAGAAGTACCTTCTGCTTTCACTGAAAAATACCCTGCTGCTAAATCTGAGTTAGAAGCTGCTATGAAAGACTTGAAAAGGTTGCTGTCTACAGATAACTGCAGTTGATGGGAGAAGACTTTATTTTCCCTTCTAAACCAGAATGGATGAAAAGATATTACCTGTGATGCTTTTGACAAGTTGGGTATATACAGAAAGTGAGTATATTAGAAGATGCGACAGTTCTTCAAAGGCAAAAGATTTTAATATTAAATGCCCTCCTAGCTAATGCCTAGACAGCTGATAACCTTCTAAAAAGGTTATTTATTTGTACACAGAGCTAACCACATAATGAATGAGACATTCAGTTCAAACCACAGATTTTTTTTTCTTTTTTTTTTTTTTAAGATCACTAGACATTCTGTAGTGAGGCTGAGACCTTTGTCTTGCAGCATATGGATACCAGGACTAAATAAAAGCGTACACAGCTTTATTTTGATAACGCATGCTTTTCTAACTAGAATTAGATATACTTGGAGTTTTAAAAAAGGCACTCAAATAACTATTATCAAACATAACTTATGCAATAGAAATTGGGAAGTTTAGTCTTGTTTGTTTAGCAAACCAAAATTAAGCAAACAAACAAACAAAACCAAAACCCTGAAAGAGTGAGGATTTTAACTTCTCTTTGTATGCCAAGACTGTAATTGGAAAAAGAATATTTAAAAAAGGAGTAGGAGAAATCTTTTGTGTCTGGAAGACATAGGACTTTACTTTCTGACACCACAGCTTAGTTGTGCTGTGTGTGAAAGGCTGTAACCAGTACTTCAGGATTTTGCAGGTCAGTTGTTCTGTCCCCTCTATAATGTATGAAGTGTTCCTAAAATGTCCTAGAAAGCCACAATGGTGGGCTTCAAATATAAATGCTGGCTTATGTGGAGGTTTTAATGTACAGGAAATTGCACTTATTTCGAATGGGTTACTCATGTGAGTTAATGATATAATAATTTCAGAACTGGGACTGTTGTGGTCCTCCAAAGAGCTCTCCCTGCACTTTGATGATTAAAAGAAGTTTTATAAAAAGAATTATTTCTTTTTACTCAGCATGCTGCCTTATGTTAACTGTTCAGGGGGGTTTTGTAGAAGACTGAAAGATACCTGGTAATTTTTGTATGTTTGTTCGTATTCACTAATTTTAAAGAGACTAGCTGAGCGTAGGGCTACGTTGTAACAGGCATTTGATGGTATGTGGTAGTTGCTTTGATTTGTGTTGCCAACAATATTTACTTTGTGTCAAAATTGGAGTACTGGTAGTTTACCTTACCAGAGACCTTTGCTTTCAAGAAACAAGAGTATCTATTGCTACTCTTGATTTTTTTTTTTTTTTATTTGGGGGGGGGGGGGCAGGGAATGTGCTAAGATTTTGGCTTTTCTGTCAAAGCTTTTTATCAATGAAATGAGAAAAATAAGGAAGTAGTGTAGAAAGTGCATTCTATTCTGGAAAATAATGTTGCACTTCCAAATTCATCGTGGCAGTCTGTCTACAACAGAACAGTGTAAAATCAGAAGTTATTAATGGAGTTGATCAAGTGTGTTCCCAAAAAAGAGTAACTTCGTTCTGTCAGACTTGCTCAGACTAGAATGAATCTCCAGGTGTTTTTTCTGTGTTATGCCAGGGAATGTTGTGTATTGATGACATGTTGGTATCCTCAACATGAATTAAAAATTAAATTGCTAGGAAGAACAAAGTATGATTGTGTCCTATGCAGTCCGTAACACTGCTGTTGCTCACAGACCAGCAAAGGCTATGTGCCTTGTGAGCTGGCCAAAACTGAGTTTACTGGATTAAGGACCTGGCTGGCATGTAAAAATTCTTTACTGGGTTATTGTTAATGTGGATCATTTCCCAGTCTGGTTCACTGCGTGGCTGCGCAAACAGCTGTACCATCACAACAGAGGGCACAGGAATGAGCGAGTGCTGGGGAAGACTGCTGAAGCCAGCATTGCCGACAGAGAGCTGCTTGCCAAGTGCTGGCCAAGTCCTCAGCGGCTCTTGGGATCGCTCCTGTGCGGAATACCTGATCTGGCATCAGTCTGCTGGGCCTACGTGAGTGTCTGGTTTGTTACAGTGACAGCTAAATAGAGACAACTGGACCAGTCTAACTGGAAGGAGTTTGTTTGTTTACTTGTAAAATCAAATTCCTTTCAGGAGAATGGAAGATGCAAAGATGGAGACAGTTCTCTAAGTAGTATTATTTGGGGGGGGGGGGGGAAAGGAAGAGGGAGGGCAAAACTTCTGGATAGGAACAAATGTTTATATAAGCTGATTAACAGAAATAACTACTCTTTTAGTTATGCCTCAGTGTGGACTGTTCAGTACTGTCAGGTTGTTTGCCTTTATGTAGTTTTGAAAAGTTATAAAACCCTGAATTCCTGCCTGAAGTTGATTTTTTTTTCCTTTTTTTTAATTTAGACTATGAATGGTAATATGCTATTTTTAAGAGACATGCTAGTTTATGATTTAGTAAGGATTCCACTGTATTTCTTCAGCTGCAAGCTCTGTAGAAGAAGTGACAATGACATGTCACCAGCTCATAGAAGACAACTAGAAAATTAAATGACTGATTATAGTAAGGAGAAGCTATTTAACATTTAGATCTTATATCAGCCCGCCTGTATTCAGTACAGTTGAAGCTAATATGATCAGAATAGTTCTTAGTTGATCTTTGCTGGAAACAAGCATACCAGTTATGGTATGTGTTACTGATTTCTTGCTTCCAGCTGTAATCTTTAAGTGTGGTATTAAAAATAATGACCTTACGTGTTTTGTTTCTTTTTTGTTATCTCATGCATACAAGACATCCTGCTGTATTAAGTACTGTAGAGCAGTTAGTGCGTGATTTCTTGAAATTTAGGTTGGACTGTGTTCTCCTTTCTCCCAGATCTCTAATTTTTTTAATCCCTCTGAGAGAAAGACTTTAATGCGGTTGCAGTTGCAATAGCTTCTTCAGTGTGTATTCAGAACGACAGAAACATAAACTTTGTCAGAACTTGTATAGTGGCATTAGAAAAAAATTAAAGCGTTCCTGTGCAGCGGTGTTCAAGATACCACAGGCTTCCTTGAATTTTTGAAGTAGGAAATAACTGTGGTAAGATTGCGGTGTTTAACTTATTAATGGTAAACATTGGTTGAACTCCATGGTACTGAAATTTTGTTGGGGGGACAAAGTTCCATCTAAATGGCTGTAATCTGAAGGCCAGTGACTAAGCAGCAGTCGGGGCAGCCATGTATGTGTTGTTGTGAGGGGAGAGCTGGGGAACCTGGCAGGTGGTGGCTGGAGTGCCGCTCGGGTGTAAGAGCAGTAGAGCAGCAGGACCTCTGTTAGCAGTGGGTGAGAACGAAAAATCCTTGTTTCTGCAGATGTGTCTGGAGCACTGCGTGTTTGTAAAGGGGGGGGGGGGGGAGGGAAAAGTTGTTCTCAGAGAGAGGGAAAGGGCACAGTGCTTCTGATGGAAGGGGGGGGGGGGGGCGCGACCAATCTGAACACTCGAAAGACGTAAATTCCTGAAGGTAAAGGGAATGAAGAGGAGGAAGGGGAAGCATGGATTTTTGGGTGACAGCGGATGTGACATCAGATTTTGCATGCTGAGAAGTAACTGTCTAAGTGATAATGGCAAGAGAAGGTCTGCTAGGAAACTTTTCTTTTTCAAGTCAGGAAGAGATTGACATGTCGCAACTTAATTATAACCACTTCTGTAGTTCTAGCCATGTTAGAAGCCATTTCTTGCTACTCTGGCTTTGTGACGCTAATGTTGATGATACCTTCTCTGAATGTACTTCTCTGTGTAGTTGCAGAAGTAGGTAATTAAATAACTCTTGATGATTAGAACGAGTTGATAATTTGTTTCAAGTACCCAGACTTCCTTCAGGAATTTGGGCTGCTGGTAAAGAAAGTGTATTGGAGAATCAGATTTGCAAAATACCTTTCTCTTTAGTGCATGTGTCTAGCTGCTTATTAGATAAACCATTGCCAGCTTGAGTGCATGTATAATACATGCACTAAAGAAGGGAACCCCTTGTGGCTGAGGGCTCTAAAACAACCATGCTCTGACAACTGTCAAGACAAGAGTACAATCACACAGTGCGTTTTTTGTGTGTGAGGAGCAAGATAGGTTGATCTGACTGCTATGAGGTGCTATGGTAAAAATCTAGATTCTAGTATCAACTGTACCACCTTCTTCCCAATAAGCAAGTCACTTAGTCTTCAGCAATGCTGTGTTCTTTGCTCAATTTTCAGTGTGGATGATCTATAACTTTACTTGTTGCTGTTAATAGTATTGGCAAAGGGAATGTTCCTTAGCTCACTTAACTGGGTTGGCCCTCAACAACAGTTTTCATTTTCAGAGACTACACGCTGCTCTTGAGCAATTGTCACTTGCTATGCTGTTAGCTAAATCATGCTTAGTGTTAAGAGTTGTGTTTGAGCAGCGGTTCATTAACATTTGGTGGATTTTACTTTGGGTCCATACAAAAGTGTTAAGAGTGTCTTTTCTGTGAATTTGTTTGAATGGATAGATGGCATGCCACATTAGGATGGTGACCTGGAGAACAAAATGTTGCTTCACAGCGAAGATCAATAACTGTATTTTTATCAGAAAAGTGCCTTTTTTGCTTTTTTGCTCAAAGTTCGTATTTTCATTCTGTGTAGTTATGTCATACTGGACAACAAGTAGCCTGCTGCCTTTGTTTGGTAAGGGCAGTGGATGAGGTTGTAGCAACAGGTAAGAGAGTCTGATAAACCTATTTTTCCAAGGGTAACGTGCAATTTCACATATCGGAATTGGCAGTTGGAGCATTTTGGGAAGATGAAATAGTTGAAGAATGACTGGCTGTAAAAACTTGACCGAAAGAACTTGACCATAAGAAGTGTAAGAACTGTGATGCCACGTCTGCATTCATGTTTGTGACCATTTGATGTGATGTTTTGTGCCTTTGCTACTTTGATTGTGTGCGTTTCAGCGTCTTCTAAGGTAACGATGTTTGAGCAGTGAGAGATTTAAATGTGAGTACCTGGATAGAGACATGGAAGTAAAACACAGAAGTAACTTAGATTATTTCACAAACTTCGAAATTATTGGCCTCTTGTATGTGCCTATTCGAAAGCAGCATTTGCTGAAGTCTTTTCCAGGATTTTTTTTTCACCTCATTTTCTTAGGTGTATCCAAATTTAAAAAGTTAAAGATCCCTTAATAATTTCAGGCAAATTCTATGGGCCTGGGTTGAACAAATGAATTTGTGCAGATGAAGCTGCAAATTACAAGCTTCTTGGGTTTTGGGATAATTTTACACAAGTGAATTGCTATTGAAATACTGTCCCTGTTCATACTTATTTAGCTGTGCTGTGGGCACCATCTTATGAATATTGGCACTTCCAGTTGCTGCTGAATCTGTATATTGCAAAAAGTGTTCCATAATCTAGGCTTTCAGTTCATTTAAAAACATGCTGTAGTCCATGTGCACTTGTACAGAAAGTGGCTGTAGAAGGTGCAAAGTGGCAGACTATTGCACGGGTGTCTGTGAAAGCCTGATGTGACAGGAGGGGAACTGCTTTGCTCTGCCCAAGAGGATGTCTGTTGTGAAGACACAAATAATGTCCATAACCATTCTGTATGCTCTTAACAGAAACATTTCATTGTGGTTACTTTTGTGGTAGCCTTCTACAATCAGTAGAACTTGTTCGTACAGAGAAACATATTTGTTTTTGTTTGGGATAATTTGTGATTGTAGAATGAATTTTACAGGAACCTATAGAGTTGTGGTTTGTTATGGTCTTTCTGTTCCTTCTCTAACATGGCTGTGTTTAATAACATAAACAATTCTAAAACAAGACACTCTGCTACACTTGCATCATTCCCTGGAGAGTGTGTGGGAGAGGAAAACCATGGCCCTGTTAGTTGTGTTGTTTTAATGCACTCCTGAAGGTATTCAGTTTTGCGGTGATCAGCATATTAGCAGAAGCTACGTAGAACAGGATTATGGGATTCTTTCACCTGCCTCCTGTAAAGGTGCAAGATGATTAAGCTCTTGCAATCTCCCAGGGTCTGACCAAAGCATGCCACTTCATCTGGGATTGTCTTCTATAGGCTGTCACTGTCAAGACAGTCATTAAACTTGAGGGTAGAGTTGCAGTAATTTTCTACATTTGAAAGAGAGACATGTATTTTAGTCAGTTGAACTTGGTGCCTTACCAAATGCATGAGTTGTGACAAGTATTCTCACTGAACTGAGCATGTCAGGCTTTGAGTTCAGGAAGAGTGTCAGAAAATTTAAAGCTAATACAAGCTTGCTTTCTGTGGTATAGAAACAGTTAAAGATCTCTGTTTAACTGAATTCTAGTGAATAGAAGGTGTCCTTCCGTTCATATGCATTGAGCAAGTTAATAGTATATTATATACAATCCTAAAGTTCAAAAGGAAAAGCAAGTTGAAGTTTTTCCCTTGTTCAGTAGAGGTGGGTAAAACTCACTTTGCTTTCTTCCCAACCCCAGTATTAAATTTTATTTTTAAACCCCGCCATTGCATACACTTCTCTTATTTTTTAGAACTCTGGATCACTGAACTGTTAGATTCTTAAAGAAATGACAATTCTATCATATGTAAAAGTGCAAATTTTTACTTGAACTTGGAAATTAAATGTTAGAGTATTGTAATATGTTCAATAGCCCATTCAGTCTGTACAATAGAGCAAATTATGATGTCATGATGTTTGAAAATATGAATTTTGGGGGTTTTAGTAACTTGAGGTTTCTGGGAAATAGTTTTATTTGGGTTACTTCCAATGAAGTTTCAAAAAAAGCTGAGTTGAAAGTGACCCTTCATGCTTGCTTTTTTTTTTTTAATTATTATAAAGAATGGGATGGGAGGGCAGATGACAGTCTGCTGACTTTTAAAGGTTCTTAGCCTGTAGATTTCATGGCCACTCAAGTACCTAGTGGTAGAAAATGCTTACTTGCATCTTCAGCTGCCTTTGGAAAATTTGGCCCCTAATAATGGAAAGCAGTCTGTCAGTTGTGTGATCACATCTAATACTCTTTTAAGAAGCTGTAAGTATTAGTGTTTTATGGTCATCAAGCTGAACTTTAGCTTTAAGAATATCTTCTCAAGTCCTGATATTTTTGTTAATATTAATTCTGGTTTGGTTTTTTTTCCCCCCTCTAAAGGCAGGTTGACACAGGTGAAAAATTCATAAGTAGTGAATGATTGACAAACAATTTCAATTAATATGTATTAAATTGTAGCTAATTGTATAGTTAATCTTCAGTATTTTTTGAACATTTGTGTAGGATGTGGATATGATCCCTAACCAGTGGGACTTGATTTTATTTAAAAAAAAAATACGTAATTCTCCTATGTAACTCAAACGATCAAGCTAGAAACTTGGTAGCATCAAGGTGTCTGCTGAGGGAAAGCTATCCATGATTTGAGATCAATTACTTGATGTGTGTTTATAGCTGCAAATGTGTTCACCTTGAAAAAGACTGTATTAGCCCTCTGAAATGTCTTGTTACGTTAGGATTTACTTACTTCATTACTAAGATTTGTGTGAGCTAGAATGGTCTCTTGCTAGCCTTCTCAAAGCAATTAAGCTGTTTAAAAGATCTGGGAGTTTGATGTTCTGTTGTTTGGAAGTAAAGGGGGGTGAACAGAAAATTTTGGTGGACTGAAGAAAAAAGTCAGAAGTGCTGTTATGAAAATCAGCCAAGTTTTAGCTGTAGCTGGTGTAAAAAGAACAGAACTAGGTTCTTTCAATGATGGAGATTTTGCAAAAACTTAGAAACAGCGAAGAAATCAAATTGACTGAATTTTGTTCAGCCACTATGCTAAGGAGTTTTAAAAGAAAAAAAAATCACTTTTTCAATCTAAGATGATCCTGGAAATCAAAGAAAACAAAGAACTGTGAGCATGTGATTGCAATTTTAAATCATAGTGCTGAAGACGTGTTTAAATGTGTTTTCCTACCACTTGACCATGATAAAATGGCTCCGTTGTGTACAAGGAGATGTGGTTACTCTGTTACCTCATAGCAAACTGTGTGTACAGGTTGTTCTAACCTTGGGAATGTGAGCAAGATGGGTTGTTTTTATTTAGCAACTTCATGATTTCAACAGTATTGTAATTTAGAAATAGCTTGCTTAAAAGCTTTACTAACATCAAAATTGTGTCGCTGTAGCTTTATAGAACAGGATAAAGATTATATAACATTGCAAGTAAAACAGCATTATTGTTAAGGATGAGAAAGCTTAGATAGGATATACTTAGATGACAGATCTCTACCCAAGAAAAGCTGTCTTAATGTAAGCAAAATCGTTAGTACAGCGTAAGTAGACCCTCTTATAGAGGATGCAACAAAATGTCTGAGCAGTGAGATCCTGCATGTATTCTTCTAATGTGCTGTGGTTTTCCTAAATGATTTGATAGGTTTTGAAATTGTTCCAGTGGCAGGAGTGCAGGCCTTTATTCTTTTTGTATTTTGTATGTTTATTAGTAGGCTAAATTCTTTTGCTGCATTCTGTTACAGAAGCGTTTGTGTTGACAAAGCTCCCAATCTGTCCTGGTGTTAATACAAAGACTCTCTAGAAGCGACGATCCTGTGCATTGTAATTGTATCTGGGTTGGCTGTAAACATTCAGCCTTTGTCCTCAGGCCTTAGTACATGCTAGGTGTGATGTCATCTCAGCATGTCATGTCTCACTGAGCAATTGCGTTAGCTTTCCAAGCTGTACAGCATGCATTAGCTTGTGAAAGCTGCCCAAATCTAAGCATTGTAGCCTTTGCCTCTTGTGATGAATTTTTGGGTTTACTTGTAGAGAGCAGGAAAATGTCATGTTACAGCAGTTACATAAAAGGTCTCAAACACTTAATATGGGCGATACCTGTGCAGCTAAGCTAGATTATACAAAATCCCTATGCATCAGCTGCGTAGTAAAAGGCCCAAAATAATGGGGTTTTTTTTGTAGCCACTGAGAATTAATAAAATAACTTCTGTTCTAGGGTTCCTTTCATAAAATATTGCCTTAGTATTTGGAAACTTATGTTCCTTACATGCCATAACTCAAATCCATCTCTTCCCTCTATAGGATGCAGACATGGAAGAAAAGGCTGACTTAATTCTCTAAACAGAATTAGCTCATGTGAAGTTTAGTTGTTTGACCTTACAAACGACAAGCTTAGTTTTTCATTGCATGTATGGTGTTACAAACTCATGAGCTTGTTTATATCTCAAGATCAGAATGTTTGAAGTTTGTGTGTGAATTCTGTGTTTCAAAATATAGTGACTCATATCCACATGAAACTCAGCTGTTCCAAAAATATGGATTACTTACAGATCTAGAGAAACTTAGTACCATTTATATTTTTAAGTTAAACAAACATATTTATTGGTAAGTCTGAAGAATTAAAAACTGTTGCAACAAACAGGAAGTTAGATGAACTTGGATTTTAATATTAAACATCGGTTGTGAAAAAGTTGGAACATGCAATTAAATATCGATATTCCAGAAGTCTAAAATTTGAAATCTTTTCTGATACAGATGAGTGAATATGCTCACAGTGTTTAACAAAAGCCTTTCTGATAAATATATTGTTCCCATTCCTGTTTCAAAAGCTAAAGCAGACTAAAAATTTGAATATTTAATGATTTTTAGGGTATAGTAGTTCATATGTGCTATACAGTAATAACGCAGGCAGTATCAAATCCTAGTATGTTTTTCTCACATACAGCAGGACTCGCTTTCATTGCAAAAAATGGAATAAGTTGGAATGAGAGCAAAGAATGAGGGAGGTCTGTCATTGAGTGCAGAAGGCATTAGCACGTTCAAGTAGCCACTGTCATGTATTTAAACACATAGTGGGATTGCTCAGTCATCAAATCTGCACTATTGGTCGTGTCCCTGTCTGACAAAGGATTTGCTGCAAGTTTTTTGGAGGAGATTTTTGTATAGGCCCCCTAGACTGGGATAGATACTGATTGCAACCAACAAGTGTCCTACTGTGGGTTTGTTCATTAAATCCTTTTGGTGGAGAAAGGAGAAACAGAATTGTCAGAAAAGAAGAATATAGACAGTGAAGAGTGGAGCTTCGTCCTGTAAGCAGTCTTCAGATTCCAGATATGGTTTAGAAGAGTGGACTGACAGATGTTATCTTCTATAAATCATTGCAATTAATAGGCTTGCTTAGACCTGGGCTAACATAATAAACAAATGCTTGATTTAAAAAAACAAAACAAAAAAAAGCCAAAAATACCTGTTAGGTGAATGAACATACACAGTCCAAATGTTGACTGTACCTGGAGAATATTTTTATTCTAATGAGTCTGAAGACTTCAAGGAGCAGATTGCTCAATGAATCTTGGAAGGGATTTTGCTTGTTCTTTGTATTTTCTGGTGGGAATGCTGGCGTAATCTAAAGTCATGGTAGTAGTGTTTACCCTATTGCCTTTCTCTTAGCTTAATGAGATGACCAGAGAAGTTCAGGTCTCAAAAATAGCTGGTTCAAACAAGGCTTTGGGCAGTAGGGCCACAGTTAGCAGAGTCTCCCTTCTGATGTTCCCAACTGTGCATAAAGATCCAGTGTGCAGTATGAAAGTCTTGAGGTAAGAATATTGCACTATTGCAGAAGACTTTACAGGTAGGTTGCATGTTGTTAAAAATGAGTGAGATGTTATCAGTACAAAACATGGAGTAGCTTTTAACAAAGTGTAGCTCCTAAAAATAATAGTTTGGGAACCCAGTGGCAGCTGGGAATTTAACCTTGTTTCTCCAGCAGTGATAGTGGTTAGTCTTTCAAGAGCGTCTTAAGTGAAACAGAGGAGAAAATATACTTCTCCAAGGTGCTGTATTTGGTAAAGGAAGGAAGTGATTAAGCCACACGTAACTGCTCATCTGTTTGCCTTCCTTAGCCTTAAAATCTTGGCAACCTAAGCACTGGACTTTCTTGACAGACGTTTGAGATGTTAGACCTTAGTTAGTCAAGAATAGATATTCTAAGGTCTCTGTGTCTGGTGTGCTTCAAAGTGAAGCTGAAAGATGTAAGCAGTCTGTCTTTTCATAAAGATACTAGGAATATCATGTATTCTTTTAAGGTATTTTTAGCTGTGATTTTAAAAAAAAAAACCAACCAAACCCAAACATAAACTTGAGGCAGTGGGGATTGAGCTTGCTTAAAAATAAGTTTATGCAAAGGCTTGAGTTTACAGGTGGGAATTTTAGACCTCTGGAGCTAGAACTTCCCTGGAGTATGCTGCTAGATGTGACCTCTGCTCTGATAGTCTGTTTCACCAAAGCTGATGTCCGTTATCTAATCACATGGTTTCTTTTATGAGGTTCAGCACTTCAGCTAGAAGGTCAGTTAGGAAGTAAGCTTCATATTATTAAAACCAATTCTAACATGCTTGTATTTTTCTACAGTTTTCAAATGGATAGCGTTCTGTATTCTAATAAACTCCGTATTTTTGAAATGACAGAAGCTAGTTTAAGGTAGGAAGGTCTGGGTTTTCTTCTGGGACTTGCGCTTTGAGAGCTTGCTAAGGCTAAGTTTGCTTGGGAATCGCTAAAGACCAGACAGTAACACTGACAGACAAGTATGATGTCTTCCTTCTATGAAACTTTTTACTGCTGTCTTGAAAACTATAAAGCAAAAAATACACAATGCAATCAAGAAAGAATGTAAATTTGTAAGCATAGTGCACATTTTGGAGTCATCTGTTAGAGTAGCACTTGACTCTAAGTGTTGAAGAATGAAGCATGGTTTGTTGTCTCTGGAGTGAGAAATATTTTTCCTTTTAAACTGCAGTGAGGGAAATGAATGAAAATTCCCTCATATTATTTTGTAAGATCTGGGTATGTGAAGATAATATCTGGGTGATAAAACTGAGGTTCAGCAATTTGTCCTCAGCTACTAGAATTTAATTGAATGGGTGAGAAGTAGAGAATGCCTTAAATAACTAAAACAAAACAAAAAAATCCAAGCACATCAATGATATGAGGGGACAGTTACTGTTGAGTTGGAAGCTACATGGTTTCCTCCATCCTTAAAATGTTACCAAACCTGTGTTAGGAGAAAAAATTGGAATTGCTGTTTGAAACATCTAAACAAGAGGGGAAAAAAACTTGTTTACCTCTCCGTAGCAAGGGTCCTTCTAGCACCTTCTGAAGGGCTGTATGCTGTGGCAGCTTAATGACGGAAAAATCACTTGTTGTGGATTGTATGAGCGATTGTGGGCCACATCTGTTCCATATGATGTATGTGCCCTAATCATGGCTTGTTCTGGAAAATCGAGTACACTTCTAATCCTGTGAACCCATTTGATCTCACTGTCACTAGGATGTGTTTTTGCAGTTGCTTAACAACTGTAGGACTCTGTTGATGGAAGAAGGTTATTCTGTAAGCTTTCTTGATAGGGTTGTATGCAATATATTGTTTGAGAAATCTTTCACCAGTGGAAAGTCCTCTATGAGCCTTGATGGTACAAAGATAAAATTGCAGATTTTTGGCATCATGGTCTGCCTGTTAACTTGTCCTCCAAGGCAGGAGATTGGAGCTATGTTGCTTCAGTCTGAGGGGCAGTGCTAGAACAGTTTGAATAATACTGTTTGAGGAGGAAATCTGAAGACTCCAGGTTTTGTTGCTTTCATAGCTTTTATTTGGAATAATCTGTATTTTTATGAAAAATCGGCATTGGTATACTTTTATTCTTTGACATGTACTACTTGTGATTCCATTTTTTGGAAATAATCACCTGTACTGCATTTCTAAATTTCTTCCTCCTGCTCCACCCACCTCTAGGGTTTTAAACTTTTCAGCACTGTTTCTTATTTATGTCCATCATCTGATCAAGATGAAAATAGGATGAAATACTAGAAGAACCAGTTGGCTGGATTTCTTTCAACTTCTCTTGCGTTGCCTAAAAATGCTGTGTTAAAAGCTTCTATGTTACCTGACTTGGAGTAAGATAAAAGATGATGTTAATACAGTGTTGTGAAATTTTTGGGGTGAATGAGTTTTAAAAGCTTTATGGGTTTTTTGTTTATTTATTTGTTGGGTCTTGTGTGTTTTTTTTTAACAGGAGTCTTACCCCTCTTCATCACCAATATGGTTTGTAGAATCAGATGACCCAAACCTGACTTCAGTCTTAGAGCGTTTAGAAGATATTAAGAAGAGCAATACGCTGGTGAGCAAGTGTTTTGGTTGCTTTGGGTGTTTATTTGGTTTTGAGTCTTTATTTAGCTCTGTCACATTAACAAGCAGTTAAATTAGTTCAATTTTGGGGTTACTTGAGAGGTTTTGTAAACACAAGTTTCTCTTCCAAAACCATATGAACCAAAAGTAATCCGAAAGATTTGGGGCAGGGCGGAGAAGATGACTTAAATGCTTGCTCTTTAAAAGAAGTTAAGTTTCAGCTCCAATCATTACACTGTTTAAGGTTTTCTGAAAATAATTAAACAGTGAAATGCATGACAACTTAAAACTACTGAGTAAAACAGCTCTTCTAGTGTTTTCTTTGCATAGAGATCAATTATGGAGGCAAAAGCTTTGTGTTATTGAGAATGTATATTCTCCAAAACATGGCTGTAATGGTAACTAATAAAAAGAATTCCTGGTTTCAGTAAAGAAGACTTGACCTGATAGCTTCTGGTTCATCTGAATGTTGCTTAGATAGTGATAAGTTTGAACAGTGTTGTGACTTTGGACAGTTGCTGTTTAAAGAAAATCTTTGCACGGATTCTAGTGGTAGTTTTGCATTTCAGAAAACTATCAGGCATTGTATCTTACTTGAGTACCCTTTTGATGTAGTGATAGGAGCTGTATATGTATAAAAAAATAACTTCCCATTCTATGCAGGAAAATAAGTGTCCTTGACTATTACCTGAAGAAAAATTTCAGTACCAATGTCCTTTGTTCCACAAAGAGAAGTGTTGCAGCCTACTGACAAATTCAGTGCTTAAAAGTGTTGGTTTTTTGTCTCCAAATTCAGCTTTATGGATATCAAATAGCCCTTAAGGATGATCTTTATTAACAGATTATTTTAACATTTTTTTGTTTATTTTTGTGTACAGGAATGCATGCATGTATGTGATGCATACAAAACAAATCAGTATGCAGAGTAGTGCTGCTTGCATCGATTATGTGCTGGCCTTAGTATTTGCCTGGTTTTGGAAAAGTTGGGAATGTTCTTTCTCATTAAATCACTTACCTGTAATGTTTACTGGGATAATGTTAATTAAGCATACTCGACCTTAAATAAGGATGTGCAAATTTCTTTTTCTAAAGAATGTTTAGGATGCATTTGACTTCTGGCAGAAATAATTAGAAAACTAACAAGTAAGTGAGAGTCTTCATGTGCCTTGCCATAGTTAAAAACAAAGGGCCATTGCAGAAGAACATTAGTGTTTGAATGTATTATGTTGGATCTAATTACAGGAGACACATATATCAGTTGTTTATTTTCTTCTTACAACCTAAACTTTAGACTAAACTACATTTCGAAGAATGTTATCTCTCTCTTAGTCTTTGTGACTTCTGCCTAGAAAGACATATGACACTATAGGAGCAGAAAATGTGGCCAAATCAACTTTTTTCTTAAATACACTTCTCAGAAGGTTCTCCAGCTTGAAGCTGGTGTGGCTAGTAGCTTCAGACTAAAGGTTTTAAACAAGGTATTTCCTATGTTTAACGGCCTACAGGTTTGCTTGCAATAGGGTAGAAAGCTTTATTGCAAACATCCATAGGACTTGCTGTGCTGAATTGCATATGCACGTAGACGGCTTATGTACATTGTAAGAAAACAGCTTCTGATATCAAGATTGTACTTGCCCATGTAAAAGCTGATGGGTTGATGTAATAGACACCTGTGGATGGCCCATTGGTTTCTCAGGAATCCACCCCACATCATGTTATGCCAAGATGAAGACAGAGGGAGTGGTTGAAGAGACAAATACTTACACTACAAAATCTGACTTCTTTGTTTTGCTCAAAAGGCTTGGCTTTGTGAGTTTTGGGTTTGTTTTTTCTCCCTACAACTTTTTCCCTTGCACCTCCTTCCCTCCCCTTCAAGGGCGTTGGAGCAACTCACACACAGACTTCTTGCAGTAGGGTAGGAAGGGATAAGGAACTACTACCACCTGTAGAAATTCAGAGGCTTCTGACTTATCATGCTATCTCCTAAAAATCACGTAGTTCAATTTAAACTTTTAGAATGTTTCAAACCAGTTTTCATTTAATCTATTGCAGCTGAAGGATTGTTTGTGCCATGTTGCTCTAAACTCATAAAGTTATTAGAACAGTCAAATTTTGAATGGGAAATTGCATTGAACTCTTCCAGGAGCTCAACTGAGCACAGTGAACATGTGCTAAAAGCACTGCTAGCACATATACCTTGATTTAGAGTTCTTGGTATTAGTCTGCCCTTTCTACTTGCTTTGTAACTTTTGACAGGTAAAAGCTGTTTGCGAAACTGAAGAACGTGCTCTTCAGGCATAGAAGTTTGACAGGGCCATATGTATGGAAGCCTTGTCATTTGACATGATAAAAGGAAAACTGGTTTACCTATGTTTAAAATCATACAAGCCTCTCCTGGAAAATCTTCTGTGGGTCTGAAACTCTGTGTTACCTTGGCATCACTGTGATGCTTTTTGCTCTGAAAATTCTTCCAAACACTAAAAATGTTGAAAGGTTGTTAAGAGCATGATCAGCATAGATAGCATTAGGTTTGGAGGCTTTAGCTGCTTGACTGTTCATATTGAACAAGCTCCAGCCAGCAGATGAAGAGGCTACAGAATTCTCTCTGACCCCTGGTGTCTCCTGAATTCCCTTTCAGATCCTGAAAATCAGCTTTGCATTAGACTTGGTAGGTAGCTGAAACTGACAGCTGCCTTTTAGTGGTTGTGCAATGCCAAAGAGAAATCCTACTTCAATGTCATCGTTCTGTTTAACATAATGGAAGTTATAGTTGAAAATCTAAAGTCTCAAACCTTACTTCATGGGTTATTAAATATAATTATACGTGATTTGGAGGTTTGCTTTTTAAAGACAATACTGAAATGGACTTAAATTCAGATGGACAGCTTTGATTCTCACACTCTCCAAACCTTGAGGGCTTAAATGTGCATGGAAGGCTTCAAAAGTATAGAATTCCTGGCATAAGTATGTGTACAGCTTGGATAAGCTGCTGTCCCTAAGCACACTACGTCTGTATTAAGAATTTAGATTTAGTCCCACATGATGGCATTTCAGGAAAGAATGTTGCCTTTTGCAAACTACCAGTGCAGCAGCAACTAATTATGTATTGGCGATCATAGAGACAAAATGCAGGAAGAAGCTTTGCTTTGCTTTCTGAAGCTGCCCAAGGCTGCTGAGTGCGTGTGAGGCCAGTTACTGCCACAGACTACCTGATTGCTAAGTAGTGGTCACACTCCAAATGACGGTTACTTCTTCCCTCTGTTTCTTCCTGAGGAGTTTCCTTCTGTGTTAGGCTAAGATTTATTGATTCATTTATTTATTTTTATGCAGATACAGATTGTGTGTGTGTGTATGTATATATATATGTATATAGATACATGTAGAAGAATAAGTATATGTATATTTACACTATACTTCTTCAGTCCATGTTTCTTGGTAATCAGAAAACAAGGTGCTTCATAGTGAACCCAGCAGTATATTAATATCATTAAAGGTATCCTAACATTATTAATGCTTTCATACTGCATTAGAAAGATCTCTTGGTGCATAAAAAGGCCTCCTAATATAGGATAGGTTTCAGAAAAATTGTTTTAAACTGTTTTCAGATTTGTAAGATGTTAACACAGGAAACAAAAAATTCGAAGAGGTGTTTTTGTGTTCTAAAACAGCATTATGGTGTCCCTAAGAACTACCAACTTCTCGGAAGTCCTGAAGCATTAAAAGTTATATTATAGATATATACATGATATTTTAATATTTCGTTGTTATTTTTATATTAATTATAATCAATATCATCAATTTATAAGTTTGTCACTGTATTTGGTCACTTGAGCACTTACCTTATGCAGGCTACTTGCATTGCTCCTTTAATACCCTGTGAATTATTCATTCTAGTTGCTGTTTAGTTTCTGCTTTAGGCAGTTTGTATTCCAGGGAAACTATTGGTATACTGATAGTCCACTTCTCTTCAGTAGCAGCAAAGCGTGTGTGTTAAGCATTCATTTTACATTAGCTAAGCATGTGAGGTTAGCTTGGAAATACATTTAAATTATTAATACATGGCAGAAATCTGCCATCCCTTTTGATACAGTCTATTCATGTACCATTAACACATACCAAATCATGCTAGGCTGTGCTTAGAGTGCGGGGTTGGATCAGATGACTTCCAGATGTGCCTTTCAGCCCATATTGTCCTATGATTTTTCATATATATGAGCAGAGGATAAAGGGTAATGGGGATGGTGATCCATGGCAGAAGGATCAAGGGTATGAAATGAATGCCTGTGGAGGAAAAATATAGCAATAAGGAAGAAAGGTTGTAGAGATGGGATCAGCTTCTCGCTCTGCCACCACCTTTGCAGGTTGTAGAAACTGACATCAAGTAAAACAACTGAGCTATAAAAATGAAACTGCAGTTTTACAGTTGCATTAAGCTAACCCTGAAGTGTAGACTGCTGCCAAGGAAGGGGCTCCCTGCTCTCAGCTGCACATTCCTGCCTCCCCCTTTATCGTGAAATTGGTGCTTATGTGCTGAAGCACATCAGGAATTGATCTGCCTCGAAGCTTGCAAGCTGCTGCATGGTTGCGTGATCTCTGGAGCCAGTGCAAATGCGAAGGTGAAAACATGCTGCTGGAGGCAGGGAGACACCTCTTCAGGCACAGCCACGGTGCAGTTTGGTCCAGGTTGTGCCGGCAGTTTGCTGCTTTGAGAGTTCTTGTGTACCTCGCCATGGTGCTGTGTTCAGAAGGAAGCAAGAGAAGCGTACAATGCGTTAGGTCCTGCCTGCAAAAATTCCTTCTGAATTTCAGTTCAGGTGACATGATTTCTCATGAAGAGGATGGGGAGTGGAGGAAGCAGTTCTTAACTCTTTTCCCAGCCCTTACTGTCTCTTTCTGTAGAGACACATCTAATACTGTGTTCAACTGCTTTTCCAAGCTTTGGACCAGCCAAACGCCAGTGGTGGTATCCTTCCTCCACCGTTTAGATTTTTTGTATGCTTCTCAACAGATGTAGACAAATTAATGGCTTGCCTAGCTTTACATAGCTATCTGAGAAAAATTACAATTCCTGAAACTTTATAGTTCATGCTCCAGCTCTCTATGAGGCAGTGTTGTTTGTGCAGAGAAAAATTTTCTCAACAAAATGTGTAGCAGTGCAACTTTAAGGATCTTGCAAATACTGAGAATAATAGTTCTAAGACCTGTGGTTCTATCTACCAACTAACTTTTTGATTGATTAACCTGCTTTCTGCCTGCTAAAAGATTTCCTGGTGTTTCAGACACCCAGGAAGTTTCAAACAGGTGTAGAGTCTTAACACTGATGAGAAATGTGATTGTTACAGAAAGCTTCTGGCAACATAAACCATCACATCTCGTGTATCTGCTCACAAGAAATGTGTTGCTGACACACCAGTTCTTTTGGTGTCATCTGTTTTATTTTTGAGTTAAAGATGACTGTCGTGAAAGATGTAGAAGCAGCAATGTGGTGTGATAGGAGAGAATGTCATAATTCTTGTAATGCAGGCTGGTATGTCAGTACATGGCCTCCAATGAATAAATAACAGTCCTGTTAAACAGGAACGTTGAATTCTGCTGGAGAAGGGAAAAGCATTGAAGCTTTCAGATAGCAGAAGGGCAGCATTTGCTTATCACTGCTAGTGATTTGAGCTTGGAAATGAATTCTTAACCCTGGAGAGGCTGAATTTTCACTTGCAGTAGGGTAAGGTAAGAGCATTTGAACTGGCCAATAGCAAGGCTTTAGACATGTAGAATATTTTGGAGTGACTAGATTTTTCTTGGATACCTTGATTTATTGTATATTTTAAGAAATACAGTATACAAACACCAAATAGTGATGTAGAAGTATCATTCTTTCAGGATAATACACTCTATGCTGTACCTTGGGTGAGGCCACATTGCCTGAGTCTCCCTCCTTTATGGAAAGATACTTAGAGGGAAGCAGGGGTTGCCGCTGTAAGCGTAACTACTAGTAGTGCTGAAGGGTATGTGTGCAGAAATGGCTGTCTTGCACGCTGCCTTCTACAAGTGGCAAGACAAACTCCCTTTGGTATCTGGAAGAAAAGTCCATAAATGGATGTATAATTTTTGCAAGCATTTTTCTAGGGTATTATTCTGCAAATAATGAAGTGTTGACCATTTTGCAAACGTATTCTGCAGTTCTTTCTTTGTTTTTCTGACATAGCTATGCAAAGACCTTGAAAAGTTAGGAAATGCAGTAGTACAGTCTTTTATGGTCTTGGCCTTAACTAGGAATCTGAGGCTGCCTAGGGAAAGTTAGCAGCTATAGAAATCCACTTAATTAGTGTCGCGATCGAGAAGCAAACTTAACGTTTCTCTATTTCTGCAGAACTAAGTTTATTTGCTGGATAGCATTACAGTGAGTGAAAGGTGTTCCATATTTTGCAGTTAACAGAACACAGTCAATGTAACGCTGAAAGTTGGAAACAGAAATCAGTGATAGTAACAGATTGTGCCTCAACCTGATACAAGATATGGGAAGCAGACTACTTGGGCTCTAGCTCAGAGGTTGGCTAGTTTCTGTGCCTTATACAGTGTTTGTCTCGCTTGTAGCGCCTCACTGGTGTGCCCTAGAAAGGGGTTCAGAATGTGGCAAATCAGACTGTTCCTCCTTGTTTTTTTGAAGACATGGTTCTTTAACCTAGGAAACTGGAATGGACCATCTTGTCTCATGGAATATGACCATTTGATTATTCCGTAGTGATTTGTGGCTGAGACACCTATGCCTGGAGTTGATGATGCTGCCAGAGCAGATTATTGTTTTGCTCATGACTTTCTTCACTTGACATGAGGAGATGAATGGGAGCCATCTTTAACTTGCCATGTCCTTGGTTTCCCATTGTGGGGATTTTATTACAATGACTACAGAGAAAAAGAGGGATCTTTAAACTTTATTCCAGTGTGTGCAGATTTAAATGCTGTACACTGACTGAAACTTCAGTACCAACAGGTGAAGAAAATTCAACATATGTTGTTCTGTGCTTTGGTTTAAATAGATGTTTCCATGTTTTCTTTTTTTTATAGCTTCTTCAACAGCTGAAGAGATTAATATGTGACCTCTGCAGATTATATAATCTTCCTCAGCATCCAGATGTTGAAATGTTAGATCAGCCATTGCCAGCTGGACAGGTAAATTAAAAAGCTGTGGACACCTCCTTATGGCAATGAAGGAGTTGTTTTTTCAACTCCAAGAAAGAAGATGGTGGGAACGATTAAACCTTGTGTAAGCCAGAACTGAGATATGAAGCACTGCTGCTTTATAGTGTCCTCAATCTGAATTTTGTTTGTAGAATCCATTTAATAATGGTGTGATAATATTACACAATTTCCTTTGGAGTTTCTGTATCACTGAAAGGTGTGTATGTGATACCAGTGCTGTCAGTTGAATTCCCTCCTAAATACTGTTCAAGCCAATCACTGTGTATTCCTAGTGCTTCCCAAATTTAATTTTTCCAAAATGTAGATGTGATTAAACACTGTTTGCTTTTTCTTGAGGAGTATATGTTTTACAGTGTGCACTTGAATGAACTGCTATTGATGTTTTCCTTCCTCTTCAATCCCTTGCAGAGACATGGGATATCAAGACCATATGCTACTTTGGGTAGGGGGTATCTGAGCTGCCTTGTTTACTTTTTGGGCTCTTGTCAAATTAAGAGTTGTGAAGGGCTGTGAAATGTTCTGGTTAACTAAAATGTTTTGTATTGTGCTGAAAACAGAAAAACAGAACTGTTAACTGACAGTAACTGTTGTTTGTTTTTTGGTTTTTTTTTAATAAGATTATGGTATCTTCTTTTGCTTATACATGTTAAGATGACATGACTTCTAAAAACTCCTGTAGCGTAACAGATGGTTTTCCTGTGGTGACAGTGCTATAGTAATGACAAATAACTTGCTTAATTTTGGTCATGTGCCAAATTGTAATCCTATAGGTCTTTTCTCTCAGCCACCCACGTAGCAGTGCAATTGTAAAGCAATAGGCCTGTAATATTAGGAAGTGGCTTCGTTGAAGAGTCTTGCTTATGCTCTGAAACTCAAAAACAAACTCATGGAAGGTTTCTTAGCTAGAAACGTCGGATAATTTGTGAGTTGAATAAGAGAGGCCTTAGTAAGTCAGACCAGAGATCCATCTAGTCCCCTGCATTGTCTACAGCAGTGGCATTCCTTCTTTGCCAAAGGACGAGTGAGCAGAGGACAAGCATATCAGAATGCTCCTGAGTATTTCTGCAGCTCAAACTTCCTAAACTTGAAGTGGTATCCTGAAACGGAAAGCCATGAAAAATGAACTCAATGTTTTGTTTTGGTATTTTATCAAATAATGTAATAACCATGGCTATATGATTATAGTAGTTGTTGCATAGAAGTTCTAGGTAGGAAGACAAAAATGCATTAAGTTTGAGAGGCCTGAAGTTTGTTGGTTTTTTCTTTTTAGAGGTCTAGCATGTATATGGATTGTAGTCAGAGCCATGATCTGATTTCATGGTTAAGAGATCATGAGTTATAACCCGCTTGACTTGTTTATTGCATTTGTCACTGTCTCAGAATAGGATATCTGTATCTGAATCTTAAGTTTCCACTTAGAACTTAATGTGAAATTAATTGTAGCATTTTGTTTATCTTTGCTTTGTGCAAAAATCTCTTCCCTATCATTCTCCACGAAAGCATCTTTGTGTATCTTTCGCATTAAACTTCAGTCCTTGCAGACCTTGATAAGTGTAACTTTTGTATATACTGCGTTCTCTTTGATAGTAGACTTCCTGTTTTTGAAAGAAAGGAACATGTGCACAGTTTATGCAGAAACCTCATTGTTGTATTGCAGAATGGAACAACAGAAGAAGTTACATCAGAGGAGGAGGAGGAGGAAGACATGGGTGAAGTATGTGTATATATGAGATTGTTATCCTAATCTAGAAGAATTCTGTCATTTTTCTCTGCATTGGCTGGCTAGTTATTAACCCAAACTGTAAAATGTAATCTCCATAGAGTTCAACGGAAAAGACAATTAAAAATTTGGATGTTTACCCTAACATCAGCTTTTACTTCAACCACCAAAACTAGTGAAATTTTCTTCTGAAGCCTAGATTGCAGTTGTGAGGTACTTGGATACAGAGAATTGGACATCTGTGCTTTAGTCAAACAATACATAACATTGTGTGCAAAATGAGTAAGTTTGCATAGTTAACTCCTATTTCAAGCAGCATATGAACTGGCTCTGATACAGTCGAAAGTGCCTCCCAAATTGAAGTAGACTGGCTAAGAGTAAATCAGTTTGCTGATTTATTAAACAGGTGAGCTAGTTTTTAACTATAATACATTGAAAGAAATGGAAGGACGTCTGAAACAGACATGCTAAACTTTAAGGCAACACAGTGCTCCTTTTAATGAGCTTTTCACTGTGTGGTAACCACCCCTTTCAATTACTTCTACAGCATGTTAGAATAGCTCCAAGATGGTTGCTTTTTAAACCACTATAAATAGCCTTGTTGTAGGAGAACTGTTCTGGCTACTTCAGATTTAGATTTTTAATGAAGAAGGTGTGTAGTAAGAATGAACAACTCATTCTTTGAAGAGGAAGTCTTCCTTTAGAAAAGATCTAAATGCTACCTGTGTTCTGGATTTAATTTGAAGCAGCCTCTCTTACACCATATTTAGCCTGATCCAGACAACATTTGTTGGAGCCAGAGTTTCTGTAAAGGTAGTATGTATGCTCCCATATCCTTCTGCCACAAGGCTCTTTTTGTTTTCTTGCAGACTTGTAAGTAGCCTTTTGCACTCTCTTTGGCTTACTTTAGACAAAAACATTATCATGTCTCTCATTATTTATAAGCTGTCAGGTGGCATTGTGTGTGGCACTGATATCTTCAACTTGTAATCTAGTTCAATTTCTAAATTGAAAAGCAGCTTAGGGTTCCTACGGCTATATCATTATTTTGAAAAATATGAGCATTTTAAAGAATACTCAGTCTAAAATCTGTTACAATTGGAGGAGACGGTGTTGTCAAAGGCACCAGATAAGTGTGTTTCTTACTATGTAAGGCATCCTTGAATTTGCACTTATGGCCAGGTTTTCCTGCCATGCAAACAGATGGTGCATAAAGAGTAGCCACAGGTGTGGTGGAGCACTGCATATTGAAGCATATCTGGTAGTTGCATACTCATAGCTTGCTGGTATGGCTGCTGTAGTGCTTCCTTTTTCATCCTGAAGTATTATTTCCCTTCCTCTCCACAAATAGCACTTGAATCACCTTACAGGCAGTTGTCTTAAGTTCAGAGTGCTCCTCTGCAACAGGATAACCCCATCTCAGAATACAGAGTGGAAGATTTTTCAGTGTCTTAGTCTAGAACTCGGAACTGAAATGCTTGTGTGATCAGGATACTTGACCACATAATTGTGTCTCATATCCTAATGCTGCATCTAATCTTCAGCTGAAATGTTCACCTTGAATAACGTACATGTAGCTTTCTAATATTTAACTTTCTTCAAGGGTTGCTGTAGCCCTGCCAGATCCGTTAACCATTGTTTGCCAGAAGTGTAATATAGCTAGGATTCTAATTGAAAAAGGAGTCTGCTTTTAGAAACATCTTGGAGACACCCTAACTTTGGGTACATTTGGATTCTCAAGCCCTGTTCAAAATGCCTTAACTTCCTGTTTTCTACCTACTTTAATGGGCTAATTCACTACAATCTTAACTTCTCACAGAGGTTTTATTGTGCTTGTTTCTGTGACCAGAAACATGTTGTGAATCTGGGTCTTGTTTGTATTGTGAAGGCTCTCTACACCTCCAGTGAATACTGTTGGCTGAGAGAGTGAAGTTAGAGCAAAATAGTAATGGCATCCAACAATCACTAATACAGTCATACTGCACAGCGCTATGTATCCCTAAATGCCTTTGGAGAGGGTTTTGTTGAATGAAGAGCATAGTTAAGTTATTTACAGTGAATTTTCCTCCATCCTGTAGGACATTGAAGATCTGGATCACTATGATATGAAGGAGGAGGAACCAGTTGACGGGAAGAAATCTGAGGATGAAGGCATTGAGAAAGAGAACCTTGCAATCTTAGAAAAAATCAGAAAAAATCAAAGGCAAGATCACTTAAATGTGAGTTAACGATTTGTGTTTTTTCTTTGCAATACTTCTGGCTTTAAAATAGAAATGGCTTTCAGCAAATAAAGCCTACTGCTATGCACCTAGACATAAATTAACCTGTAGCTGACTTCCAGCATGTATAGGACAAATGTCTCAAGTTATGGGATTTAAATAACTCTTTTTGGAGAAGTTTGAATAGGCCAGCTAAAATTCTAAGGTCATATAGTAAATGGACTCATCTTTCATCAAAATCTGTGGCACAGGATGTTAGTTGTCAGTCCATATCCCACAGAGGCACAAAACCTACTTCAAAGCACTCCCATTCAGCCTGGGAGAATGCTGTCTTAACTTCTTTTGTCAAACTTGCGTTGGGGTATTCTTGGCATTTTGGGTGAAGAATTATCTTTTAGCTTTTCACTAGAGTCAACTCTTACATGTAAATCCAGGTTTCACACTTGTTAATGATATTTAACTGGTCGTCAGAGGTATCTATTTGGTTGTCCCTCTGTCTCTTGCTTGATGCCTGTGTTATGAACAACAGTCCTCCTTGCAGAATCAGCAGAAAGCATCTAGGTTGTAAGCATGACTTTTGTTGCTGAGCCCTTATTAAAATAAATAAAGCCATATATAAAACTGACTGCATTAAAAGTCTTGGGTGACTTAACATACTTCGTAAACCCAGGAATTTGTGCTTTAAATCCATTTTATGCGTGAGTTTGTTTTTCAGTAGCATCTATGCCACTTGGAAATTACTCAGGATTTTGGGGTTTTTTTGTCAGACAGGAAGCAAAGGGCCTTCAGCAGCTCTGCAGCTTTATTATCACAGTTTTCTGAGTGACCCTGCCAGCAGGCAGTTGTAAAAAACCTGTTTGTTCTCCAGAGGCTTAGAAATGTTTTGTCACAAGTGCTAAGTTCCAGAGAAGCTTCTACTTCTCAAAGGTGGATGTAGGAGGGAATGATGATGTCATACAACCTTAATTTTATTTAGCCTGGCTTCCAAAGAAATCAAAACTTCTGTTTCAGAGGCTTAAAATGTGTAATGCATGAAATTCAATGCTTCTGTTCATGACCAATTTCAACCAAAGGTAAGGGTTCTAAAATTTTTGTAAGTCACCTGTACAGAAAGAAGGTGCTTAAATTGGTGCCCTCTACTGTGTCAGCTCATAGGTTTTTATATGCTGTTTGGCAAGTCAGCAGACATGTAGATCATGTCCAGACACAAGATGTGCTATTTCTCGTTAAGCTAATAGTTGAGGATGTAAGCAGTAGTTAGGTACAGGGGAGGGACCTGTAAGTATTTAGGGAAGGAATACGATTTAGGATCGCTATGTAGCGAACACCTGGATTTTTGCCCAAGGAACAAGCTTTGTTCTAGTTCTTATACTTGATGATTTTTCCAGTAAATATTTTCTAAAAAGCCTAAACTGCACTTAAAAATTACATTAGATTCAAGAGAATTGCTGTTGTAAACTACTTTTGATTTGTAGCGAGAACTCTGTACATTCAAAGTGCTCAGAGCTAGTCAAACCAATCCACTTTTTATATTGGATGCACTCCTGATAGATCTAGTTATCATAAGAATTTAGGGGAAAAGGCTCCTTTAGTTAACAGAATCTTGACTATTTCTTGTCATGAATCACTGGCCATAAATAACTTTATCTACTTTAGAAAAAAACTTCTTCCTCTTAGTTTTAACTTTACAAACTGAATCTCTTTTCCATGTTAGCCATCTGCTTTGCAAAGGAAAGAAACAGAAATGCTTCTATCAGAGTTTTTCAACTACAAGTCGTCTGCTCCTGTCCCAGTGCTGCTCTAATATGACTTGAGTGCAGACCTGTCAAAAATACTTTAGACTTACGTTCTGCTGAAATAGCATGAGATAGCTGGCTAAAGGAGACTGCTCTTTGATTTGTGCATGAATTCAATAGTTACCTATCAGGTCGTCTGAAGGAAAGTGTACAGCAATGATCACCCCTTCAAAAAAAACAAAACAAAAAAAACCCCAAAACACCACACCACCCTCCCAACCTGATCAGCATTTCGGTATATAAAAGCAGGTAAACATAAAGTGCCAAGATGCTTTTGCTGTATAGTCAAGTCTGCTTTAAGACTTGATTAACCATAAACACAATGATCACTTACTGGTTTTGTTTTAACTTAACTGTTTGTTCAGAGTTTGAGAAGGTGCCTATTGAGATTCTGTGCGTTTCTGTATTTATAACTCAGACCTTATCGTAAAGACTCCTTCCTCTTGCAACCTGAAAGGCATGGTCTACGTTACTGTCATCTAAAAATGTGATAAAACTGGAAAAAAGTTTTTGTAGTGTCAAAATTCTTCCTTGGTGTGGAAAGCCTCTTAAAACTGCAGATTTTCTTTTGCTATCTGTTCTTTCCCATTTGGCAAATAGTGCTTTTTCTTTTGCTTTCTCCCTCCACATCTAGTGGAGCTGAAATGAACATTGCTGTTTTTTTGTTTGACAACAGCAGATTCAGCTTACATAATAGCTGTTTCTCATGCCAAGGCACTCTGGTTGATGCTGGTGCATAAACAAGGTCAGCTGAGTACAGGAACAGGGTATTCAACTGCTGCTGAGGAACCGTGGTATTTTTGTGGGTCACCAGAAATAGCTGCGCTGCTTAAATAATTTCTCAAAGGGCTTGTGAGGGTTTACTCTTTAAGTGCTTGACAACTGAAAACTATAGGTGCACTACTGACCTAGGAAAGAGCTAACCTAGTAGCACTTAAAGGCCCTTTATGATGCCAAAACACGGATCTTTTAATAGAACATGTTAAACATGCTCTGAGATAGCAGAAGTTTGCTCAGTATCCTAACATAAAGCAAAATTTAAATCTGTACAGCCCTTCAGAGCGGGTTTTCTTAAAGGACAGTGTGAGTTTCACAAACTTAAATGTAGTGGGTTTTCACACAAACCACACACCTCTTTCGGTATACTTTGTTTCCTCAGGAGAGGGAAGTAAAACAAAGCCATGCTGTTTACAATGCTCCTTGTTGGAAGAGGGAACGTGAAGCCTAATGTAGGACTTTGACTAGTGCCCAGTGCAACCAGGAGACTTTTCAGTTTCTTTACATGCTCTTTGGCCCAAATCCATGGGTCATCCTCTCTCCCCTTGGCTAAATGAAGGTTGACCTTACGGATCATGCTAAAGGTTTTTCCATAGGAAAGGAGTGCATGCAGTCCTTTTCTCGCATATTCTTAACAGGTTAAAGACATCTTTCTGCTGCTCAAGACTTTTTGTCATAGGAGTTTTTAGGGTTTGTGTGTTTTATACAAGTTAAGAATATGTATCTGCTAATTTTGTAAACTAGTTCTCTTCCTTGGCAGTATCCCTAATCCTATTCTTCTTGCCGGCATCAGGAAATAAACTCAAATTTGGCTTGCGGTACAGTGTGTAACTTGGAGCAAGAATTAATCCTCCTCTTAACATTGTAATAACTTTAAAGAACCACTTGCTTACTGGGAATAAAAAAAGGTCTTTGAACTGGAATCATTAACTTCAAATATTTAACAACTTGCTGCTGCTTGCTTTTCAGAGGTCTCTTCCCACATAATCATTTTAGAGATTAATGCTTTTCTTATTTAGATAATGCTATTAGCTTTTTCCATTTCCTACTGAGGAGTTTATGCACTTTCCTTTAGAAGTCTCAAATGTCTCCACTTTGATCTTCGGATTTTATGAAGTTTAAGGTGTCATTTCCATTTTCGGTCTAATCCTTGAAGTAAGTATGAATCTGCGTTAACTTCCAGGAATGAATGTAATTCTGCACAAATACTGAGAAAGTTCAGTGACAATAGAGCAAACTTGTATTCTTCAGCTCTTTTTGGGTCACTTTAGATTTTGTTTTATTATCTTGGAGGAGTTTCAATTTTTGTGTTTTGTTTTAGCAGGTAATTTTTAGTCTTGTGGCCAAATTACCTGAAATGTATTGTGAGTGAGGTGATTTACTGTACTGTTTTGATGTGTGACGGTATTTTTCTGATCAGACAGAAAACAGACAATCTGGTCTTTGGATTTAAAACTGCAGTGAACTGCACCTCCTACCTCAGATAAGTCATTTAAGGAGTGGACTGTGGTTGTGTTTCGAGGGATGGAAGGGGAAAAGAAAATGCCCAGAGGAGAAAAGCTGAGGCTGCAAAACCTCCTATCTCTGGAGACTTAGTGCATCAGACAGCTAGGTAGGGCAGTGGCATGTGCTGTGGCGATTTCTGCACGGTTAGGTGGGCCCTACTGACTAGCGAATGCAGAAGTTCTGAACTCCTAGTTTTCTTAGAAGTTGCTTAACTGTTCTGTAAAGTATTTTACTCAGATTTATATGTTCACACTAAAATACTAATTAAGGATAGAAACACTTCTGAAAAATATAATGCCTATACTGACCTGGACTAAAGTTTCACATTTCTGACAGCGGCAGTAGCACATCCTTAGGGGGAAGAGTTTGAGAACAGGACAAGCTTGTGGTGATGCATCTCATGAGTATTTTTCATGTCCAACAGTTTTGGCTCTGGGAATCCCTGCACCAGGTGTTTGTCATTTGCAGCTCTCAGCAAATGGCATGTTGTCCACATAAGTGTGTACCTCCTGCAGCAGGGATTTCTCCAGCTTACCTGCTCATTGTTCTGGAGAACCACAGGTATGCTTGTACAGGAGAGGATGATCAAGTGAGACTTTTTGTACCTATTTGATTACTTAATAGGAAAAAGGTCACTTGGGGCTTGTCTGGCAGCTCTTTTAACTTCTTCAGTTTACAGATCAAATGTCTATGCCTTTCTGCCCTTGGCATCAACCCCACATGACAGATGCTTATCAGATCCCATGATTGACTAGTTATTTCTAAGGCAGTTGCGACTATAAGTCTTGATCTCACAACTGGAGAAATGGGAGCTTTATCTCCCTTGGAGTGGTAAGTCCCACTTTTCCAGAAGGATACTCAGTCATTTATATCTGAATTCAGTCTTTGAAATTATAACTTGCATATAGGGAGTTAGTGAAAATTAAAGTTTTTAATTTTAGTACCATTATAGTCAAACTGAACTCACTGCTTTACTATATCACACAATGGTGTAATGCAGGTAGTACTCTCTTCTAAACTGCACTTCAACTGTAGTTATAGAAAACAAAAGTGACACCAGAATGAAGACTTTGTGTTGCAAAGCAGTGGTGTTTGGCATTAAGGTTACCATCAGGTATAACAGTTAATCTCTGCACACTTCAACTTCCTGCGAGGGTAGTTCAAAGCGTGTAGAGTAAGCTCCTGTGCTAAACTTCTTAGGTTAAGCTTGTTAGCCTGTTTCTCTTGATCATAGATTACTGGTTTGCAGTCTATTGATTCTTTAAAGTAGCAAGTCTAACTATATTTAATACTGCTATATAAGGAGTGGGCAGCCCAACTAGAACCTCCTAGGAAAAAAGGGTGAAAAACACTGTTGTAGCCAAAGTCTACTGAGACTAGCTTACACACACTAAAATGAACCTTTTATTTTTTTTTTTAAATACCAATTCAGTTTGTCAGCAGTTGTAATGGCACTCAGGAGTATGTGGGTGTGTTAAGTTTTGTTTTTTAAATTACTGCAGTACAAAAGATACTTAAATTTTCCTATGCAAAGGTGAGCTTCCAACATTATATACAGAAATTCCGTAGCTTAATTTGATGGAATTAAAGATGCAATGAGGAAACGAGTTTTCCACAGGATGTCTTTGAGAACCTAAGTTGTTTTTAAATTGCCTGTGCTTAGAGGTTGATATTCTGTGAAAAGCGTAAGAAAATTCCTTCTTTCAGTAACAGTACAGCAGATGAGGCAAGGATATTGCACAGCTCTGCACAGAAGAAAGCCAAAATCTCGACACTTCTCTATGAAGTTTCTTTCTTCCAGACTCAACACATTCATGAGTCTCAACCTTAACTCTCACAGTAGAGGTCTGAAAAAGCACAGCAATTTTACAGAGAATGGTGGTTAACATTGTGTTAACTTGTTAAGTGTAATGCTTCCTTTTTCAGCTAATCTGCAAATAGTGGGTATAAATAGTAATAATCTGCAAATAACGTATATAAACAACCAGGGTTTTTTTTCCATAAAACTTCATTTGCTTGCTATTAAAGGAAGAGAAATCCCTTCTTTGATACTGCTCTATAGATAGGGGCTTCAGTAAACTGGGAAATGACTTGTCTAGAGCCCTGTCTTTATGTAGCTTTTGTTTAATCGGATGAAAGGAGTTGCCTTTTATTTGCATATTTAATTACAAAGTTCATTCTTCATACCGGTCCGTTAAGAAAAACTAGTGAAATTTCAGTAATCTGCACAATTAAATCCAGTGGAATATGAAAATGAATAGCCTAAAAGAATAGTCTACAGATTATAGTGTGAAGCTAAGCATATTATATTATGCTGCTGAACAGAGAAGATGAAGGAGTATGTGGAGGCTTTAGCATCAAGTAACTATTACTGATATTTAATCCTTATTAAGAAATAATTTGATGCTGCAATTAAGACCTTGTAGAATACATAATATCACTGTTGACTTCGGGCAAACAGGGATGACATTTCAGGTATTACACAATGGTCATAGCTGCTTCAAATTCCTCCAGAAATACTTCTCTGACACTTCTGTCCAAAAAGGATCTGTTTTGTAGATGTTCATAGTGTCTGAAAGGAAACTGAAGAAACAAATCTCTTCAAATTTTTAGATGGAGCAGAAAAACAGACCCATAAAGTAATCATTTGGTACTTCATATAGGAGCCTGAACTTTATTCGAGGTGGGGGCTTGTTTTGTCTTTGGTGGTGGGGTTTTTTCCTTCCCCCCCCGCACCCAAAAGCACACTTATGAGCCACATGTATTAGCCTGTACTTCAGTGGGAGTGACGGAAGTCCAAGCAGCAGCAGAGAACTGCGTGGGTCTCATGAAATAATCTACCTTTGGGAAACTTGACTGCCGGTGAAAGCCAAAGCTTCACAGGGTTGGGCTTTGGGGTGATACCTACCTTACCTCATTTGGAGTCCTCATTCCTTTTCCATATCTTAAATCTTGTAATGCTAATTTTTATCTCTCTGTTTTCCAGAAATCTTGAATGTAAAATGGTATTTTGGGTGGAATATATAAACAGGGTAATCATGTAACATCTAAGACTTAGTATCAAAATATTTCCTGCTAGCTTTAGCATTGAATTGGAGAGAGTAATCTAGGTACTTTTGGTGATCGTGTTATTCTAAATAAGCGCTTTAATTTCGTAAGAGGAAGAAGTTCTGTGCTCACTTAAAAGCTCAGAAAATTGAGGCAAAAGTTAATATCAAGGTCACAGAACTGTCAGCATTGGGGATGTGTGCAGAATACATCCAGTGCAGCAGTTGTTGATATAAGTAGACAACAGTTACTTGATAACTGGTGTGTTCATTAGTTTGTCAGTAACTGGTGGTTTCTAGAGCCAGTCATATATGTCACTTAAAGGTCTTTTTTTTTCCCTTTTTTTTTTTTCCTTTAGCACTGTATCTCAGGTTGAAATATCAGGTTCAGAAATTGTACGCTAAGTTTTCTATCACTTTGAGATGCTAAGTAATACAGGATTGAGCTCTAAAACAACAGAAGAGATTTCTGCCCTGGTTGCATAAACCACAAGAACTATGACAAATCACAACAAAATATTTGGTATTTTACGGTTTACTTACCTTAGTCTTCCTCTCTAGGTATTGATTTTTTTCACTCTATTGCAAATAATAGTGTTGCTTTTGTTCTGCGTTTTCTAAATATATTGGTTGGTCTTACTTTATCCAGAAGCTGGTGTTCTATAGTGGATACTTCCCAACTCCTGTCCCTTTTTTCATAATCAAGTAAAAATATACTTCTGATAAAACAGCAAAACACTAGTCTTACTCTTCCTTCCGGTGCATAAGAGCAGAAGGTAAAAGGAAATATTTTCCTATTAGAAATGTACTGTGGATCCGTCTTGGAAATCAAAATGCCAGAGAGATTAAACTCCTTTACAGAAAAATGTCTGTTGTACCTTGATTAAAAGTTTGTATCACCTATACCATGTAGTAGTATATATTAATGTGCTGCCTTTAGAGGGAGTGTCTTGTTTCTTTTGAGTAGTCTTTGCTCACTAGAATATGTAACTTTTCAAAAACCTAATCCTAATACAGAAATTAATATATTCTCAATACCTTCTAGTTAGTGTAACTTTGTAATGGAAATAAAGCTGTTTGATGTAAATATTACTTTTCACTTATTTGGCGTCTTTTGTTTGTTTCAGGGTGCAGTCTCTGGGTCAGTTCAGGCTTCAGATCGACTTATGAAAGAACTCAGGGATATATATAGATCACAGAGTTATAAAACAGGTAAAATACTTCAGATTTCCCTTCTTAAAATACATTTTAAAAGAATTCTCTTGGCAAATACTTCCTGCTAATCCCTCTGTGTTTTGTTGTCATATGTATGTATATATGTGTGTGTATGTTAATGTATGTGTGCACGTATATAGAGAGAAATAAAAATACATACATACATTATATATGATCTCATTATATAAAGTAGTATATTTGTGGAGAAAAAGGAAGTCGGGATACGTATCCTCTAAAACGTTCTTCCTTTTTGTTATGCAAAGCTTCATATGAGAGTTAACAGGATTGGTGTAACTATGAGAATGCTCTTGGGGTGGATGACTGCAAAGAACAACTCAAGATTACTCCTGTGGGACTTCTTGAGTTTTCAGAACTACCTGAAATTCAGCTCTCCAGGTATATAGGGCAAAAGCTTTGACCACTAACAGTGGGTAGTACTGCTCACAGATTTGTGTTCAACAGCAGAAGGTTTTGTTATTATACAGGATTTAACCTTAATTACACTGCTGTTACTTTTATTATTTTGTGATGGTGTTAATCTGATCCTGAGCTCTGTGTATTCCTTGGAATAAGGATACAAATGGCAACAGAAAACAAGCTTGTCTTTTAAATTTGTTTGAATAACAAACACTTATTAGCTTTAGGTAGGTAGGTGGTTGGCTGTTCTATTTGCTCCATATAGGGGCTGTATCTAAACTAGCTCAGCAAAGGAATCACATACTGAATTGTCTGAGCGTTACAGTACAAGTAGAAATTACATAGATTTCAGGCAAGTTGATTTCCTGTAGGTCAGACAAGTAGACAACTTCACCACTGCAGCCAGGTATGAGAACCTGGTGCAGGCCAGGATGGGAATAGGAGGAATGACCGATTAGAAAGGCAGTCTAAACTTTAAGCCTCTATCTTTTACTTTTCTGAACTTCTCCCCTAGTTTATTTTTAGTGGGCTTAAATCTTACTTGGTGGCTATGGCATTTTGTGTGTAAAAGGACAGAGTTGAAGAGACAATAGGCTCCTGTTCTGATTTGCCATATTTACCTTTTAGGTAAATAGCTTTATGTGCTCAAGTACTGTGGACAGTGGTAAAATGTCTGAAGTATAAAGTTGATTAGGTAACCTAGTGTTGATCTAGTGTACCCTACTTCTTTTAGGCTTTATTGCAACTGAGTGCTTGCCAGTATGCCCTAATCACCATCTATCTGGTAAAGAATGGATTAGTGGGTCAAAGGAAGAGCCTAGAAATAGATCTGTGTTAAGGCATGAGGGATGCTTTACTGCCTAGCCATGATCTTCAGGGTTTGTTTTTGTGGTTAGAACAAAGATTGGGTATAACAAATCTGCTTGACTATAGAGGTACTGCTGGAGGCACAATCAGGAGCCCCTATAATTGGTGTAGTTTGAGGTGAGGATTTGGGTTGCTTAATAATGCCATTTCTTGGCTTTAGATTAATAACACGTCTTAACTAGTTGCAAAAGACTGAACTCCTGATGTAGGAAAGCATACTCTAAATGATGAGGAAAAGTAAATCTTGCTAAACTGTAAAGAAAGTTGAAATACTAAAGGGTGAGTATAGTAACTTAGTATTAGCTTATGACTCGGGAATATGTAAAAAGACTGCAACTGGATGCCTCGTGCTGATCTCTAAAACACGTTAATGAAGTAAAGTGTCAGGTGGAGGGTGACACTATAAAGCTGATGGCAATCCTGCTTTGAAACACTGTCCTACTGATACATTTATTAAATTTTGCCAGTAAATAATGCTGTTTGTTAAAAAACTTACCTAGATTAATTCCTTATGTCTTCATTTAGTCTTAGGACTTGAGTGAATTTAAGTATCAGTTCCTCTTTCTTGCACAGAACTCCTGCTTTTATAGCCTAGTTCTGTCTTTTGTTGTTAGATAATTGTCACCATGTGAGCAGGGGCATGGTAGATAACTGACTTTTTTTTTTAATGTGATCTTTGTTCTGAGTACTTGCTTCATGGTCCATTTTTCCCTTAATTTAATTTCTTACTATTAAGACACAAAGGGAACCATTGTGAAACTTAAAGGTTCTGGTTACTGGTGCAAGGTAATTTAACACTGTTTTCAATTTTTGTAATGTAAGCCAGAAAATCTAAGGCTGCTTTTCAGTTGCATAAGAACCTATTTAGTGTATGTGAGGTTACATGTTTTCAGGATTGGCAATAGGACAACATTGGGTCTTCTGAAGTGAATAATACTTGTGATAATAGTTCTTTAAATTTTTCCTTTTCTGTTAAACTGTTTTATAAAAACAGTAGCATTTAAAAACACTGTCAGGACCTCAACTATGGATGTATATTCCAGGTAGCATCTATTTTAGAACTGAAGTTCCTTTAGTGATTGAAATACTGCAGTTGGAGTTCAAGCAAAAGATGACTACAAGCTTGCTGTCAACAGGAAGGTTGCTTATCTACCTGGAAAATCTAGATGAAGAACTACCCTTAAAAACAAACAGAAAACTATTTTCTTATGTGCTAACAGAAGCAAAAAATATTGCAGCAAATTAAGATACTCTGCTATAAATTAGACAGTTCATTAACCTGTTTTGATAATAGGAGTCACAAGTCCTCCAAACTAAGATGATCTCATTTTCAAATATGAAGTTGGAGATAATTTGGGGGGTAGGGAGGGAGGGGGAGGAACAAAGTATTTGGGGATATTAAATGAAATCTTTTCTGTTCATATCTTTAGCAGCTGTGGGTGTTCATAGTTACTTTGACTCACTGCTTTTATCCAAAGACTGTATGGGATTTACTTCTAGTTGTAGTAAAGTTTCTATAAGTAAGACATTACCTCTACTTTGGAAGGGGATGTTTTTCTTCCTGCCTTTTAATCTCTTAAATTTTTTGCTTGCTTCATGGTTCTGTGTGCTTGCTTTTACTTCACCATCTCTATGGATGGCCTCTTAGAGGAATAAAACCAAAAAAATCCTGTGTTTAAGTGAGGGGAACCTATCTTGATGCCCTTCCCTACCTTAAGAACCTCTCGGAAACTGGTACTATTCAGATAAATTCTTCTTGACAGTAACTTTTTTTCCTCTTACTGCCTAAATTAAGAAAAATACATATGAGCTGGTTCCAAATAACACCTCTTGACTATTAAAAAACCCCAAACAACCCCCCCCCTCAACTTTGGATAGCGTTGTTAAGAAGCTTCTGTATCATGACAGTGAGCAACCCTGATGCTGCTGGTGTTTGTGAGGACATACAATACTATTCAGCTCAAAATCTGGGTGCTTGAAAGGTTGATTAAGTAGCTTCCTGTTCTGTTAAGGCGCATTCTTGTCAGTCCCGAACTGCGTGCATCTCTCTGAAGAACCCTTTTACAACTTCTGGTTTAGGTACAGTACAGCTCTTAAGACCAGCAAAAGTTATTCCTTTGGGGAAGCTAGCAAAGCATGTGGACCTTGGTAACCCATGGAGCTGAGGGACTGGAACATGAATTCTGGGTGAGAGCAGGACCTTTAGTGTGGTGGAAGGAGCGCAGGAATAGAGCTAGAGCCTTAGTGAATAAACAAGCTGATGGAAGTTCTCTTGTGATCTTCCATTATTTAGGATATTGTCAGAATCTTTACTGTAACTTGTTCTGTTGTCTGTAACAAGTATTTTATATTCATGCTAGGTGCCAAAGCCATAATACTGAGAGGCTGCTTCTTCTAGTCTTCACTCCCTTTTGGATGTACGTGGAAGAAAATATTCTGGATACAATGGTGCAATAGATTAATCATTAATGGGAGTTGACAACGAGCAGAGTTCTGAATGTCAACTCTTTTGTTGTTAAATCAGAACAGTACAAATTGAAATTCTTGTACTTTGTGGCTTCCACTTATACTAAGTGCAATTCAGAAAATAGTGTCGTTGGATCTGGGAAATTGGAAAAAGGCCTTAATAGCTCCTTCTGTTCATCCTCGAACAGAAAAATGTGGCACCTCTGAATGACCTGCTGATTAAAAGGGACATTGAGAGCACAGTGAGTAAGTTTTCAGACCTACTTTGTCGTCCTAGACTTAGAAAAATTTGAAAGCATGATCTTGGCTGCAGTACCCACTTATTTGGGGCACTGTGGTAAGGAGGAACAAGCATGGTTTCTTTACCTTTTTTACTGAGTGTTGGAATGCTTTAGAAACAAAGGTGTCATGACAGCTTGAAATGTCATCTGTACTCCAAGTAGTAATGCTTAAAAGTTTCAACTGGAAGATAATGTTTTCTAGAATAATAAAACTCGGAAATGAATACTGTAATTCCTTGGAGAGGATGTGCTGGCTGCAGTCTATTGGTTGTATGGCCTTCAGAAATCCTAGGCAGATTCTTGATTTGCATATGTCTTCCAAATAATTATATCAGCAACAGATATGCCATTAAATATTAGCCCAGGTAACAAGTTTAATCCTAGTTGCTTAGTGTTTATGCATGAATAGCCTGTGGTGGAAGGGATTAGACTTTTGAACATCACTGATACCGTTTTGTAAATCTTGTCTGATGGTTAAAGGTTTATTGCTTTTTTTCCTGGGCTGCTTCTGAACTTCTGCAGAGAGGAAGCTTGAATATACAAGAAAATGGCAGATAACCTTTCATCCTTCCCTTTGAGTGAAATGTATAACTATTGTTTAACATGCTTAAAACAAATGGACTGCTGAAAATCACCAGCTGCCTTCCAGAGACAGCTATTTTTTTGATGCATCTTTCTGACTTCTTTGGTCAGCTGTTGGGAATGTGCTTCATCCAATGCAGTATCTTCTTTTTTTGGGTTTCTGCTTCATACACTGTCCAGTGTCCTGTCCTGGTCTGCCAATACCAATGAGAACCTGTGAACTACAATGCTGCATACTCAGACTGTGTGTTAAGTGTTTTAAAAGCGTGTTGGTCATGTACTGGGTATAAAACATACTGAGTACTAAGCAAGCTGGAGTTGTAGCTGTGGAAAGTTTGAAGGGGAACTGGGAGGGGGGAAATGGTTAGATGTCAGAAGAACACTTTGATTCATGTGGAATTTTTTTTTGTAGGAGGGAGAGAACTTTTTTCCTTGTAGTTGCTCAGAAGTGCTTCTGCTGTTGGAGGAAGGATGTGTCTCAGTATCAGTATCTCAGTATCTTATCTATTGCTGACATCTACTGACAGTATTTGTACTTAAAAGCAAAGAATGTTTTTGCTAAATTTTACTGTGTTAAACTTCTAGTGCATAATTAATTCCATCTAATATTTCTACAGGGATATATTCAGTGGAACTGGTAAATGACAGCTTGTATGAATGGCACGTTAAGCTTCTAAAGTAAGTTAAAGTTGGTTTTTTGGGGTTTTTTTTTGTTTGTTTTTTTCCTGCAAGTTCTGAAGAATCCGTTTTATTATTGCTGCAGAGATTCCTACTTTTGATAAACAAGAATCTCTAGCCAGAGCATATAAAATAGTGTGTGGTGGCTACAATTCTGGTATACAGAAATGCATACAGAGATTGAACTGTAGTAATTGAGCTGGCAAAAAAACCAAACCCTCTTTGCACAGCCAACACAGTGTGTATTACTGTGACTTTCATTACTGTTCAAGTCTCTTTCCAAAACTACTCCAAAATATGAAACCTTAAATGATGAAATTTTTTGTCTAGGTTTTTGCCCGGATGGTTTTAGTTTGGTTTTGTTTGTTTCTTTTTAATTTCAAGAAAATGCAACTTCCAGTTTCATTCAAGATGTCAGAAGGAACAGAACTGTCTCAGTGTCATTAGTTCTTTATTTCCACAGTTGAGCAGACACATAGGACTGAAACTTCTAGGTATGACACAATTATGACTTATATAACTTGGGTCCCCCAGGGATCGATATTGGGCCCAACGCTATTCAATATCTTCATAAGTGATCTGGATAATGGGATCAAGTGTAGCCTGATGAAGTTCACAGATGACACCAAATTGAGTGGGGAAGTAGACACTCTGGAAGGGAGAGCCAGCCTGCAGGAACATCTGGATAGGCTGGAAGAGTGGGCTAACAAGAAACCTATGAAGTTTAACAAAGACAAGTGTAAGGTCTTGCACCTGGGAAAGCATAATCCAGGAGTGCAGCTCAGACTGGGATCCACCTGGCTGGAGAGCAGCTCTGTGGAGAGGGACCTGGGGGTCCTGGTGGACAGGAAGCTCAACATGAGTGAACAGTGGGCTGCTGTAGCCAAGAAGGCCAATAGGATGCTGGGTTGCATCAAAAAGGGCATCACCAGCAGAGATAAAGAAGTCATTATCCCACTCTACTCGGTGCTTGTCAGGCCACACCTGGAATACTGTGTACAGTTCTGGTCCCTGTTACACAAAAAAGATGTGGACAGGCTGGAGGGGGTCCAGAGAAGGGCCACCAAGATGACCAAGGGTCTGGGAAGCCTGCCGTATGAGGATAGGCTGAGGGAGCTGGGCTTGTTCAGCCTTGAGAAAAGGAGGCTTAAAGGTACATCACCATGTACCAGTACTTAAAGGGGAGCTACAAAGAAGATGGAGACTCCCTTTTTACAAGGAGTCCCATGGTGAGGACAAGGGGTAACGGGTACAAGTTACTCCCAGGGAGATTCCGATTGGACACGAGAGGGAAATTTTTCACAATGAGAACAGTCAATCATTGGAATAATCTCCCCAGAGAAGTGGTTGACTCCACTACACTGAACACGTTTATGACTGAGCTGGACATGGTGCTGGGCCATCTCATCTAGATTGTGCTAGAAAGGTTGGACCAGATGATCCTTGAGGTCCCTTCCAACCTGGTATTCTATGATTCTATGATAACTTGTCTTCTCTTACATACTGCTTTTTACTGTGTGTACTAGATGATAATTTATCTTGTTGTGTCCATAGTCCAATAACTTTAATTCTAGAGGTATTATATTGAAATTATGCCTGGTAATGGGATCATCTGCCATCATCCTACAAGATGACCTGTAGGAAGGAAAAGCCTATCCAAACTAGGCTGAGTGGCTGCAAAAGATGGCAAGAGATGAAAGAACTTCCATCAGTTCAGATATGTCATGGTGAAGAAGTATAAGGACATAAGCTGTTTCAGCACAATAGTTGACCTGCCCGTAGGAATTGTTGCCTTGTCCTAGTGGTAAGACTTGTACGACTCTGTCACCAGCTGCTGAAATATGGTTTTGTTTCCTTCTTAGTGTAATCATAGGCATGTGAACGTTTTGAAGCTGAAAATGGCAGGAATGACTTATGTCAGAAAAATCTGTGCCATATTACAGGAGGCCTTGTCTATCAAGTGCTTCTGTAACAGAGTGCTCATAGCATTGTGCAGTGATTTGAAACCTCTTTTCAAGTACTGTGAACAGGTCTGATTTTCTGCCTTCAAGAAAGAAAAAATGGAGTACGTGCAGGAAATGGCTTCCAGAATGACTAAGAGAAGATAAGAAGTATTGTGTGTGTTTATCCCAGCAAAAAGTGTCTGAAACCAAATGAACTGTGTGCAGACTAATTGAGGGGGTAAATGTCAGAGAGACAAGAGCCCATTTGCCTAAGGAACAGTATTGTTACTAGAACAAGTAACTCTGAACTGGCCTAGCACAAGCTAGGCTGGAAATGATAGGTTTCTAAGCATTGGGCGATTTTCTTCTGAAACGGCTTCCTGTTGGTAGGATGGGGACAAACTACCCAAGTAATTCTGAAATGAGATCTAATAAGTTTGGGGCTTCACCTGTAGCAAAGATTGGATTTAATAGCCCATCATTTTGTCTAACACCTGCATTTGGCTTGCTGCAGGCATTTTTTGACTAGTCTCTTTTAAAAGCTGCTGGGGTGTCAGAACCTGGGTGGGATTAACCCAGTAGTGTCTGAATTAATGTCTAGGCTGCTCACCACCAGCATTTTGCAACAAACAATTGTTGAAATTCTGCTGAGCTGCAGCTGCTGGCTTTAGTACTTCTGCTGATGCAGATTACTTTCAACAGCTGATACAGAACTGTGACCACATATTCTATAAAGGATTCACTAACTGTGTACTGAAAACTATATCGCTACAGTCTTCCTGTTAAAATCTTTTGTTTGGTTGTTTTTTTTTTCCCCTCTCCTGTTAGGACAAACATTTCCAGTGAACGGAAGAGAATTAAAATTGCTATTTTCAAATAAGTGGGTTATTTTGTGCTAACTATACTCAAGTAACACTTGATAGTGTTCAGAATGTAGTGCTGATCTCATGACAAAGTGTTTACTTTGTAAAGGGAGCAAGAGTTTTCTACAGTTCACTTCAAATTACAGTTTGTAATCTACAAATACATAAAAGAGCTCTTTAAGGGTAATTACTGTTTACAGGTAGTGAAAATATTAACTTCACCCAGGATCTCCCCTCTGCTTCTTTTATAGAGTTGATCCTGATAGCCCACTGCATAGTGATCTTCAGGTCTTAAAAGAAAAAGAAGGGGTAGAATACATTTTACTCAACTTCTCTTTTAAGGTATGTGTCTCTGGGAAGAAATGCTGGGGTTAAGTTTGCTTACTGTAGAAAGTGACCGAAATGACCCTCAGCTGTTACTTGGGTAAAGATGGAGGTGTAGCATAAATCAAAAAGTGCAACTTTAAGTGTGGCACTAAAGCTTCCCAAAGATTGCTTTTTAGCCAGTATTGTGGAGACATGACTTTTACAGAACTGAAAAATGTTACTGCTTTAAATCAAATTTGCCAAATAAGGCTATTGAAATTCTTCCTGGTTAGGAAAACACTGTCACAATATAGTTCTTAACCTGTTTTTTGTTATGCTTTCCAGGATAACTTCCCTTTTGATCCTCCCTTTGTGCGAGTGGTATCTCCTGTGCTCACAGGAGGGTAGGTTTGAGTTGCTTTACAGACATTTTACTTTGTGGAGAAAATGTTACAACTTGAGATTGGTTGACTGGGTTTGCAGGGAACATTTTGAGACTACCATGTATGTAGACCACAAGAAATTTCCCCTAAATGTATATTCATGAGCTGCTGTAGACCTTGAGTTTGGTGAAGAGCTCAAAGCGTGATAGGGAGACTTGCTTCTTAAGCTTCATGAACTAATAGGAGCCAAAGAGCGGGGCGCATATTCCTGCCAGATGCAATTCCTCTTTGAATTGCTTAGTTTGTGTCTAGTTTTGAAAGACTTTGTGCCTGACATAATGTTTAAGAATTGGCCTCTTTGTGCATGGTTAACATCTCTGTTACTTCTCCTGTTGTTCAGAATAGTAGGGTGTTTTGAGTTAGTGCTTTGATAGGGTCTTGATCCCTGTGTTGCCTTAAACTTGCTGTACAATCTTAACTGACTCTCTTTTGCTGGGAACGCTGCCATAAAGCTTTTGTCTGAAATCTCCTCAAATGCTGATCCAAAGGTACTAAATTTAATTGACACCATGCTCCAAAAGTCATCTGAAACATGTTTGAATTGCTGTCTGCGGATTTGGAAACTTGTATATATCCATGGAGAGAAGATTAAATTCACCTTCCAAGGCTTTTATGCATCTCCTGCTGACAGGAAATTATACCTGTGTGTTTGAAAATGCAGTCTGTGATAGTTGGTGCTGATTCTGATTTGATTTTAATTGCTGTGGGTCTTTTTTGCATTCAAGAAATGGTTAGTGCAGTTAAACAGTGTTCGTGAGGGTTGCTGGTACCAAAAAAGTAAACAAGCAGTGGCAGACACCAGAAAACTCATTTGGATTCTGGTTTTGGGGTACTTGGACTTCTTTGTAGAATGAAAGAAAGAATGGCCCAGAAGGTCTGGATTTCAGTGATTGTTTCCCTATGAGTGTCATGCAGCTCTACGTTGTTTGAACATCTTGGTCACAGGGGGACCTCATTTTTGGAGTGGTAAATTCTGCTCCCTCAGTCCAGGTTTTGTGATGACCAGGCGTGCTGACTGCTGAGTCCCGGTCAGCACAATGCATAATGAAGTGTTACTGAAATTAGAAAGTGGTTTATAGAAAAAGAGCAAGCGAAGATCTGCTCTATCTCATTTTTCTACAAATTTGATTTACAGGTGCACCTACATTGTTTGGAATTGTGTTAAATTTCTTTACAGAATTGAAATTTTGAGGTTTTTGGGGTGTTTTTGGTGTTTTTTTTATAACTGCACATCAGTTCTACATATACATAGTGTAGCCATAAAAAGCCACATTGCTTTTTTCATAGTCTGTGTACAGTTGTGTAAGCAGTTGTGCAGAGTATCTCAGTCACCGATTTTAACTAAGTGTAGTTAGCAAAGGAAAAATTTTTGGGGGGTGGGGGGTCTCGCAATGCTAATCATCTTTGCATAATATGGCTTACTAGTTACAATATATTATTGGTTAAAGGGCATTTCAGCTTTATGTGAATAAAAAATTTAACAAGCTAGCATGCAGGAGCTTAAAGTGCTGTGAACAGTTAAATCTTTTTACTAACTGCTGATGTCAAATATATTTTCTTTCATGTTTGTTTCTAGGTATGTCCTAGGTGGAGGTGCATTATGCATGGAACTTCTTACTAAACAGGTGAACACACTCTATTATCTGGATAATAACAATGCATGTTTTAAAATAATGAAAGTAGATGTTTCCCCTGAGTTGAAGAATCCCTGTGTGGAATAAATTACACACTCCAAAGGGAACATACTGGAATAAACCCCAGTTCCGTAAGATTTGCCTTGCTGATCTTGTGTAAGATCCTCTTTTCTGCCTTGGATGGCTTACAAGAGGTCTGAGGAAGAGACAAGAAGTGAGAGCACATCAACTTTGAATTCTCAGAATTTCTGGGAGGAAGCCAGTGTAAAGAGTGAGTTCTGAGGAGCAAGACACATTGTTTTCTTTTCCAGAAGCCTCTGCTACTGCACAAAGTCAGCTCTGGAGAAGTGAGGAATGCAGAAGATTCTAGGCATAGATGACTCTTGAGTAGACAGAGTGATTGGTTTTCTCTTTAAAATAAGTAAATGAATGAAGTAACTGATTTGCAGGCTCCTGTAGAAACTTTTGTGAACCCTGGAAGGCAAAGCAATGCCAGAGAGAAGCAGTAATTTTCATGGGAGCAAAATTGTCATAGCTCACTTGTTGGCTTCATTAGATAGCAGTCTTTTCTGCTTCTTACAACAAGGAGTTGTAATTTCTGTTGTGACGTTGCCAAAAATGTGTAAGTGGTGTAATAATGGAGCTCTTCTTGTTTCTGTTTTGCTGTACTTCGGAAATGTGAGAATTCAGCCTTTTCATTTTTCCTACAGGTTCTTAGTACTAATCCTGTATATCACTTTCCAGATTTTCTCTGGAAAACAAAAGTTAACTGAAAACAAGTAGTTAGAACTAAAACTGGAGTGCAAGGGAAAAAAAAAAATCCTAAAGCACACGTTTCAAAGTAGATTTGCAAGGTGAGCACAAGAAGCAAGTACATGTTATATAGAAATATTTCCTTCCTCCTCCAGGGCTGGAGCAGTGCCTATTCAATAGAATCGGTCATCATGCAGATCAATGCCACTTTAGTCAAAGGAAAAGCCAGAGTACACTTCGGAGCCAATAAGGTAAATGGCCTGTGCATATCAATTACGCAAGTGACTGCTAGGCTTCCATTTCTTTGCTCACTTGCATAGAAGATACTTAATGACAGAATTGTCATTGCAAATATATTTATGTTTTGATTTATCTTGATGTCTTGTCCATGTAGAAGTATTTTATTGGCAGTTAACTAAAGTTTGTTAAGAAGTGATGAATGTATGAGGAGGATAAAACCTTGGGATGCACAGGGTGTGTAAGTAGTTGGACTTGTACTATCCCTGCATTGGTGAGGGGGGGCGGGAGGGACGATTCTGAATTGGGAACTGGGAGGATTTGGAAATTCGGGCTCTGAGAAGGGCTGTAGATGACAGCCTGACTGCCAGGATCGCATACACTGATGTTAAGAAGTTCTCCTTTTGCTGGACTTGATACCTGAAAAGTTTCATGAGAGGGTGAAAAAATAATACCACGCAAATACTTCTGAGCTAGCCATTCAGCATTAATCGAAATTGTAATTCAGTTTAAGTGTGCACCATAACTTAAAGGACTTTGAAGTACTAAATGCCGTTTTCAAAGGATGCTTAAATATTCAAGTCAATGAAATTGTCACTTGGATGCCAGTTTTTAAGTACTGATTTAAGGATAGCGAACTAGTTAAGATGTAAAGGGTTATGACCACAATTCTGTCTTACCCCGTAACTGGACAGCTGAGCAAGACAGAGTTATGGCGGGAATTGCCTGAAGCCTGCCCTTCCAGTTGCACACGCTTCTGACTTACCTCGGGTTCTGAACCCCCCGATAAAGGGGCCTTTCCAGCAGCAGGGGTAGACAAATTAGTGTTATTGTGATGGAGGAGAAATGAGAAAATAAGGGTATTTGTCTTGAAAATCTTGTACTTTAAAGAGTAGAGTTTCTTCATAAAGCTGTTTTTAAGTTCCACGTGTCTAAATGCAGGTTTTTTATGTTAGCTTTTTCTCCTTTCAGAATCAATATAATCTAGCAAGAGCACAGCAGTCCTATAAGTCACTAGTACAAATACACGAGAAAAATGGTATGTATAGTCTCGCGACTTTGTTCTTGTCTGCACAGCAACCTGGGAATTGGTATTTGGCTGCAGGAAAACTTGAAGTGCCAATGTCTTATGTTGGCTTGGGAAGACCATAAAAGGTGTTTTCCTTTTTCTCATCTTGCACAAGGAAGACAGTAGTGCTTGAAGTGACTTGACTAACAATCACTGCAACTTTTCCAGCTTACACGAATATAGCAATGTTCCATGTGTTGCTACTGTCTTTCGAAAGGTAGTTCATTTTCAGCCAGTTGATCTAGTAACTTTATTGTTACGGTAGCTTTTAAAGCGTGGTATTTGCTAGTAAAGTACCTGCTGGAAGTTTGCCTCGTTCCCTGAAAGGCTTTGTTTCAATGTGGCAAGGCCTCAGTAGTAGTAATCATGAAGGAAGAGATAAAGTGGAGAGAAAGACCAGAGACTAAAAAAATACAAAAAGTCCAAGTGAAGTGCGCTGGCTGGAAAACTGTGCAAGGGAGATGGGAGACACTTTTTTTACCCTATTTAAAGTCAGTTAACGGTCTCTCAGCTTGAATAAAACAAGTATTCAGGTGCTTCAGGTATAATTGCATGCACTGTGCCAGGATGAGAAGGCAACAAATGACCTGAGGCTTTAAAAGGTTTCAGTGGCTCACATGTTATGTAAAAGTAGTCAGCAGAATTTTGGTACCCTGGTCTCACGATGAGGGAGTTAGTCCCAGTTAGCACTTCTGTGATGTCCTTTGGTCCGTGTTGGACACGGTCTCCTCTGGGAATTCATGCTGCTGTGAACATGAGAGGGTATTTCAGTGTGACTGTAGTGAGCACCTCAGTTTCCCTACCTCTAACATTGAACATAATGCCTTCTCTACTCTTGGGAGGAAGGTCAAAGGTTACAACTTTAAAATGCTTTCCAATTTTATGATATTTTGATCTTGCCATTAACTGAGTCTTTTGCTTTTTTAGTTTGCTACAAAAGCCAGCATGGCTGTCTGTTTACTTCTAGCTATATGCTAGCCTTGGCTACAGTGATTACTGCTGCGTCAGGAGCTGTACACAAAGCATTCACAGCATTTATTGCTGCTGCGAAAGGTGTCTTTAACTGATAGCTGCTACCTGTTCTCTGGGACAATGTAAATAGGCCCTGTACTCACTATACAAAAATTTAGAGGATTTTTTTTACGATAGTGACTGGGAGAATTCAGATTGGAGATCTGGAGATGGCTAGGAAAAAAAACAACTATGCACACTTAATCAGGTATGATTCAACTGCTAAACATGCCAAATCCTTTGAGGAGGCAAGTTATTCAACTGACATTTCTGAGCCCATTCCTACAGCAAGATTTGCAGAAGTAGGATAAACCGTTCAACTGCTGGTGCGTGCCGAACTCTTCAGTATGCAAGATGGGATTTATATCCAAGTATCCCAGTGTAGTCATGTTTGTATGTCAGTGCTTTAAGTGGCTTGAAGACTTGAGGGGTTTTACATATATTCCATTTGGTTTTGTTACAGCAATGTAACAGCTTCCTCTGTTGATGTCCAGGTTGTCCAACTCAGGACAGCTGCTGCCACAAAAAGCCCCAGACTTGGAAGTATTTAATTTTCAGTCCCAAATACTGGGTCTGACCTGGAACGTGCCACATGCTTTATCTCCCACTGCAGACCACTGGTGTTTAGGGCACCAGGTCTCACTGAGCTGGCCTGCTTTAAGAGGAGCCAGGTTAGGCTTCCATCTCCCACGGATTCAGCGTAAGATGGTAAGATCGTCTTGACGTGGCAGTGTCGGTACCTAACGCGTTTCTCTGTTCTCCATAGGCTGGTACACTCCTCCGAAAGAAGATGGCTAACATCGAGGACTGTTTTATCCCTGGACCAATGTCAACAAAACAAGCTCTTTTTTATGTTTTCCAACACACAGACTCAAGCTACGAGAGCCCCTATAACAGCCGTACTGAAGACTTTAGCTATTAGATAAGTTAGTGGATAATCTGTCAACTGACACGCAAAGTATAAGTTACAGCCTTACCATTCCGCTCTTCTTAGGTATCTGGACTGAGCAGTTTGGGCCTTGACCGTATTTGTTCTTATGGATTAAGCATTTGGGCCACGCCCTCCCTTCTCCCTGTTTTTTATTTGGAAGCGTAAGCTCCTTACAGCAGGCTACCGAGTTACTAAAGATCATTCAATAGGAGTGAGTTGTTCACACACTTTTGTGTATTTCTTACCTTTTGCAAAATGCAGACTGCAGAGACTTGCGTTGTATCGTTTCATTTAAAGCCAAGAAGTTTAATACCTTGTTTAATACTGTTTTAGGAAATGTCAGGTCTTGCAAATCACAGTAGTTTTTCTGGTCTAAAATGACAGCATTTGTAGTATTTCCAAATTAATGATATAGGACAAACACATGTATGTTAAGTCATTAAACATTTTTCATGGCTGTATGAGAATACGAACTGTTTCTTGGAAAAGATGCTCTTTGTTTAGATTATGTTAATTTTTTGGTTTGGTTTTTTTTTGTTTTCCTTTTTTTTTTTTTTTTTTTTTAAAGCAGAGCAAGGCTGTGCCAATAAAACCTTGTAACTAGTCACTTCCACTGGGGTGTCAGAACTTGCTGGGCTGTTACTTGTTGGCTCAACCTCCTTAACAAGAAGAGCCGCAGTATGAAGCTTGAAGCTATTTAAAGTACTAAAAGCCTTTTTAGGCGTTCCATTTTATTAACGGGTTGTTGCAATCATTTGTAAACTAATGAACTTATAAAGTGATTGGCACAAATCGAGATGAAAGTCCTTGAATGAAAAATTTTTTTATAAAAGCTACAATAAAGTACAAAAACTCGCCATCTGATTCAGAGGTTTAAGAAATGTTGCCATGTCATGACGGTGGTTTTGTTATTGAGAGACTAATGGGAACTGTTCGTTCTTTATTAGGAAACGAATCTGGGTCTGTGTAATTACGCCATATTTCATTGCCTTACCTAAATCGATTCTATTTTGGTTGTAGTACTCGTCACTAGGCCTTTGCACCCCTCTGGGGCTGAGCTAAGGGTGTGTTCCATGGATTAAGCACTTTTTAGAAGCGCAGAAGCATGTTTTCGTTACGGTTTTTTAGTTGACTCTCAACTGTGTGCTCTTTTCTCTACCAGGCGCCCACGGGTCCTTGTGCGTTTGCTTCTAGATCCAGTTTTTAGCTCGAAAGAGACGATGGGAGAGGTTTGGCACTACTTCCAGTAGCGTATTGTTTCCAGTGTGCGGTGGGTGACTTCCCAGCCTTTCTGCTTGCGTGGTCGTACCGGTATTTGTATAACCCCCGGCAGCCGGAGCGCGGCGCGGGCGCCCCCCGCCCCTTCGGCGCATGCTTTGGTTCGGGTTCCATTTCTCATTGCAGAGTTACTTGGCAATGTACAGTAATTTGTAAACTTGCATCAAGTTTATGAATAAAAACCATTTTAAGAAGCGCGCTGTCTCCGTGCTGGGGCCCGGGCCGCGGGCGGGGGGAGGGGAGTGCGGGGGAGGTGGTGGCAGGGCGGGTCCTCCCCGCCGCCAGGCGACGCAAGTGCGGCTGCCCTCGCTGTCCGCGCCCCCCCCTCCCCCCCGTGACCGGAACTCCGCCCCGGCAGCGTCGGCGCGCGGGTGACGCAGCGCGCCGTCGCCGCGGCAGGGGGCGGCTCGGCGGTGGCGGCGGTGCCGCTGCCATGGAGGCCGCCGCCAAAGGCGCCTTCGTCCTCGGCAACCTGGCCGAGGTGGTGGAGCGCGTCCTCGGCTTCCTGCCCACCAAGGCGCTGCTGCGCGCCGCCTGGTAAGGGGCGGGGCGGGGCGGCGGGGGCGGGCGCCGCCGTGGCGGCTGGCGGCGGTCCCGAGGCGGCGGCGGGGCCGGGGCGCGGGGCGCTGCGCTGCCGGGGCGGCCCCGCCGACGCGCTGTGGCCGCGGTGTGTTGCAGCGTGTGCCGGCTGTGGAGGGAGTGCGCCCGGCGGATCCTGCGGGCGCGGCAGCGCGTCGCCTGGGTGTCGGCGCTGGAGCCGGGCCCCGCCGAGAGCCACGCGCTGGTGCGCGCGCTGGCCCGCGAGCTGGAGGTGGGTGCGCGCGGGGGCCTGGCGCCCCGGCGGCCTCGGCCCGAGGGGAGCCCCTGGCGGGGGGGGGGGGGGGGGGGGCGGGGGCGGGTTTCCTCGGGGGCTCCTCCCGCCCCGCTGCGGGCCGGGCCCGGCGGCAGCCGCTCGGTAGCACCGTCCTGCTGCTTCTCCCGCCTTTTTGCAGAAGGTGCACGTGCTGCCGCAGACCGTGCTGTACATAGCAGACGCGGAGACCTTCAGCGGGCACGAGGACTGCCACGAGCAGAAGAAAGGTAAAGCTGGGGCTGACTCGCTCCCGCTTCGAGAAGCGCGCGGGACGGGCTCGCAGCGCGCGGAGGAGTCGGCTGAAGGGGAGCTCCCTGGATTTGGGTTTCAAGGGAGAGAAAATCTTTTGCAAAAAAAGCGAGGGCACAGTTTTACATTTGGGGTATAAAACGGCTCGTAGGTGTAAGTCATTTTACCCAGCCGAGTTCCTTCCCGTCCTCTGGAGGGTATCGATTCCGGGTATCGATTCCGTTTGCCTGCCGGTTGTCCTGGGCTCTTACCGATGAGTACAGATCTGCCACGCCGTTAACGGGGCAGCCACCGATGGGCAGCATTGGCTAAACAGAACGGGACTGCAAGGGTTGTTCCCGTACTGCTCAGAACAACTCATTTTTACTTCTCTCTACTTTTTTTTTTTTCTTTTTTTAACAGCCAGGAAAAGAAACAGTAAAGAAACAGCAATTGCCCTCGAAAAATTGTTGCCAAAGCGATGTCAGGTTCTTGGACTGGTCACCCCAGGGATTGTAGGTAGGAGAAAACGGTGTGATTTTGTGAGAGATCAGCTTCAAGGTGCCCGGTGTATCGCACGTCTCTTCCGGTCCCTGTTTATCACAGTTTCGTACGTTTTTGAAAGCGTAGTCCTGCAGACTGACGGGAGAGTTCTCACAGCAATTACCGTGTTCTCCCACCTTGTTCGGCGCTAGCTTAAATTTTAAGGAGTTCACAGTGTCGCTGCTAAGTCACGTAGAGCTTAAATTCTTATTTCATGTGATGCAGTTATAGTTAGAAGGGTTGACTTCATCGAGGAGGCAGCTTATTGCAGTTTTTCATGGCACCTGAATGTAATTATTGGAAGTTTGTTGGATTCATCTATATTTTTCAGAGTCACATTGTGACTAATGGCAGGGGACATCCTCGGTACGTGCCTGTTTGTTATGGTCTAGCAGGAGGCATACGCGATAACTATGGAAGATTCACAGCCTCCCTTGGCAGTCTTTTTCTAGCGCTTTACTTTTTTATCATTAGAAACTTTCTTCCTAGTTTCTCACCTTAAATTCTCTTCCCACAGCATAAGTAGGGTATTGGATTGTTGTCACTAGCGTAATTCGATAATACACTCCCAATATTTGTGTCAGTTTGCTTTATATCGTCATCACATGCTTGTATAACACCTTTCCCCGTTTCACTTGTGGTCCTTAAAAATCTGAGCATGTTTGCATACCCGCAGAAGCTGGCAGGAAGGCTTGAGACAGCTGTATTGTACAGTGCTTGTTTTCCAACTGTATATATTTGGTGTGGCTGGGGGGAAACGTCCAAATATATCCCTGTGTCCTTGTCCAACAGGACTGCAGCGTGATCTGTAGCCAGCAGGACTCCTACATGCTTCATCTTACCAAAACATCAACAAAAAAATCACACCAGTTGTCAACTAGATACGTTGTTATGGAAATGAACTATTACATTTCACATCATCTAAGCTGTTCTGCCTCTTTTAATCTGCGTTACCATGTAGACAAAAGCATTAGAATCACTGAATACAAGATGTCTGGTTTGGTATCTTTGTAGTTACCCCTATGGGTTCAAGCAGCAATCAACCTCAAGAAATCGAAGAGGGCGAAGCTGGGTTTGCTCTGTTGTTTCCCAAAATCGATGGGGTGAAAATTCATACCTTCCATTTTTCGAAAGACTTGAAGAACAGGGTCTTTGATGAAAGTAAATTTGCTGAAGCAGGTATGTCCTTGTTCTCCCTTTTATTTGGGCTTTTGTGAAGTGTTGTGTTGCTCTTTTAGGCGCCAGTGTGGAAGCAACGGCTTCTGCGCTAACTCCATTTACAGAGCGCGCTGGGACTCTCTAGGGCTGCAGCTGGTAATGATTCATCTCTGTTCTTCCCATTCTCTGGAGTACTAAGATTAAGTTATCCTGACTATTGATCTCAGATTACTTCAGTTAGGTTCCAAGTGGAGCTGTTCAGAGGGAGCCGTTGGGTATTGAGCAACCTCTAATTGGTTTAAAATAACGATGAATGAGTTTGTGCCATTGGGAATGATTCCCATCACTACCGTTTAGAAACGAGCGGGGAGGAGCTGCTTCCCTTCTTCTCCAAAGTAACTTTGCATTTAGATCCCAAGTCAGGTGTTGCAGCAAGGAAAGGTAGAACAGAAGACAGCGTATTTCAATAAAGAGAGCTTATGTTCCTCACGTTGCGTCCTCAGCAGGGTAGATCGTTTATGGAGAGTAACATAATGAGGGTTTCTTGAGTCTTTTAGGAACCTGGGAGTTTCTGCCTCGGGATAAGCAACTGGCTGATGTATGTAATGTATTTAATTTTCAGGTAAAGCTATTTACTGTGTTGTGGTTCTTGTTGAATAACCTATACGCTCAGTTCTTACCTGTAAAAGGACGATTAAAGCTGCCAAGTAAAACTGAAGACCTGTGCCTTCAGAGGCTGTGGTAAAACTCAAATGCTCTGTTAAAGAAGTTAAAAGCTGGAGGAAGCAGATGCAGTCGTCTTTTCCCTGCTAGGTTCTTTTCAGAAATTCTGACTTCCGTGGGGAATGCAGCCCAGCTCCTCAACGCCTGGGCAACTTGTGTCTTGTTTTCCCAATTGCAGCAATGGAAAGCCATGACTACAGGTGTGATGCATTATTTGGGGAGAGACTAGGATGGCTGGACTTCAGGGGTCAGGATCTAAAAATAAGAGGATTGGTGTTTGTGTTCTTCTTTGTAGGTCTGAAGAATAACCCAGATCTCCGGGTGGTTCTTCTGTTTGGCTACAACTCCTGGAAGTCTGGAGCAACTCGATTTCTTCATCAAATAGTCAATCCTTTGAATGAGAAAAGTATCATCCTGGCTGGGGGACAAGTGGAGAGCTTTACATCACTGACCTCGGAGAAGTAGGTATCTTTTTCAAGGTAAATTGTAAAGAAGACTTAAAACGGCAGAAACGCTGTAGAAGCCATAGCCTCTTAGTTATGTCACATTAGAAGTGCCCGTTAACAGTTAGTAAAGTGATAATTTTTTTTAAGAGAATAAAGTCCAACTGCTACCCTGTGATCTAGCCAGAAAAGCTGGCAGCTTTGTATGACTGTGTTACAAATTAGATTCTGGAAACCCAGCTAGGAGAAACCCACTGCGAAGGAGATTTCCAGCTTCAGATACCCTGTGTGTGTTTCTTGTAGTCTGTGTTTTCTGTCTGGCTTGCAGATAAATTATCACTCGTTGTGACAGAGACCATTTCTGTGAACATTTTGTTTCTTTATCAGCCTCGTTTTAGTTCAGCAGTAGCTGAACACGCAAACAGGACTGTGCCCAGGAGCACCCCTAATACGCTGCTGCTGCTGCTGAAGGACGTGGCACTTGCAGGACCGTGGCACTTGCAGGACGGGGCTAGATCTCCTCTAGGTTAAACCCCTTCCCGCCGCCCGGGTCCCTGCAGGGCAGGTTCCGGCTCCAGTTGCTCCAGCTGCTCTGCTGCGCAGGGAGAGCCCTTGGTGCTGTCTGACTCGCAGGTGCTGGTGCATCCTCACTGGAGCCGGGATGTGCAGTGCAGACGTTGCTGCGGGCTCCTCTCATGCCAGCGTAGGTCTGGGCTCCATAGTAATACCAACATTGTTCTTGCATCTGATGCATGCCAGCTGCACCATCACTCCAGATAAGAAAGCTGGCCATGTATTAAAGTATTGCTAATAGAGCATAAGTAGGTAAGTACTAAAACCAATGTGTCCTGGCCGACCAAAAAAGGTTCCTAAAATTTTAAGGCTTTGCTTTGTTTTTTAACTATGGATGGCTCTCAGAATTAGTAGGATGTTGGTCTGCTTTGAAATCTGTTTCTGCCACAGCAGAAGTTTATTCGGATTGGAAGTGGTCTCTGGATTGTTCGCTCACTCGGTGCCTGTTGCCTTTCAGTAACAACGCCCAGCCGGGCGACGCCTGCGGTGTGGTGGGGCTGGCTTTCAGCGGTCCCCAGATCCAGAGTGCCACTGTTTTGTTAGACCAGGATGTAGCTGATGAGAGGACAGCAGAAGCCGCCATGCAGCGTCTCAAAGCAGCAAACATCCCTGAGCGTAACACCATTGGCTTCATGTTTGCATGTGTTGGCAGAGGATATCGGCATTATAAAACCAAAAGGAACATGGAAGCAGATGCCTTTAGGAAGTTTTTTCCAAACGTTCCCCTCTTTGGCTTTTTTGGACATGGGGAAATAGGATGTGATCGAATAGTTACTGGGAATTTCGTATTAAGAGAATGTAATGACATAAAGGATGACCTGCTTCATGGTTACACTACCGTTATGACTCTTATTCATCTCGGTTCGACTAAAGCAAACCAAGTGTAAATACGTTTTTAATGCTTCAGTGAGCTGTTTGTTTCATTCCAGAAAGCTGAGAAGTCTGGAAGAGTGGACATCTTGCAATCAAAGCCTCTTCCAAAACATAAACATCATTTTGGTAATATTATCGAATCTTGTAGTTGGAATAGAATTTAATGTAATAGCTATGAGAAAGCTTTGCATTTTGTGTAATCCCCTCTACACCTCAGAATTGCAGGTAAATGGGTATTTGATGGAATTCTGCAATTGAAGAAAGCCTCTTTCTTCCAAAATGAGAATGGTTTGCACAAATGGCAGTTGGAGTCCAAATATAGATGTGTAGAAAGAAACAGTACTTTGATGTGCTCTATTTATGTATGTAAAACAGTCTAGAAAAAACTACTGATGCCTACTGAAATACTGATGCATAAAATCCACCATTTCCTGGATTTTATTTCGAGATGCGCAGCCTGCCCAGACTTGAGTCCTATTTACAGGACTGAATGGTTTTACTAGATAAAATGAATGAAAATCTTTAGAGAATAATAAAGTGCTCATTAAATAAAGATGAAAATACGTAAAAGTACCTTGCCTTCTATTCTTAGAGAAAACGCTCTGTTTTAAAGCGGTGTTGTCCTGTTATCAGCTCAACTTGTCTCACCATCTTGAACTGAATTTCTGTTGTCTTAAATGTCTGGTTTAGAATAATATCTGATACTTCGTGTGTACCAGCAATTCCAGTCTTTGTGCGTTTAAGTGTACACAATCAAAATGCACTGGTCGGTTGCCTTTTCTTCTAGATTCTCTTGTAGCGTGATGTTCTCCATTATAAACTTTTTAATCCAGAGTCCTAAAAATTAAGACTACCTGGTATCTTTTAAGTTCCTTTAAAAAGTTTTTTGCTTTTTAATTTGAAATTGTGGGGCACGCAAGATCTGGCTATGCTCTGTCTGTACAGAGCCTTTGAACCGGACTTGTGCTTTTGCGTGTTTTTTCCCATGCTTTTACATCAGTCGCCTGTTTTGATTGCTGCAGCTGGAATGCGGTATTGCAAAGTTCAAGGAAGTAAATTCGTCATAGTTTCAGTATAGCTAATAGTATATTTGCTCTCCTTTAAATTCTTTCCTCCCTTTTGTTTTCACTTAGTAATAGAATGACAAGGAAGTAAGATTAATTTTGCACCATTTCACCACACTTCTAAATGCCAAATCAGGCAGCTGGCCCATTTTCAGTGTAGTATAAAGAAAATACTTAGCTTTATGTTGTACAACAAAATAACAATATTTTGCTTTAAATGTACTGACCAAGACTATGGTTGGCAACTTTTTGCCCATTTCTAGTTAAAACTTTTCCTGAGCTTGGCCTAACAAGCTAAGGTACAGGCATGTCTGTCCTGAGCGTGAACCGCTGGCTTCAGCGGGGGCTGAGCACGGACAGTACTTTGCTATGGCTGTGCTGATGATGGGTTTTTTTGATGAGAAGACAGAGGATGAGGTGTGAACTCCCAGCAGCCTTCTAGGGATAGGAGATTAGTAAGTGTAGGTGTGACTTGGAAAACGTTTAGTTACTGCATTTAGAGGGAAAGGTAATTGGAAATGGAGTACGCTTGAATTTTCAGAGAAGCCTCTCGGTGAGAGGTGGATACATGTTTTCTCGGCATAACCGGAATGTCATGTTTTGCCCTCTGTCTGCATAAGCTACGTGTTTAACAGGAGGCAAAGGAGATGTTTCATTTCTGTAAGAGACAGGATTCCTGTCGCTGTTGGCGTGAGTTAGGGCTAGTCAGCATCGCTGCTAGCATAAGCCCAGGAACTTTAACTCTTTGCTGTAGTAGATGACGTATGATCAACCACCTGTCCTGAACCACGGCGCAAACACGTCCCAAAGTGTCCGAAGCAGCAGATGGTGAGCTCCAGCGATGGCGCAGCAAAACGGGAAATGAGAGTGTGGTTTGAGGGGGCCGATCATCAGCGAGGTCCTGTAGCTGCGGACACTGAAAAGGTAAACATGGTACAGAAGGGTTGCTGGGGCGGGAACCCTGCACCAGAGCCTGGGATCATGTCTCCAGCCTCGAGGAGTGGGGATGAGCCCCGGCGACCCCAGAACCATGCACTGCATGGCTGGAACCCCTACGCTGTCTCTCCCAGCGCACGTCCTGTCTTCCAAGCGACAGGGAAGTGGTGTCATTGATAAAATTGCAACATCTGCGATTAAAGCGTTTTGCTATCTGAATTCACTTTGCCTCCACACTCTCATTTGCTCGTCAACCGTGACAGCTCCTGAGTGAAACCAAAATATATTTGCTTAAAAGGTGCACGTACCAAAATGCAGTGCAATAATTTGTACCTCTGTCACTCAAAAGATAACCATGAGGCTTTAAAGTGGACAAAGTTAGTTAAATGAATATTCAGCAGTTGAGGGAAATGTGAATAGCAGGACTGCTCTAAAGAGAATTGTCTGCAGTTACAGTGCTGATGGTAGTATGTTTCCAGCAAGAGAATATAGTCCCTAAGTGACCACAACTGGATTTTGGTTTTGTTAAGAAAAAAAGAAAACCTGCAAAGTCACAAGACCTGCAGGGAGGAGCGACGGTTCTGCTGACAAAAGGTAAAAGACATTCTTTTTCCCCATGTTTTGAATATGAATAATGTTTCGTTGCACTTTTTTTTCCTTAATGCATCTTTCAATTAAGTGAACTGTAGGTTTCTAAAGTACAAAAGATAATAGGCAAGCGGTGTGATGTATGACCTTGTACTTGCACAACCAAAACAGCAATTACCAAACATAAAAACTATTACCATAATTTTTATTTTAAAATTACTAATCAAAAAATCCCCTCATTATAGCAGGTTTCTGTAACATGCAGTTGTAAGAAAGCAAGAATAATTTGATAAAAAGGAGCCAAATTATGCTAAATTGTCACAACTGTACTGCCAGAAAGCAATTTCAGTTAAAAACTGCAGAAAACTGCGAAGATTGTGAACTTGGGTTTTGTTACTCTGTGTCAGATTTGTTTTGGCCCAAGTTAATATTGGAACGAGCCCTATTTTAACAGATGAATGAGCTGGACTGAGTCATGCCCTCTTGGCAGGGAACAGTAAACCAAGATACATAAATGATGCAGCCAAACTTGGCTGTTCAGGGTGCAGCAGAGAAGGCTGATAAGAACATTAAACCTCAGACTAAATTCTGAAAAAACAAGTGGTTACATATGATTCTTAATTCTTTTTTAGTTAAAAGTCTACCTCAAAACTCACTCAGTTTCATTGCCCCCTCTTTGTTTTTGTCTTTCTAAAAATGGAGAACTACTTTCTACTAGAAGTAACTCTGTAGTGGTGTGCGTTAGCTTTCATGCAAGACACTAACTTTGGTATTGACCGAAGTTTTCTGAAGCCCTGGTGCCTGGCCAAATGAGAGAACAAGTTAAAAAACATTTGCCATTCAGATGCCTGCTTCTATTATACTCAGTGGAATGATACGGGAAAATAAAAGTTTGAGGTCTGGAAGTTTGCATAGTTAGAACTTACAAAGATAGTAAACATGTAAATTTAAACGGTCTTTTATATTCTAATCTCTGAGCACTCTGCAGACATTAAGAAAATAATTATTTCCCTGCTGTCTGATTATTTTTCATGATTATATTGTGGGAAAGATTTTTTTTTTTTACTGTACAAGTCTGTGGTGGATCTCTCAAATACATTCCATCTTAATGCAGCGGTTGTATTTTGTGCACACAAAAGCAGGTAAGATAAACATTAGACTCTATCAAATTTCTTACTTGAAATTTTTGCTGTTGCTAAGCCCATTTCTCAGGCAGGCCCAGGCTCCAGAAGAGGCTGTTGTTTCGGAGGGGCTCCGGATTAGCCTTGAGAGCTGTCTGTCTAGCAATGTGTCTCCTGAACTACAGGCTCAAAGATACGCAGCGAGGTAAACTGAGCTCACTGGTGGTGGTGGTGGTGGTGTGCCTTGGTCCTGTACCACAGTTTCAGGTCGAACTAATACGAGTTCAAACATTGCAGGACCCTTGCGCTGACTACTTTATGCCTATCAGCACTTCCTAACAATGTAGGGTATTTTTCTAAACAGACAACATATAGCTACAGTGAAAAACTGGAAACTTTTTTTCAAAGGAAAGGCATAAGGTAGGTTTGGATTATTTGGAAATTTTATTACCTGGGTACTTATTTTAGAATTATTAGCAGAGAAATAGCTAACTGGAATTTTTTTCCAAGTGCTTTGATAATTTAGGAGCAAAAATTTTATTCCCAAATCAATGGGATTTGTGCTTCTAAATGCTTTAAAAAAACAATTTATAAATTGCCATCATTACATTTCACAGCTAGAACCTCACTGAGATTAGCAGGTAGCACAAAGTTCTCAAATGTTTCAGAGTGATTCATATCACTGAATCAGTGGCAGTCAAGTCACCTTTTCAAGATACATTTTCACAGCTGTAAGACGTAGAAACAGCTTTCTTAAAATAAGCTTGTCTTAGCTGAGTTGTCAGTATGGCAACAGTGAGAGCAAACACTAATCCCCTCAAAACAGGAACTCTCCTACAATCTCCAGAACTGGTGAAAATGACTGAATAGTTTGAAACAGCATCAAATTCTGCAACGGAGAACACACAACATAAATTCAAATTACAGAGCCCTGTTAAAAAATGCCACCAGTGGATGCTCGGCTGCCTTTTTACAGCCCATCATTTGCCTATACAAAAGTTGTAGTCAAAATATCATTATTTACATTGAGAGGTTAAGTTGAAAACAGTCTCTCTTAATGTACACTGAAAAAGAAATGTTCAAATGTTACACAAACTGACATAGAAGTGCATTTAGAAGTGTTAGAAATTGGTTGTAGTTTTAATTTGGGGGATGAAAACAGCGATATCTTCTTGTTATTTCAGGTTTTGTTTACACGCCCTTAGCTAGCTATGGACATAATTCCCTGTGAAAGGTTTTGTGCAGTATCAGTGCCAAACATGGAACTGAGTGCCAACCTGCCTATCGGTATTTCACAAAATTTGTATTTGGTACTTTGCTGTCAAGAAATTGCTCTCTCACATTACATACAGATTATGCTGAACAGGTTACAATCACAAGAAAAGCAAGAACAGACTTTGGATAAGCACAAGCAGGTAATGTTACATACAATAATGAAAAAGTTTTGGGGCTTTTTTTTTTTCAACATCTTGAGGCATGCACATGTTTGGGTTTTTTTGGTTGCTCATTTTCCCCTGAAGTACAGGAAATACTGCAGTACTTCCTTGAAAGAAGCACATTTTTCACTAATCTTAATGATAAAAAGCAAATAATTTATGTCTGGATTCTTTTGATTATTCTGTATAATCTGAGATATAGGAATATTCCATCTCTTCATTTAAGTATATGGATGTTAACAAAAGGCATTATATCTGAGAGAGGTACAGTGAACATGTGCATCCTGGTAATCTAAATAATGTTGCCAGAGTATCACAAGACAATTTAGTTCTAGTTTTTTTCCGAAACTTATACAGAGAAGTCTTCACTAATATCCCTGGCTTTGAATATGGTCATAGTACAAGTGAAAACTCTTAATCCAAACTAATCCACAGACTTTTTCAGTTTTTACTGGAAATAGCTTGATGTCCTTTAAATCTGAAAGGATGCTAAATACCAAAGGAACATAATTCAGGGGTTTGTTTTGTTTTTTAATGTAGAAGAGTTGGGCGTCCCATGTTAAATCCATCACCACCTTTGGCTAAAGCTCTCCCTCTCCCTGGGCAGTCCCTTCTAGGTACATATCTCCCGACACAGAATTTGCTGAACACTTAACAGTAATTTTTAGCCTTTTAGGTAAGCTCACTGCTTTCCCTTTCTGCCTGGACTCTGGTCAGTTCGGTAGCTCCTAGTCAGAACACTCACAACAGAAAGCAATGGTACAGACACCATTTCTAGGGCCAGGAGGAAAATAATTTTTTTAGTGCAGTAAATCGTGAAGGGGTGGCACAACATTGAAGGTACCTTTAAAATGGGAAGTGCTACCAAATGGACTTCCCATTGGTCGTCTTCCTTCTTAATATTTAACAATATAAATCAAAAGACTATGCAGCACAGAGAAATCCTCTTGTTTTCTTTGAACAGCCATTTCTCCTTCTCCTTTCATTGTACTTTGCCCTAGTGTTTGTTTGAGCTACTAATGAAAAAAAATTATATACTGAGTAACACATAAGCAACCTCTTATTTAGGTCTATAAAGAGATTTCGTGCTAATGGCTGGCATTTCATTCTGCAAGTGATCAAAAGGTTTTTGCAACACATTATGAAGAGACCTTTACTACAAGATTCTGGAATGAACACGTGATCCTCAGGTATAAAACAATTTTTGCCATAACACTATAATAAACTGTTGTGTAATCATATTAGTGGAGGTTCCTAGGAAATTAGTCTTTTCCCCTTTTCTTCCCTCCATAACCTTTCAACTAGTGGAGGGGTAATTTTAAAGACATGAGATCTTATGTTTCATGAAAACAGGAGTCAAGCAGAGAAGAGAGACCGTATTACTCGTCCCTGCATATACACATAACACTTTTTTAGACCCCAGTGACTCCAACCACAAGATGTGAGCCATTGGAACCGTGTTTCCTTAGCTTTATTGCTCACAGGACTACTTGCTTAATGTTGTAAGCAAGCATTGCTAGAGCGTGTTGTGCTATTTTATTAAATTATATGTAATGTTGGCTACCCTGTACTTTCTGTGGCATTTGACCACCTTAAAACAAATTTGTAGCCTGATCTCATTTTGACCTGAACGTCAAATTCACAAAGCTTGTGAATTGAAATAATTGATTTTAGAAGCTGAAATGTTCTCAAATGCAATGGGTTTGAAGCAGTCTGAATGGCTAATAGGATTTCATTCAAAGGTAACATTGTTTCATAAATCAACTTGTTTGCATTTAAACATGGTTTTGGTTTATTCATCCTCACTTTTTGTACAAATTGTCTCCTGAATAATGCAAACAAGATTGGTAACAGTGAATAACTATTCCATGTCTGCCTAGAAAGCTGAGAGGGTTCTAAGAGTTTATAGAGTACAACTTCAGTCCATTTATTTCTTACACCTTCTATTAATATTTCCTTCCTGAATTTCCACTTAAGATGACCACAAGCCTTTTCCTTCTTCAATGAAAATAGTACACCAAACTTTAGCATTATTAAGTCTGAATGTCTCATGATCAGTAACATATGGAAGTTACCTAACAGCAGTCGTCTCCGACTAATTTTCACTGAGACTATGCAAAGTACTTTAGGTAATACTGATTCTAATGTAGCTGCCGGTACTGCTACAAATCTCTTGAACTCTGTATTTAACAGTGGCATGTCCCTGTGTGATGAAAAATCATCTTTATCTTTCCTAGCCTTTAAAACAATATTATCAGCTTCCTTCAGAGTATCTGCTAGAGGTTTGAAGTCCAGAAAATAACATATAAGATCAGTTAATTTGGGGAGAAAGTGATCTTTTAGTGCTTTATATAAGTTGATCAGGAGCTTCTCTGGACTTCTCTGGACTTCTCTACTTGATTTGGTGCCCTCAGATTCTCCCTTCAGACACTGAGCTTTAACTTGGACTCTTCTGACATGAGTCCTCAGAAGGTAATGTATTTTTCTGTTTTGTTTTCTAGTACCTATTAAAATATGGTTTTCTCTTTGACTTCTTACCTTATACACTGTAACAGCATGTCTTTTCTTCTCTGTCTTGCCGTACTTTTGTCTACATTGATATAAAATACACACTATTTTTTCTGACACTAGAGCATGTAGTAGACACCCTAGGAACAGAAGCTTATTCAACATTTTCTTTGCACTTATATTTTTATATACCTCGAGTTTTTTTATTTCAGAGATAAGAAATCTGCGTTCTGCATTTTCTTCCCTTTCAGTTCCTGAAGTTTTCTCAATTAACTTTCTCTTCGATACAACCTTATAAATCCCATACCATGAGCTGCTAGGTAATGTGCCATTATGGAAACATATCTGATTTTTGCTGGTTTCAACCTCCAATGTTAGAAATGAGCTGAAAAGAAAATTGTTCAGTTGACATTTTCTATGCCTCTGACTAACCAGACAGTCTCTTTGTGTTGTCAAGGCAGAAAGAGAGATAGACCATGTCATTTGGCCTGCCTTTGTCTGAGTAAGAGAATCCTGTGAGGAACCAGGTAGTGATATATAATATACTGTCGGTGTGATCAACAAATGGTTATGTGAATAAAACAAATAAATCTTTAGGGAGGGCAGAACTTGTTCAGCCAAGACACCTGGCTGGATAATGTTTTGTGTCAGGAATGGACCTGATGAATAAAATTCCTGACTTCTAGTATCTGAAATATCAACTGGAAAATTTAAGGTAAGATTTAAATCTCCCTCAGTAGTGAGATTTTCAGAAGCCGGCAAGACAAAAATAAAACCATCAAGGAAGGTGTCTTGCTTAATATTAGGGACGTATACCAAACAAAGGGTAAATACTCTGCCTAGCAAACTTCTTTTAACCATTACCAATCTTTTTTCTTAATATTTTCTTTTAATTTGAATTAAAATCTTGTGCCAGGAAGCTGGCCAATACACTAGCACTGGTACCTCATCCTCATGTTGTCTTACTATTAAACCAAAAAAATCTGTATTAGCTGGAGAAAGGCACTTTTTTTTCCCTACATCTGGTAAGTGTATCTGAAACAAGCCAAATTCCGGACATGTATCACAGGTATAAATTTTGAATCTATTGAATCAAGACAGTCCTCAACTCCTTTGGGGCAATCCTGTGAAAAAGGACAATCCTATCAAAAATTCATAGTATTACCTCATGCTAAAACCCTTATGATTATCTCATATTCTCTGTGCGGTGGAAAAAAAGATTATTTCATGTTTCCCATGCAGTAAAAACCAAAATTATCTCATGCTTCTACCTGTGCATTATTGAAAACAGTAACTTGTCATGAAAAATCTCACAAAATTCAAAGATAAATTATAGTGATTATAGTGATTTCTGTATAATTTGATACACCTTTAAAAATACATAGAAACTCTAATAAGTGCAACTGTTTCTCTTTATGTCTTAGTTGCAGTCTTCTCCAACACATAAGTAAGCCTCCTATTTCAGTCTACTTTCTTCTCTCATCTTGCTTACCGCATCATCCTCTACAACTCTGTATTCTTAGGGTTGCTCTGCCTGTTGTGTTCCCACCATTCTTCCACTCTAAGGCTTTACTCTGTTATTATTTCTGAAAAATAAACAAAACACATGTTTTTAATTAAAGAAAACTTCCTCCCCTGCCTTCCTTATGGAATCAAATCATTTAACTTTAAATGTACTCACTGTTGCAGCCATTGCTGCTTGTAGTCTCAACAAGGTTGGCACCACACTCTGAAGAACTCGTCCTTGGAATGGAAGCTTTCCTGACCAGAAGAAACAAAAAAGACACAACAGGGAGAAAAAAAAAAACACAGAGAGTGAAAAAACTTATCAGAGAAGAGACACATCAATTGAATGATGCTTCCACTGAAAAAAGTTACATGGATCTTCTGCAATTACTTTCTAATTAATTCTCGACATTTTTGAGAAGCATGTATTTGAGGGAGAAGAACAGAGATCAGAGGTAGAAACAGCACTCAAAACTACATGGCTTCTCTCCTGAAGTTAATGTTCCTGTTCGTCTGATTTCTCAGGTCTATCTTTAAGCAATTACTAGATACCACAAAATTATTTAATTTATCATTAACTCTCTTATTATTTGGAAGTGAAATATCAATAATGTGATATTTTCCACACTTTCTTGAGGACAAACAGATTTTTGTAAATAGAGCTGATCTCTTGCTGTCTCTTTCCCTTTCCTTTAATAGTAATTAGACATCTGCTCTCTTGAGAAGAGTCATGAGCTATTCTCCTTTCTGTCCAGTTTGTGTCCTGTGGTGATATAACTCCTCCACAAAGTCTGTTGTCTTGGACAGCTTAAATGGCTTTATTCCTAGACCCTGTTGTTCTGGCTGGCTCAGTCCCTGTTCATCAATATACACTTATCTTACAGGTAATCTGGCATTTCAACATGGACTTATAATAAAGTGTAGAAATGAATCGCAGATTTATTTTAGTTTTCCCTAGGGTTTTCTCTATTCATCTAAGCTGCGTGTGTGGCATTCAGGCCTCTATGTTGTTTTTAAATAAAAGCTGGCTTATGTGGAATCTATACTAATCAGCTACCTTTCTTATTCTTCTTCCAGTAACCCTTGTACAATATGTTTCTGCAGAAAGAAGGCCAGATGGACCTGTACTGACAGGTGAATTGCTTGGAGCAAAATGTGCCATTTGTTACCTCAGTAACAGGTCAAAACAATGGGTTTTATCAATACCATTTGTTGGCAGGGTGTGTGTGTTTGTCTCAAGATAGAGAGCGGCTGGATCTGGATTTGCTCTACCTCCATGCACTCTGCTCTGCTAACAGGTTATACAGCTCCTGGGCCTAAAGCTGCAGAGAAGCCTACTCCAATGAAAGACATTTTTCCATTGTTAAATAGCAGATCACTCTCATTAAACCAGTTCTGAGTTAATATATATGGATAAGTTTTACATTCACAATGTAAATATTTTACTATCTTTGCTAAAATACAATTGTTGGCGTGATGCCATATCTTCTAGTGAATCCCAATCGTTAGAAATAGCAATAGTTTTATGTGCTGAGCTTCTACAGGAATGTGGCAAACAACTGAGCGTGCTCTTTAAAGATCGGGATTCCCCCTTTGACAGAGAAGCGACGTTTATTGCCTATAAAACAACACATTCCTGGAGAAAACTTGATAAAATAGCATGGGAAGCTAATGTACTGAACTGGTTTTCACATTAATTTTGGGTGTGGACAGTACTGTTTTTATGAATTCCTACACCATGATATAAAATTGTTTTACAAGACTCATCTTTGAGGAGACAGAAAAGCATAGTCTTTTCTTTGCAACAACATTTCTCATAGTTTTTTCAGAAAGTAAGTTAAAACTACTCACTTTACTACCTAAACAATGCTATTAACCTGAGACTCACTGAGATAGCTCTACTGTAGCCTTTCCTTCAGCAGGTTCCAGCAACAATGGGAGGTGTAACCCCAGACTACTGTTCATCTTTTCCAGTTCTAAGCTGCTTTTTTTTCATCAGCAGTCCTTGACCATTTCTCCCTCTTTCCTCCCTCCATTCTCTGCTCTTCCTTTCACTCAGACCTTCAGTTCCTTTCCTCTGTCTTTATTTTGTTCTACTTCCCATCATTCTCGCCCTCTAGCCATTTCAAATACTGTCTTTCTTCATTATCTTTGATTCTCTCTCCTCCTTCTCCTTGTAGGTTTGCTTTCCCAAACCATACCATCTTGATGAATTGTACATAACCAAATACAGCATGAAATCAGCTTAACAGCAGATTGGCTGTTGGCAGATTCGAAAAAATAAATCCTCGGCTGATAAAAATGTGATGACTCAGCTAAATATAAAAGGAGAATTATTTCCCACTGTTCACCCATAGCTTTTCCTATGTAGCCCTTTTCTTTTATGGGTTACTTTCACCGTTACTTATGATTTGGTTTTATAAGCAGAGCAATGAAATCCTTTCTCTCTGCCCTTGTATGCTGAACGGATATGTTTGTAGGGAGCATTAAATGCACTCGCACATGCCTGGTCCTGAAATCTGCCCCACGCAGCCTGACAGGAAGAAAACTTGGAAAGGAAGGGGGTACAAGTGATGACAGGGACAACAAAATAGAGCACTGGTTTCCTAAATTCTAAAAGATTTGATTTATAATTTTAGGGATTCAGTTTCTGTATCCTAAATCACAATTAATATCTCCTCTTCTGCATCCCTCCAGATTGCATTACTGTTTATGCTAAAACCGCACTAGAATCCTCTGCTGAAGGAGCCACAGAAATGCTTACTAACACACAGTATTGGGGGGGAAAAAACTCTGCTTGCCGATTCTGGATCAAACATATTTGTTAATAATAGTGGAAACTTGATAGCACAATATTCCTCTTAACATTTTAAATCTAATATATCCTGTCAAGAGGACAAGTCAAGGATGATGCAGACTCTCAGCTAATCCTCACAAGTCCCAGTTCCACCCTCTTCCAGAATGTTATGATACAGGTGGTAGATGAATTTGGGGGGAAAAAAATTACTGACAGCTGCTAGCAATAATCCTTGTTTATACAGCTGAGAAGAGGGGAGTAGATTAAAGTATCCACTTGAGACTCCTATTATATGTTGGTCACTTCAGTCAGAGGTAAGGATTTTTACATGTAAAGTGTTTTTTGATAGATGAATTCTCTAGCACAAGATTGTGCTACATCAGCCCCTGAAGTGTAAAGGTAAGACAACACAATTTTTAGCCAGTTATGTTCTTTATACTGAAGAAGTTGATCATGGTTTTATGAGATTTCCCAAGCTAGTCTGGTATGTAAGATAGGTTCAAGGGCAACTGTGTTAAGACTGAGTTGCTGCCCTTGTTATTTTTCTAATAAAGAGGCCCTGCTACTTGTTCTGCCAGTTAGGTAAAGCTTGAGTAATTTGGTTTTCTATAAAGAAATAGAATAGCTGAGGTTCATCTTCCAACTGTCTAATAAAAGACTGGCACAGACCTGTCATTGCTGTTATTCTAAGCATCTGTACTTTGCAATGCAAGGCTCTTTGACCATTAAACTCAGTAGATTGTGTCTCCAGCCTTCCCCTAATTTTACTGTATACAAGAGGAAAGGGATCTTTTAACAAATTACTCTGAATTCTCTGCTCTCTGAAGACTTTTTTTCTCTTCTCAGAGACAAGCTTTACTTCTAAAGAAATACTCTCTGTACCTCTGTGAGACTTGAATGAATTTTTCTTTAGTTAGTTAAAGCTGTATTGTATTCTAATAATTTTATAGTAATCTGCAAATGTTCTTTAGCAAACAACTGCTGTGGTGTCCCACTGCTAAGACAGGATTAATTTCACTAAAATGACTAAGGTGGGGGATATCCTCTACAACAAGTTTTTTTTGATACAAACTCTGTTTTACCAAATGCTCTCTATCTCTTCTAAATATATTCAGCTATGGGAAAAACTGGCATTCAATGAGTTTCCATGACAGCAGCTGAGGTAAAACTAGACCAGCTGTTCCAAAGGTCGCTCACTGAAAGGCACTGATCAGAGAGGTTGATTTGCCAAGGTGATTATGGGAGAGCAAAGAACAGAATTGCAAGAACCTTAGGTTATCATAACCAAGGAAAAACGCAGCATAGGAGCAACAGGAAGAGGCTGCAAGTCTGTGATGGCTAAGAATTGCAGGGGCTAGTAAGTTGCCTCGTGAAGGCATAAATACATATTAACAGTACATAGCAAAATGAGCTCTTACAAAAAGTGCTGTACTCTAAAAGCAAGAGGAGACATAGGAGGTTGACTTGTGTATATAAATGCAGAGAGTAAGTGAAGACAGTAAGTTTGTTTGGGTTTGGTATAAGTGTACTGACATACTGTACTGATAGATGTACAGCATCAAATAGTTGACTTAATCCCAGGAACTGCTTACGTGTTTTCATTCGAAGTCCTAACATGCCTAAAATGCTACTAAAACCAAACCTGCAGCAAAATCTTTCAGAAATGGGTGTACTACATGTATTTTTTACAAAGCAACTATAAGTAATAGCTTAGAAAAGAGACTGAGAAAACTACATGCCAGGAAGTAAAATATTACAAGCAACAAGTTGAGACATTCACATTAATTATGCTGAATAACCATACAAACCTTATGGATAATTCATTACATACTTTTACATTCAAATAATTAGTACATGATTACCAGAAGAAATTTCTACTTGATTAAATAGCTTCAGCACTCTGAAGCACTTTTACCTGCAAAGGAAGTAGAATGCTCCAATTACAAGAACTCCTAGAAGAAGAAGTGAAGCCAAGAAAACTGCGAACAGGTCACCTTTTGTTTGGGACTTGATGCTAGGCAGCAAAACCTCCTCACAACGGGCTCCTGTGTAATTCTCAATACACCTGGGAAACCAAGTTTTATTCAGATTAGATGGTAACTTGTCATCTAATATGAAAAGCACAAAGGCTTCTTTTGGTCTTAAGTGGGGAGAGAACGTGTTATGGCATAATTCAAGGTTTCTATTTGCCAAGATTTCTTATGGAATTTCCACTCACCTCATATTTCTGGACCAAAGGGAATTGGGCATGTTAGGCATCAAATTTATGTTCTGATCCATACTGCTTTTATATATTAAACCATATCTTAATACATTCATTGGATTAGCAATATACTTCACAATGGTGTACTTCACAGTTGAATCTGCCTCCTCCACTTGCGGATTTAATTAACGCGTTAACTGTGTCATCCCACTGGTTCTCACACAGTGGTCATGCTTTCTTTTCCCCCTTTCATGTAACTTTCTAGCTTTCTTTGTTGAAGAGCTAGTACTGTCAGCTAAATAAATCAAGGAAATGGGAATTCATTGAGACCCAGTACACCTTAAATTGCAAAAGTAGTTTATGCAGTGTAATAATTCATGCCAGAACACGTTACATGCTTGGTGAATGACCCTCTTGGAGAGACCTAGCTAAAAGTCTTCTTCTCTGCTATGCTTATTTTACATATTGAGCTTCTGAAAATTTCTTCTGAAGAAAGGATTAAAATGAATATGGTATTTTACCATGGTAAAATGTTATAATATTTTCTTAAAAATAAATAAAATGAATGGTGTAGTAATTCATATTGAGTCAAAAGTGGATAGGTTGAAGATAAACTAATCTTCATTTGTCTTATATTTTGCACTTATTCTGCTAAATTTTCTTAAGGAATTTATTGCATTACAGAAAATGGAAAGCACTTCATTCAGTAACTACATTTTGCATGTATCTTTTATGTATGTAAATTTGCTTCTCTCTATTTGTATTACTAAAGATCTTGCGCCTTCTTGCTATTTCTGGCACTGAAGTCATAATAATCTGTGACATAAGCAATTTCAGGCTCCAGCTGAGAAAAATGGGCTGAACTCGATAACATACTTGAAGTTCTCAACTGCCATTGGCAGCTGCAAGGTATAATTTCAGATGAGGGATAAGAAGGCGGAGTGGGGAGGAACTGCCAAAAAAGAAAGATATGTAGCATATCTAAATAAGACAAATAGATCACTGTGAGTGTACCACCACACATGCTTGATGTGACTCCCAGCACCGCTTGCTGTAGATTATGGACCACTATTTCAGTACTACTGGTTTAAACTATTGCTCAAAGAATTACTACTGTTTCTTTCAATTCCTTGCCTTTGGAAATAAAATGAAGATTTAGACACTAGAAAAAAGATTCAATTATCATCATATATTAAAGCTGTGCAACTGATCAAACAGCCACCACTTGCCAAGGACAATGTGAGACTTCTCGAAGTTACTATGTTTGACTGCTGGGAGAAGGAAGGGTAGGCAGACTGCTCTGATTGCTTGAGATAATGTTCCAGATATTTACTGTAAGTATCGTGGGATTTCAGTGGCCTATTTCTGAAATACTGTAGAATACTTTAAGAATAGAAGTGTAGTTTGAGTGGGGCATTGTTCTCTAGCAAGTGAGAGAGAAATGCTTTGGAGAGCTGAATAGAATAACAGGGATAGAAAATGGAATATAAAATTCATAGAAGTATTCTTGAATACCAATGAAAACTGGAGAATAATGCAAGGCTAAAATGATACAGGAAGAAAAAATAAATAGGTTTTGGCATCAAACTAAGGCTCATGGAAAAGTTCTAGAGAATGAGTGTAAAGGGAGTAAGTCAGTAGCCTAAACAGAAAAATGAAGCAGGAGGAAGAAAAGACAGTCCTTCTAGCTGAAGAGAGTTGCATATAGGATTAGGTAAAAGGCTAGGGTTAGAGAACTGTTGTGATGTAGAAAATACTGTCATATAACCTAAAAATGATGGAGGTTTTCATAGAAACGGGAAAACTGAGATCAACTATCTTTTGGTTACATTTAAATAATCAAAATTATAGCTAATGTCACCCTACCAACGGGCTCTGCTACAGTTAGGGCATTTCTGAATATCCAAATGTTCAAATATTGGCTTGCATAAGCTTTTAGGAAGTCATCAGTGCTGATGTCCAAACAGGTGAAGGACTATGTTAAATATGGAAGCAACTGATGCTTTAAGACAACCAAGAGAGGGAAAAGTTTCTACTGTAAGTAGCAGAGCTCTAATAATTTCAGTGGACTTACATAAACAGTGACTGCAAGCAAGACAGAAAAGTCTCTAACAGGCATGTGGGCTATGAACGTAATCCAGACTGATGGTATCTATATAGCGTCTCTTAGAGGTAGTCAGTCTTACTATACACGGCCTTAAAAGTCAGTAGCAACTCATAGTGTATCTTGCTTGTAATGGATGCCTAAAAGTAGAGCACAAGGTAAACATGACACACTTGCAATTATTAATATGGCAGGCACCTGTGCTTCTGCACTTGAATGAATGAGTGCAAAAGACAGAGCAGCCTGCTTCTAGGCTATAGTAAGAGGGAGTTACACTAATTAAGTCTTGTGGTCACTAGGCCAGGTGTTGCTGTTGCACAATATCATCTGCATGCTGTTAGCCTGCTGTTTCAGCACATGCCGTCTGTTGGCTTTAAATGCTCCTACTATGTAGTTGATTTTTAAAATGGAAAAAAGATCTTTCCTCCTCTAAGAAATTAGAATTTCCAATTCAATCAGAGTTGAAAGACAACAGCCTTCAAATGTTTGAGAAAAAGCTGCGAGACTAGAAACTCCCATTTTCAGGGAGCATCCAGATTTCTGCTTTCCTAGATGCCTGCACATGCATGCACACTCGCCCACACCTCTTGTCAGATGAGATGAGCCAGCCTTAACTGTTGTATACAAACTTAATATAGGAGCTGTGCTGGAGACAAAACACTAACATAATAAAGAAACACAGAATCTTTCAACCTAGGATAGTAATCAAAACTACCCATATCAGCATCAATACAAGGAAATAGACTGCACTGGATAAGATGTCAGGAGATGACCAGTGGGTCTGCAATTATATTGATCCTTTACAATCTGACCAGTAACTAAAATATAAGCATAACGGCCCTCCAATAACACAAAGCATTACTGCTGTCTGGTTTGCAGATGCAGTTCATGAGACAGTGCAAGTGATCTACTGCCTGTCTGATTTAGGGAAGAAGGTAAGGTTTCTTTTTCTTCCAGACTCTAAGGTGGGTGTCATAAGCAAGTATCTGACAGACTTTAAAAATGGAAGTAGGATTTGAGTCAAATATGCACACAGACTCCCATTGCTTGGTATTATATTAGAAGAGTCTTGACTTTAGTTTTCCTTTAGTCAGGAAAAACCTGGATGCTTCTTGGTATAAAAATTACTTGCGTGTTAAATACAAAGCTCTAAGCAGAAAAAAACAGCTGAAAAATTATCTGCTTGTCAATGCAATTCAGATTACATGGCTGACAGCTTCAAAATCACCATAATCTTTAGTCTGTAGCAGGCTCCTAAAAGTTGTCCTAATCCATACCCTATAAGGGCATCTAATAAGCATGAAAAAGAATTTAAAGCCAAAGTGAATAAACAAGGCAAAGTTAATTAGAAGCCTAAAGCGGCTTTTTAAAAAGTTTTGCGTTCAGAGGAGTTTCAAAACTTACTCTGAAGCTGTATTCATATACATAGAGAGTAAAATAAAACTCTTGCTACTACTGAAGAGAGGTTGAAAGAATGGGTTATTTTCCCCTAGAACTCCCTTATCTATGTGTTTATATGGCAAGCTTTACCATATCTGGCAATGATATAAATTCTGATCACTAATACTTTTCAAACACATAAGATAATGTTGCATTTTATATTTTAAGTCTGATTAAAAATAAATCTTAATTATTGACTTTTTTTTGCTATACTTTTGGTGTGTATTCTAACTTTTATTCCTACTTTTCAAGTTAAAAGCAGAATTGGAAAAATACTAATTGGACACTGTGTTTTCAGAAGAGCCTGGGGTATGTGAAAGTATAGTTTTGGAGGCAGAGAAAGAAGAAAAGCCTAGATGAGTGGGAAGCCCTTCACTGGCAACTTGCAGTGTGTATATTCTGAAGGCTTATGGCACAGCAAGTATATCGCTTGTGGAGACATTTGAAAAAGGGAATGACAGACCCATCTCAGAGAAAGAGCCAGACAAGGATGGGGTATATAGAAAGTAACAGAAGGAATTTGCACAGGATTTATTAGATTAGTATAGGAAAGGTGGAGGAGAGATTGGATTAGGGTAGAAGTAAAGGAAGGGGAAAGTGGAGATATCCTTTAACCATACACAAGAATTTCAGGGAGGAGTTTTCTAAGGTCTGCCTCTGTCCCTTGCAGTACTTAGCCTGGATGCGCTGCCCTCTGCAAAATACGATCCCTTCCTCAAAAGGAGAGCATTCGCTATTAATTTCTGTGTGCACTCTCCTCAGCAGCAGAGGAGCTGTGTTTGTGTGGTCTTATACCATCTGTATTTTGTCTGCAATACAGAAAGAAGGCTCTCAGAAATCTGCCATGTGTAAGACAAACTGGAAATACCAGAGCTTCCCCTCAGACAACAAAATCTTAACTTAATTCTGCACTGCATTAATTAATGATTATGGGACAGCTGCACATCAGGTGCTGAGGCAAACAGCTTTCAGCCTCATGTTTTATGATACACCTGAGGCAGCCGCTTTTCCATCCTTCTCCATTCTACTGCATGTTTATTTAGTACATTTGAGCGTTCCTGGGTTTGAAGCTCATCTTGTTTATGGTGACAGGTGTGCCTTTTGCTGCTGAGAACATTAACTCATTGTTAGGAAAGGAATGAGGGAAGATGCCAGCTGAGCAACTTTATGTTTTAACACACATCAGCTGTATTTAAAATCTGCTAATGTTGCACAGGGGAGCGGGGTCAACTAATGTTTTGTTTCTATTACATCTCTACCTTGTATATATATCCATTTCTGAATGGTAAAAATAAGTGAAATTCCAAAAGTAGACAGTGGCTCTTAATTTGTTAGCATGCTACAAAATACATATTTCTAAAGAATGATGCAACTTTCCTGGTTACATTGTGCAATTACTTCCAATGATGTTGCATCAGGTAAGCTGGACTAACTATGTTTAGCACAACACATTTGTGTAAATAAGTGGCATGTCAAGGCAAATGTGTTTTAAGGTATTTTTACAATTTGTTAGTCTGTTCTTGCTCCATTTCCCCCTTTTAATCAATGCTGTACTAACGATCATTCAGCCTTTGATTCTAAAACTGATTCAATTTTTCTGTTGGTGGGAGATGATCGTTTGAGAACACTTGGGAGCTTTAGGGGGGACTTGGCAGAAACCTGCATCAACGAAAGTTTGTGCAACTCTGTGATGATGCCAGTCTTGAAGTTCCAAAGCACCAAATATTTTTCTGAATTCTGCTGAATAGTGATGCATTTTTTCTGTTGTTTCTATTCACATCACTGCTGATTACTAAGATATCTGTGTGTAAACAAAACCTTTCTCATCTATAATTAGCCTTCTCTGACTGATTAAGGAACATGCTTAGAATGAGGACATGCTTAAATAGAATGCTTCTATTTAAACCCATATAACTTCATCATCAACCACCAGATACAGAATAAAAATACTTGATAATTTAAATGCAATAAGATTGCCTGAGTATAACAGAAATGCTCTTAAGACATTACTTTTCTGCTTCAGCGGATTATAAACTCCTCTAGTACCTGAATTACAAATTACTTCATTTGAAGCCCTTTTAAAAGTGGAAATTATCTACGCTGACTAGCTTGTGCTCCTGAAGAATGAATTGTTCCGAGTATTTGTTACTTCATATTTACAGTTATTGCATCAAATACACCTTCCTCATTACACAGTCTAGCAGTAGTTGAGAGAGTGCTTTGAAATTGCGTAACTGATGCTGTTTAGTCTAACCATTCTTGTTTTATTTAAGTATTTTAATATCAATAATATGGGATTTCTTCTAGAAAAAACACATGCATATTTCAACGTTTTACTTTTTGTGTGTGTAGTATTCATTTTACATCGCATAAGCTTGCAAGGTTTAGCAGGTAGAATAAATCATCATCATACAGCGCTTCCGAGCTCTATCCTCGCTTCTGGATCTGACTCATTGTATGACATTGGACAATATGCTTAATGACAGTGATATGCTGTGTATATTTTCCAATGAGCATTTACCACAAAATTTCCTCCTCTGTCCTCATCTACTAGATGAGTTCACATGCTTGCATTTAAATGTTTAAATTGAACTGTCCCAAACAAAAGAAAGAAATACTTTAATTGGGCATCTTAGAACAGATTTTGTTTCCTTCTTCAACTGTTTCATCGAGTTATCATTAGTTATAGCTCAAGATTGAAGAGGGAGCAGAAGTTGCCACCAAAGAAAAAAAGGTAATATCCTTAAGTGTATGTAATTGGTGTCTGAATGCCTGTTATTATTTTAAGTAAACCCATTAAATTAACTGTAATTTATTTTGATGAACAATAACTCAGAATTAGTAAATGCAGAACCATGAAAAATTAGAATTTAATTTGTCATCTTCTTATGTCTTGGTAAATGACAAAATAAAAGGATAGGGCTGTATTTATGCAGGAAATGTATCCATGTGCAAAAATAGGAATTGCTTCTTTTCCAGTGTACTACATGGACTTCAAAAAGAAGAATGGTCCCATAAACGAATGCTGTCAGAAGTATCTGTATTTGCTCCCTTGATGTTTCTTTATCAAGTGGTTTTTGGCTGTCACTGTAAAGCTGCCCTTTGAGTATTTTAGTGAGATTCAGATAACATAGCAAGTCTTGAATTGTGTTCTTTTTTCCACTTAAAAGATTATATTCCTTCTTGCGCCTCCTCGTTTTGTTCAGGTCAGGCCATTTTATGTTATAAGAATTTTTGCAATATGATTCATCTGGAAGGAGAACTGGGAACGTTCTTTGCCTTTCGGAATGCCTTTCCTACAGTTTATACTCCATGAGGCAAAGGGTATTTTGTTCCTTTCTGTATTGTCATGAGGGGAGGAAATATGGCTCTAAATATAGATATCATCCTGAATGCATATGTAACTGAGTACTGTTGCACCTGTCAAACAAGTATACACCAAGTATACACGTTTATTTTTCTCATATTGTCGTGTCTATGCAAGCTAAATAAGTAATCTAAGCATGAATTACTGAATTTGGAACAGCCATAGGAAATAGGTATTTTCTTTTATACAATGTTTTAACAGTAATTTCTTAAAGAAGCAAACTGGAGCAATAGTCTTTAGACAGCTACTGTCCAATACTTAAACACACAAACTTTAGTTTCACTGACCTGCAGAATGGACTGGATACAGTAGGAATCATATAACAAATCCCTCCATTTAGACAAAAAGATCCGTAACTGGTGCCACAGAGTTCTTCATGATCTTAAAAATAAGACCAAAACAAACACAGAGAAAAGTAGATACTTCTGTATTTTTATCAATAAAAGGAGATCTTAATTATATTTTTGGGGAATGGGGGTGGCTTCCTTAAAAACAAAACAAAACAACCAACCAAATAAACAAAAAAACCCCACCAAAACAAACCACCACACACAAACAAAAACAGCTTATGAATGAATAAGGTATCAGTCTTGCCTTCCAGGCCAGCAACATATAGCACTATCTATCTTGCAGAATTGTTTCATGTAACAATATGTAAAAAGATCACAAATTTATCACCATATCAGATGTAAAGCACCTAAATTATATGAATAAATGCAAAATTTCTCTTGCAGTGAGAGGAACTTTTGAATTCTCCGTTACTTTATTTGCCTTTCATGACCACAAACCGTATCGAGTA